>NC_066612.1:8529411-8837500 GCF_025231255.1 Drosophila biarmipes | reverse complement strand
TACAAAAACATCGATACCGCCTGGAGCACTTCCACAGCGATTTCCACGTGAGTCTACACATTGCCCCGCACTGTTTCTATGACAGGCCTGATTCCATCTGCCGCACTTTTGCCGCCATCGGTTTGCACGAATGGCTAAGGATGTGGATAGTAAAGCCAAAACCAATGTGACTAGCGGTATACACGATCTCATTGTACAGATTTTCCAAGTGGCTGTGAGAAAGAGCCTTAAGAATATATTTCAAGTCAGCAAATAAGCGAGACGAAAGACAATTTAAGAAACAAAAAACCTTAACTAACATAGTTATGAGCCACTTTTCCGAATTAAACAAATAAGTATTTATTTTTAATGCATAATGCAAGCTCTATTTTGCTATTTTGCTTAAATATGACGTTCTTTGTATCATATTAAGAAGTAAACAATTAAGTCTTATATGATAGATTTGTCGGATCCGGCTAGCAAAAAGAAAGGTGTCGGCTTTAGCAGTTTAGACGACTTAAATAATAAACAAAATATTCAAATATAAAATGATTACTCATTTTGTATGGTAGATGTAGCATATTCATAACATAAGATCTGCAAAGTTTTAGAATAGGCAGTTCGCTTTGGGCAGAATTTGAATGGTAAGGTGCGGTCTATTGAAAAACACGCCGATTCCAATGTCAGCAGAAAACTACGATAAACCTCAACCCTCAATGTGTTTTATAGACAATTTAATATTTATGACTCAGTTGGGCCGAAATCCCGGCCGTATCGATGGTGCCTTCGATAGCTGGCGTCTCACATCGCTAAAATAATTTCAGCATTCGCTTGTGTACAAATTTGAAATTTTTGTGGAAAATTGACGAAAACTAAAAAGGAACCAATAAATATGGATCGCTTTTTAAAAAAAGGTATGTTTAATGTATTCTACATAAGTATTTTGAGGAATAAAGTGGTGAATTTAAGGTACACGTCGGAGGTCCGCCACGCCTACTGCGCCAAGTCCAGAAAAGCAAGACTGCGATTGCACCAGCACAGACTCCGAAAAGGATTTCTTACCCAACAAGCAGAGTAACTCAAAAAGGAGTAAGATTTCGCATGTTTGGAAATATTTTAAAAAGTCCGACGACCAAAAACTTGCCAAATGCCTTGACTGTGGCAAGGAATATAAAACAAGCGGCAATACGTCCAACTTGCGCGACCATTTAAAAAGGTTTCATCCTAGCTAGAGTCTCAATGTGTTTTATAGACAATTTAATATTTATGACTCAGTTGGGCCGAAATCCCGGCGGTACTGCAATACCGGGCCAACCCGCGACAGATGTGGAGCAAGCCCCTAGCACTCCGTCTGATTCCAAAAATCAGTTTAACATTTGTTGTCCTCCAATGGAGGAACTATCAGATGTTAAGCTGATAAGAACAGATACTACACTTTGATCTTAGCCATAAGGCCGAGAAGCGATAACTACATCAAGCAAAATTTGGGGGTTCACTCAAATGTAGCTAGAACCAGTTGAGAATTACTGCATTCAAAAATTTTAAAAATACTATTATATACTTTTGGGGATAATTTCTGAACTCTGTGGTAATTATAATTTTGTTATACAGTAAGAATATTCGAAAGTATTTACAAAAACTACTATGTCTGGCACTTTCCACGAAATCTTCACTTGTGAAAGACATATCCAAAAAATTATGTCAATACAAACGTCCAAAGAAGCATCAAGACGATGTTTAATTTATCTATAAGTCAACTAAGCCATTTGCCAGAAAACACACATAAAGCATATAATACTAATAAACAAAATGTTTTGAAAACAATTAATATTAAAAAAGTAATAATGCTATAGTCTTGTGCCTTGACTATCAGATACCCCTTACTCAGCTTAAGGGATGTAGATATAAAGCAGCAAAGCGATATTGTAAAGCGCATCCTACCCGCTATTTCACTATATGTTATGTGGGCGGCAGAAAGATGTTTTTTGGGTGGTTGTGGGAGTTAAAGTGCGCGTGGCACCCCACTAAAACAAACTTGCGATGCAAGTCCAGGAATCTGCATTTCAAGTCTAAATCTTCTAGCACTTGTAGTTTCCGAGATCTCAGCGTTCATACGGACGGACACACAGACTGACATGTATAGATCGACTCGGCTAGTGATCCTGATTAGGAACTTGTTACACGCTTTCCGACGAATCTAGTATGCCCTTTTACTCTAAGAGTTTCGCGTATAGGCATATATAAGTGACACCATCCCTTAACGCCTCTCGTTGCATTCCCTAACAGTTAGTTTTATAATTCCCAAGTAGTTCTAGCCCACCCTGGAACCAGAGGCAGAGTATTTTACACTGTAAATTCACTCTGGTTTCTCTTCAATTGTCGAATAAATCTTTCGCCTTTTACTAAAGATTTCCGTGGAGAGGGACACTCTAATGAGTCTAAGCTGAATTTTTTAATGTGCCTAGTAGCTTATGCTACCGGGCCAATTTGTGATAAATCGCTAACTTGAGGTGAAATGGGAAGGTATAAAGTTTAAAAAATTGGCAAAGAGAAAACCCTAAATATAAATATATATAGAGCGATGCCTTCGCCGCACCTTCATTTTTGCCATCCCCATAAATTTTAATTGAATTATTTTATCTCTTCTTGGCTTTTCCCAAGGCTCAAGCTCCAGGGCCTTTGCCACATTCGAGAAAGGCATCTTCATCAATGCGGGGCTTGTTTTGCATAAATAACGCATAAATTGAGGCGATCCAAGAAAAGGCCAACAATCCAAATCAGTGCTACATGCTTGGCATTGACAAAAAGTAGGCTAAGCGTAAAAAATGAAATATGTTTGGGGCCACGGGTCGCTTCGGAATTACATTTGTTTAGTTCATAAAAGGGAAGCCAAGCCATCCAAGTCAGTCTCTAGAGTTAAACCGACGTTACGCATCGCAAAATCTGAACTTTGTGAGGGGTCATTCCTTTTTTGTGGCTGTCTCTAAATTGGCTTTATTTTTTATGCCGAAGGAAAAACCGAAAAAGGCTCGGCTAAAGTTTTTCAAAAGCCAAAACTAACCAAGTAGTAAATTTACATGCAAGTTAAAGGTTTCCGTTTATCTGGTTTTCTCCCCCTGTCGAACTTGAACTATAAAAACACAAAAATCTAGCCAGAGGAAAAGTTTCCAGTCACATAAACATAAATTGCGACAGTAATTTTCGGTCAGGAACGTTCGGGGAATTTTCCCGCATTCACACACCAACAGGCATTTTGTATGCACAGGATGGTTATGTAATTTGGCTGGAGTGGGCTAAATGGGAGTTAACATTAAGTTTAATTTGCTTGATGGTCCTTAAGCCCTTTTTGCTTGTTTGGGTGTTAGGTTTTCCTTGATTCGAATGGCTCAAATTAATGGTTTGGGCAAACTAGTTTCACACAATGATTTGCCATTAGTGTGGTTTCAAATCCTTTTTAAACCGACATAGTGCCATCCCAAGTATCTTAGTTATAGAGTCAGGTCATTTAAGTGATTATGACTCATCAAGATTTAGCCCTCTATCGTTTAGTGTTACAACATTTTAAAGATGCTGAGCTCAGCCATCCTAAGGAATGTAAGGTACTTATGAGTTAATAACCCAATGTTATAATGTATTCTTAATGGCCCTCTCGGGCTCCCAAAAATTGCCGTAGTGGACGGTTTTTCACGTCCCCATGGCGGGGTATTGGTTAAAGTTTTCAACTAGCAATAATCGCACCTCAGTAGAACTTCATTGGTTACGATATCGCCTCTGCGCAAAGATAACTTTCAACCCCGAATCGGAACCTATTGGGCTCAAAATAAACGAGAACTAGTTGTGAATTATTAGCGAGGTCCGGGTGCAATGTGGAAGGGGGAAATGTTGCATACTTTTTAAGGACTTCCTACCTGAACGGTAGTCGTTACCTACTGTCTTGAAAACAATGAGAAATGCATTTAAGGGTGGGTTTTCCTATCGACTATACATGCCTTAACAGGGAATAGGGATATTCTGGTCTCTGACCTATTTTATAATATATTTCAATATATCTTATAAGGTATTTAAGTAATAAATTGGCTTAGATATTCTTTTATTTTGTAACCCATTGTTAAAGGATTTGCCTTTAAATCTAATATTTAGATTTTTAAATCAAACACTCTATTTCTTAAACAAGTTCAAAAACATTTTTACCAACACTTAAGCCTCAAAAATTTACCCATTACCAGTATTTATTGCAGAATTTCGTTCATTTAAATTTCCATTTGTTCTTGTCCTCGACGCCGCATTCTAAATACAATTAATGAAAGATTCAGAGGCCCGAGCCCCAAGGACGGTGGGGGCGAATAAGGACACAAGGTTCCTTGAGGTCATGTTCGCCTACTCTAAAATGCTAAATAGCCACTTTTGCGGACGGGCATGACAAACTTTTTTCCTTTTTCTTAGCGACTTTCCCTCGTTCTTCGCCCCGCCACGGCTTTGTCATAAAAAATTGAACAAGTTTTCCTAGGGAAAGCCAAGTGCGGATGGGAGTGTGTCCTGGGGTTCCAGTGGGGTGGCAGAGACAGCGACGACAATACCGGAAATCCGTTTCATGACAAATGCGTCACATTGTCCTGGCGTCCTGGCGGCTGAGTGTTAAGAGAAGTGCCCCCTTCGTTCATCCATTCCGGCTGCTCTCCTTTACGATCCAGCCGGCAGTGAAATTCAAGAAATTCCTTCAATGGCAGCACGTGACTTGGCCAAAAAGAGAGCATAAAGCTGGCTAAGAGAGCGCGACATTGACATTGGGGGCGAGCAAAACAAATGGAGGGCGCAGGCGCCGCTCTCGCAGGACTCGAAGGACTCGCAGCATTTCCATCTACGTGCCGGCATAACTTTGGCATTTTAATGAGAAATCCATATTTATGCTGTTTGTTTTGCCAAAAAAAGGAAAAACTGGCCAAAAAAGGCATGTTCCAAGCGGGCAGCATATGCGGCGAAAAGTGAAATTACTTTCGTGGGCGGGTGTGCTAAGGCATTTCTGCAATCATTTTTAATGGGCCGCGTCGTCTGCGGGTGTATAGAATGGCATATGGCCGCTATTTGCGTTAGCATCGCAGACCGTTCAGATACTCGAGCATTAGGCAATGCCGAAAAGCTGTTAATGGTATTTAGGCGGAAATGAATGACAGTTCGGGGACATAAATAGCAAAGAATTTAGTTCTTGCTGAGGGAATTGCACTTCCTTACATTTCCATAGAAGTCCTTACATTTAAAAATCATTTTTAAACTTTGTTTATTTCAACCTTAATGTTATTTCTTTTTAGGAAATTTAAAAATACAAATATCTAAAATTTCAGAATATTTCAGAAGTTTTATGAATAAAATACTTAAATCTCTTAATAGAAAAAAATCTACATTTATTGGAAAAACTATCTTTGTGTTTGAAATGTAGTTATGACTAGTTATGTACCTAGGATTTGTATGTGATTGAAGCCACAGAATATTATCTACATAATCGTCTCTCTACCATAGTTTGTATCTAATTTGAGCTGCTTATCCCCTGAGTGGTGAGAAACCAGCAATCCATGTGATCCCATATGAGCAGACATTTTAGCTAAACCACGTTCGCGAGTTGTCACAATGGAGATGGAGTCATAACGTTATCGTTCCAACGCGAAAGCCATAAAAATAGCGGCTTAAATAGCAACAGCCAGCACGTCCGGACTCGGGAGTGAAAAGAGGGATGCAATTCCCCCGGAAAAGTCCACTTCACACATTTTGCTCTAGCGCTCTCTTTCACCCGACTTTAATACTAGAGGAGCAACTCTAGCGAAACAAAAAAAAAACGTTATGTTTTTATTGTGCAAATAAAAGCACGCGGAAACTACTTAATCAAGTTTCAGAGACGGAGTTTCCCTTTCCCTTGGTCCCCCTGTATGTCCATCTCGTTTTAACCCAGGACCAAAGGAATCCGGAAACTCTCTATGAAGGCAAAACAAAACGAAGGCAGCTCAGGAATAAAAAGCAACAGCAGCCAGCACTGTGCAGACTTTCCCGACGTTGTTTTTTGCGATTTTCCCCGCTGGGGGACAGGGGAGAAAGTGCGGGGAAAGTCGGGGGAAAGTGGTCTCGGGAAGAGCCAAAGCTGAGACAACATGCAAACCAAAACAAATGGGAGCTGTACAGTAACACTATGCTAATTTTATCGAAGAAAATATACTCTTTAGAGAAAATATTGGTGATGAAACTATTTTTAAAATATTTATTATATAAATAAGTTACAATTTAGGTTCTCACATTTTAATTAACAGATGTAAAAGTAGTAAAAATAAAAACCATTTAAAAAAAAAACTTATATTCTTAAGACAAAATATCGGTGATATATCAATTTAAAACAAAAAAACTAATTATTTAAACAATTTAGATTAAGGTATTTTTGTAAATATTTTTAATAGTTATGTAAATGATTATGTAATGATTAGATTTTTTGAATCGGTTATAAAAGTTATAACGTAGCATTTCTTTTAAACCGACACATAATTAAGATATTCTTATCTTAACATACAATAAAAAAAGTTAAGGAATGTTTGATTCCCTCCAGAGCACTTTCCATTACGCCATTTCTTCCTCTAATTGCTCAATCTACCCGCTTTCCGGAGACAACCCTTTGGTAATAGCACATCTACCACCCCTATACCATTCTCCCCGGCGATAGAGTATAACAATTTGCCGAAAGAATGTTACCCAGCGAGTTGAGTTCAGAATTTATGACAGCAATTAGCGGGACAGTAGGCGTGTCTGGGGGTTGCTCCCAGGTTAGCATTGCCGAAAAAAGCACGAAAACTCTTCAATTAATTTGTTGAGCTCTGCTCAAACAACAGAACGTCGGTCCACATCAATCAAGTCGAGGAGCAAGTCAAGCTTAAGGTGCGCCGTTCGGTGGATATCCTGACCCCCTGACCCCGGGGTCTTGGGTGTGAAAAATCGCCAGTATAGCTTAGAAGTCGGTAACTCCCACAGCCTTGGTCGCGTGCCAGAATCCTCAGGTCGTAAATTGTTCGTTTCATTTTTAATTATCGCACTTAAGTTGTACTTTTTAGTGCCCGCCAGCAGGCGATTCGGCTTGAATGCTCAAGGAATTGGAGAAGCTTACCTGAATCGTTTCCGTGGCGGAATACTTTCGATTGTAGTCGACGTGATGGAGGTTCGGCATGTTTGCTCACAGCTCACTGATAATGACTATGGATAGGCCTACTTAACACGTGTCCTTGGGCTGGTGGGTGGCGCTTCCGGTTCCCGTTGCGAGTCCCTTTCCTGTTCATCAAGATATGCCAGTTTATGAGGCATTTGTGTTAATTTCTGTTGTCGTTCCACTTTTTTGCCTCTTTTTTGCGGGGGGTGTTTCCATTTCTTTCCTGCAAAGTTTGTAAAAGTTGGAAAAGTGTAAATTACTTGAAGCAATCTAAAGACCTTCTCATCCTCCCCCCTTGATCCCCCTTGGGCATTTGTTTACTCATGTCGATATTGTTAATACGCCACGTGTTCCACAGCGGGATGCGTGTAAGTCAGGAATATATACACATTAGATGGGGTGGTCCATGGACGGTTGGGCTTACGGATTTATTGCCAAGTTTACGCTACGTGCTTTGACTAAATTTATAAGCCGAAAACGCACAAAGAATCGAGCGATGGCCCAAAGGCACTGCCAGAAACAAATAGCACGCACACTCAAATATGTACTTTGGGAAGACATTGGAACACAGTTGGATTCAAGCAATTAGGAGCGGTTATGGGGCTAAGCGATGCTGGGGATATTGATTTTTGGCACAGGAATTACGGGTTCTTTAAACAAACATTAAAAAACAATGTAAAAAAAGGGGACAATAATTAATTAAGGCATAAATTGTTACTAATTTATATTTAAAAAGGATTAAAATTTCAATTCCGAAAATGGAGTTTAAGTAATTTTTTCTAAAATATATTTCCGGCAGTTTCTATCCCTAACAAATTTAAACTTCTTAGGCACTCATTTATAAGATTCAAATTTATTTTTTTTATCCAACTTTCCAAGCTAGTGCTCGAACCTTTGCTGTGAGCAAATGTATTTAAATCCTTCGAAATGTATCTTTCAGTTATTTGTACAACGTACGTGCAACTATAAAGCCAAAGTTTGCCAGGAGCAAACTTTTCGCTAAGCTGTAGAGAATTCCTCAACCTTTGTGAATTCATTCCCCTGGCCAGAAATGTCACTGCCTTCGTATGCAACTCAACTGCTTAAGCATTCAACATTCATCATGTCTAAGACGCTTCAAATAACTAATTAGTCAGCATACTAGCGATACTGAATTTATCAGTTCCCTCAAAAACCAGCATCGTTGCTACAAAGCTAATTGACTTTTGTTACCGCCATAAATGTTGACACACAAAATAAGGTCGATAAACAAAGTAATATCCTTGGCAGGGCCAAAAGGGCGGGCAACAGCTGTAATTTTGTAATGCCCATTAAGTTTTATGCGTAGACGGGATAAATTCACGTTAAATACAAGCTATGGAAAATTATATCGTAAAGTGAATGTTAAGCTTTCGTTTTCTATGGCCTAATAAAAGTCAAAGAGGGGGAAACTTGTTGACTGACAAGTTTGGTATCCTCAATCGCAAAACAATTGGTTAAATTAAATTCAGAATTGGGTAAGATAGGAAACTTTTGTTGATCAAAAATAGAAATGAAACAATCATCAACAGACACTTTAATGTGCCGCACAGTAGTACTTCCATTTATAAAACACTTTCTTTAAAGATTTTAAACCTGTATAAGCACATTATCGCACACCTCCATTACAATATATATTATTTATTTTATAGCCGTTCTTTCCCATTAACGTTAACATATTTTACTTTCTGAATGCAAAAAACTTGCTGCCAAAGTATATATCAAGTTGCAGCCACCATAAATAATATTTCTGCGCTCCCTTGGCTGTGCTTTAAAATTAATGATGCATTTTATTCGCCGGGCCAGGGAACGTGGCAACTTTAATCATAAACTGCGGAGTGGTTTGGTGGTTCCAGTCATTTCACTAATTATGCCCAGAACAACATCCACGTTTGCCCTCCAGTCGGGGGTCTGTTTGGCCAGGATGTGGAACTGAGACTCCGCCCAGCAACTCTCCACATGATGCATGACCAAAATTTATTAGCTGCTTATGGATTAGAAATGTATGCTGTGTGTGCGGATATTTGTGGGGGGTGTACGCAAATGTGTTGAAGACATGTTAATCTGAAAACACTCCCATGGCCGGAAGCAACAGGAAGCCAGACCAGGCCCCCAAAGTCAAGCAGTGCAGGGCCAAATGAAATTGTTCAATAATTGAGTTAGCCGAGGAGTGCCCCAATGGACCCCGGGCCCTTTAAAGCCATCGTCTCGGACTGGCCGTGTATCAATCGATTCACAACTGATTTAAGGCCCTGTCTTGTGTTGTGTTGGCTAACAAAAAACAGCTTGAGTGCCAGGCAGCCGGTAAGCAGTCATAAATTATGCAGCGACACCGAGTCAAAGGACAACCGGCCAGGACACGGCTCCTAACCGGCAGGGATATGCAGTTGCACAGTCAAGTTGTCCTCTTTCTAGGACCGCCCGCCTGTAGCCACCCCCCCCCCGACCCTTCACGGTCTATTAACTCCTATTGCAGAACTCAAAATGGCTGAGCAGTTAATAAGAACAACTTGTGCGGAGGAGCAGGAACAGGAGCAGGAGCAGGAGCAGTTTTGCAGTGCAGCACTTGCAAATTATGACAAAGTTGTGAAAAAGAGCCCTGGCAGGACAAGTTGAACGGGTTGAATGTGCCCCATGGCGGCGCAAAGGAGGCCCCGGAGAGGCGCTAACTTATAGAGGACTACATACACACACAATGCTGCCAGGATACAAGTTTCAATTAAAAACACTGCGGCTTGCAGGGCCCAGCTATACGGAAATTGCATTGGTAAGTTAGCTGAATAAGATCAAAGAAATCTAGTTGTGGTCATACTAACCTTTAGAAATATGATAAACAAAATATAACATTTTAATTATGCATATTAAAGTGCTTAAAATATTTTAAGAACTGATGTAACTAAGGTTATATTATCATTTATTAATGTACTATTTCAATTTTAAAATATGGTCTGGTATACAGAACAGAAAAGTATTTGCAAAATTTTCTATATTTTCATAAATCCTTAAAGCACATTTTACATTAATCCCATAAAAGCTTTTTTAACGAACCATTACGTTATCATAAAATATAATTATAATTTCAGTTAATCGGATTACCGTATTTGAAGGTTAATAAAAAGGGGGTGTTAAAAAGGTTTGAGTTCTTGATTGCTTTTTAAATGAAATAATACAAAAAGGATGAACAGAAAAATCCCACTTCCTGTCTTACAGCTATACTCTCCAGAAACTTTCCACCACCACTTAATCCCCCCTACAATTTTGAGACAGCACAACATTTCCATTATATTTTTGGCCACATTTGGTTCTTCAACAAGTTACAAAACTTGGCATCGCAGTCACAATAACTTTAGTTGCCCTGGAAAACTAAAGAAAAGAATGAAAACAGGCAACAGTTGTAACTGGGGAGAGCCCAACAGGTTAAGGAAAAGCAGACGGCGATGTTAATTACAAAATGTTCCCGCAGTTATGACAATTTTCAGAGCCACCCATTATCCTTTACCGCCGTTCAGGGACATTAACTTGGTCTTCTGCTGCAGACGGCAAATTTGACAAACGACAAAGAAAAACAACAAGAATTAAAGAACCTAATGAAGTTTACAGTTTGCTCTGCAGCAATTTAATTAGATTAAATAAACTTTCAAGCAGAACAACCGCCAGGAAAAAACTTTCTGACAAAGTTCAGATCATTTGTCAGCCACAGTTATTGCCGCAAGAATTGCCAAAAAAAAGAGAAAAACTCAAACGAATTCCTTCGCTTTTGGAAAATCCAAGCAAAAATCAATAAATAGGACTCCAGCCAGACAAAACCAGAAATGCGAAAACCAACAAACAAGTGAAAACGAAATGCGGCCGTAACAACAATAAAAATTGATGGTTATCCCCAAAAGAAGTGAAACAATCAGCAATAAAAACAAAATCTAGAAAGCCATAGAATTGAAAAAGGAACCTGAAATACATTGGAAAAATAAAAACAAACCAGCTTTTTAAGCAAAAAACAAATATATTTTGAAATTTGGGAAGCAAAAACATCTGTCAATGATTAAACAGCCTAAGAAATATGGATGAAAGTTAAACAACCTTAAGAAAATTCAAAAGATAACACGAATTCTACCCTCTATGTGTACATCCCACCCATCCAAAAATTTTTTTGTCGACAAGTAATTGTAGCTTTGCGCACATTCAGGCCGCAGAAGCGCGTGCAAATACCATACTTGCTATGAAATGGGAGGGCGTTTAGCCTAATCCGGCAAGGACTTAGCACGGCTGTTAGGTGTATCAAGCTGCTACTCGGAAATATCTGGCAGATGAAGATTGGAATTCTGGGGAAACTGTGGGGAAGTTGGGGTGGAGCCAAGGAGCAAAGTTGCCAAGTCGGCAGTTTAAACTTGGCAAGAAGCAAAGGGGCCATCTGCGATTTTTAATTCAAGAGAAAGCAGCTAGTAAGCTTCCTTAACGAAGGTTATAATGCTCTTTCAGGTGAGAAAAATATAAAAGGAGTAGAATTTGTGGAGTGTATCTAAAAATATATCAAGAAAATAATATATATATTTTTTTCATTTTTCATCCTTAACCAAATAACTTAAAAATACTATTCAAAGAGTATCTAAACAGGTGTACAAACAACGCCAATAATAAAGCAGAATAACCATAAAAGCACAAGACTCCAAACCCATTTTTTTGGGTTTACATTTCGAAAAAAGTCAGAAATGGCCTGAAATTCAAATAGAAAGGAAAACACTTGAAATTGAAGTGCTGACGAACGAGAATGCCAAAGTGCGAGCCCAATGTTACCCCACTTGTTTACGCTTGTAGTGTTTTGATTGAATTTTTTCCAAGGGCGGAAAAGAGCAAATGGAGAAGAAAAGCAACAATCTGCCGAAAGAACAAAATTATAAAAACTCGGCAGACGGGCAAAATAGTACAGCAAAAAAGTAAAAAATCAGGAATGTAGCGATCCGAATCCAAGTTTGGACGTTGTCCATCGGCAGGTGGACAAGTGGGCTTATCCGCCCGCTCCTCCAACCGACTCCTTCCAGAGGAATGTGGATGTGCAGTGGGAAAATTCGAAATCAAAATGCGCGCAAAAATGAAGGCCAAATGGGGTTACAAAAACACAAGCGCTGTCAATTCCCATGAGAGCCAAGGTATCAGGCTTTTAGACAGTGGGTCCAGACTGATAATGAAGAATGAATACTAAGAATTTAAAAACCAAAGAAATCATTAAATCTTCTGGGAACCAAAATTTATTTATTTATTATTTTAATGCTCACTTCCTTATTTAATTTGTTGTTCTACATTAAACTTATGTTTTCCTGATGCCTAAACATATAAAGCTAGATGCTATTTCAAGTATAGCACCTAAAAGAAGGCTACAATTACTACGTCTTGAACATATTTTAACTTTAAACTCTTAGGAATTAATAAAAAATATATAATTGCCATTGTATAATACTTATTATTTATTATTATATACCTAACGTTTTACATTTCTTATTAATAAACAAAAAACTTTGTAATCTGTAAATGTAAAACTTATAACAAAAAAACAAGGCACCTTAAAGATGACTACAAAATTTAAGGTTTTACAAATGACTACTTTCAAAATCATTTGATATAATATATTATCATATATACCATTTCAATAAACATCAATAAACTTAATAGAATAGAACGTATTCCACTGTCCACCTAAAGCCGTGGGGAATATTGCGAGTAGCAGCACTCGCTTCAAATGACAGCGGTTGAAATTGAAGTTGGCAAACGCTTATTCGAGGGTGGATTTTAAAATGCAAACATACTCGATACAGGGACATGGCAAAACAAGGGTAGCCACAGGTCCCGGGTCCCGGGTCCTGGGGTCTCGATGAGTCGGCGACCCGTGGCATAGCTTTACATGCCGCCGCCACTACCAGTACCACCGGAATCCCAACACGTGTCCTGCCTTTTGGCCCGTGTCCCGGGCAGCTGCCAATTCCTCGGCTTGCCTCAATTTATGTTTATCCTGCTTTTGGCCCAGGCCAAAAATCAAAATAGCCCAAGACCGAAAGCAAGCCAAACAAAGACGCAGAACTTATCTCGAGGCAGTTAAATCAAGAGCGTTTTCCCATCGCGTGCCAATGAAAACGGCGAAATCCTGTGGATGGGGCCAATAACCAAAGCTAAACAATAGCGGAAATAATTTTATTATACTTGGCATGCTATTTGCATTAACAAGCAGGCCATAAAAGTCGCCTCAGCAACGGATGAACGCACTTTCTGCTTCACTCTCCTGTGGCCTTAATATTAATGTCACTCAAAGTGCTAATGAGCAAAAAGGTAAGGAATGTTTTTCGTTTTCCCAGCCAAGCAGAAAATTATGTTAAGTGGAGAGAAAATCTGGGCCTAATTTTTAGAGATCATAAAATGATGACCTTTTAAACTTAGTAGCCAACTGACCAATTCACTTGAATTTCCCATCAGATATTTTATCTAATTTAAAGTTTGTCTAGACTTTAAAGAGCAGTTCAAGTAAATAGAGTCTCGAGTTTCAATTTCTCTCATATTTTATTCAACTGCAGTAAGTGGAAAGAAATGGAAGCCAGACTAAGCAGAGTGTTCTGTAAAATAAAAATGGATTTATGCGTCTTTTGATAACTAATTCCCTTTGGGCAGCTGTCAACAAGCAGATAAACTGCTAGGCAACCCAAAAAATAAGAAAAAATACAGAATATGTAACCAAACTCATGTTAAGCCGGGAAGAGGAAGCTGCCAAGGGAGGGGGCAACCTTAAAGGGACTTTGGAGATATTGCGCCAGGGAACTTTGACTCATATTAGTTTGGGATTAAATGAAAAGAAAGAATTTCTGGCATAGCCTTCGTTGACACATGACCACCCCCTTTCCTTCTGTCACAGCTAAACGCCTGTCAAATGTGTTCGAAAAAATGGGCGAAAACAATTTGAGGCAATCAGCTGGCAGGAGTACGTGACACGAGTGGTTTCCTCACTCCTTCTACACTTCCAGAAATTGGATACAAAATATAATAAATTTATTGATAAAAAGGTACCAGAAGGATATACTGATTAAGAGTAATATCAGTAGGTTAGGCAAGTAGGACCTAAAAATTATTTTTAAAAATAAGTAATATTCCTAATTTATTTCCATTTTTACCCGTGCCTTTTTAGAACTCTGAACTTGAGTAGTGCAAATGCAAACATCTGCTGCCCAATGGCCCCCCCCGAGACCAAATCGGAGAGCTCCAAGGATTCGGGGGATGCTGGTCGAGTGTCAATGACCTGCAGCTCCTTTGGCTGGATGCTAACGAGGACGTGAGGCAAGTGTAGTGGAAAATGAGCTAATTTGTGCTGCGTTTCTTTTGGCCAACTCCACCGGCCACGTGTGGCCCCCAAGAAGAAGTCAAGAAATTCAATTGTGAACATAAATCATGCCCCAGACGAACATGCAGGACATCAGACAGGATGAACACGCAATCAGCTGTTTGTCACAAAGCATATCGGGTGCACGAGGATGTGTTCAAGGAGTGAACGGAGGATTCCCGTGTGTTCGGGGGCATGTCAATCAAGCCACAAGCAACCACGCGCACCCACAACCTTGGCTGCATCACCACCACCCACGCCCGCCCACTAGCGTCGCAGAAGGGGGTGATCTGAGAGGCAGGGACCCAAATCGGACCAGTCTTCAAATCATGCTGTGGGTGTCAAGTTCAAATAGTGCCTAGGCGACTGTTGTTGTACCCTACAATTTGTATAATCCGCTAAAGTATTCCATTTCTTAATCGCAGAAATAGTCAAATAAACCTTTTAACATTTATTTTTGAGCACTACAGACACACAAAATGGGCAATATAATATATTATGTATCAATTACTTTTAATGTATTAAAAGTTATAAATTAAAAAATTTTCAAAATAACTTAAGGCAGAATAAAAATCAGGAATGCATATTTAATACTAAACAAGAGTTATCTCATCCCTTGAAAATATGTGCAATTTGCAAAAACTATTTGTACTTTGAAAAGGGACATATTTATTGACCAAAGAGTCCTTATATAAAGAGATCATGCTTGTAAACATACCTAAACACAAAATTACTTCACTACCTTGTTTTATTTTATAATATATTTTTATTTATGTATTCAATAAAAAGTAGATAAAATGAATAGTTTAAATAGGAACCAAGATATACCAAGAAAATATTCGTTCGGAATTCCCTAAAACCCAAATTCCTTATGATCCAATAACTTTTTCTTGAAGAGTATCATAAAAGGCAGACCCCTTAGAAGCTATTTCATCGATGGCTCTCCATGGCGTAGGCGATAATTTATTTAACAATGTGTGGCATGCGTTTTTCTGGGGAGCCCGAGTCGAAGCCATTGTCCATTGAAATGTAAACGCTTTGGGATGTGTTATCCTGGACAGCTGTGAGCTGGCTGGCTGTGACTGGGAAACATTTGTTGCCCCGGGGCTAGAACAAAGGAGAGAATCGTTTTTATCTGCCACAGCATTCACTCCTTTATTTGCCAAGTGCAAATTGCAAAATGATATTAGGGGGTGGATTCATAGCTGCAACCAGGGGGTTGGCCCCCTTTCGGAAAAAGTGGCAGAATCAGAAGGGCAGGGTGAAAGTGGAAGGTGGAATGTGCGTCCGGGCTCGGATTCCGCACCAGTCAAGCCGAGCAGCTCGTCCGTAATGAGCACGAACAAAATTAATGTGATTTGTGTCGAAGGGTGCAACGACTGTATTATCGAGCAGGAATACAGGATAATACAGGACTTCGGGCAGCCCAATGATGCTGGTATTGTGGCTGGCAGCAGATTTCTATTTGCACTTGTAATTGGCGCGTTGGTCCGGGGAGCAATCCCAATCCCAATCCGAATCCGTAATCCCTGACACTCCCCCCGATTTCGCTGCACAGTCATCGACTTTAATGAATAATTGAGCACACAATTCCCCAAAAATAAAAGTGAAAAATGTTTGATACATGAAAACGTGAATTTCCGCATTTTATTGCTCTGTTTGGTTGTGGGCTGGCAGACGGGCGCCCCTTTTTTATCAAATTAAATTGTTTTTGGTGTTTTATCAATAAATATTTCATCACAAACATTTATTTTAAAATACTGTCCATAAATTGGATTTTCTATTGATTTTTCTACGGTTTATGGTTTGCTGTTCCACAGCCGTTGTTGAATTTTTCACTAAAATAAAGTCATATTAAGCCAAATAAATCTGTTTATTAAAAAGGAACCACATATATAGAATACAAAAATGTAACATCTAAAAAAATATTTATATTAATCATCTTTTATAATTCATATCTAACCTTCCCTAGTCTTGCCCTTTATCACCTTCCATTTATTACCCACACATAATGAAGATGATAAATACATTATTGAGATGACCACAGCACTTGACCGTAGCAACTTGTCCAAAACAAAATGCATTATAATGATTTATGAACGTGAATCCCTGACCAAAAAATCAACCCTCCAGACAAATTAACAAGGATATATGATGATGATGATGCTTCGCTCCAAGCCACACACCCACCCAAAAAACAAAGGCTGTCAAAGCCACAAAGAGACACTCGACCCAAGCAGATGCCCGAAGGTGTTTTCCCGACCAAGTTTAAACAAAAATTAAAACACCTACCCTCCCCCATTCGATGTCCACGACCTCTCAGTCCCTTTTCCCTGTCTGAACTTGAAGCTAATCAAAAATGTTACACAAAAGAGCGAAAGGAAGGAAAAGGAAATAAGGTTTTGTGTTCCCCTAAGACGAACTTTTATTACACTTTATTTTAAAGTACCGTATTTAATAATAATATTTAGTTTGATTGTTTACAAATTTATAAAAGAAAACATAAAACAGAATAATTAAATATTTTATTTATTTTTCCTTTTTTATAATAATAAGAACACATTTTAATATTTTTTTTATAAGACATTATTGACAATGCATTTTAAATCTTGTTATTTTACTTTAAAAAATGATCTATTTTTACAAAATTCCTAGGCCCAGGTAAAACAAGTTTTTGATTTTCTTAGATCACAAATTCTTTAATTAATTGTTTAAAATTGTTTATTAAAATAATTTTATATTTATTTACATACTATATTTAGTTTACCTTTTTTTAATGACTCTTTATTAATGGAAGATGAAACAAACATACTTTTTAAACTAATATCCAAGTTATGCTACCCTACAGAAAGCTAATATTACAAAAAACTTGTGTTAAGCGAAAGTGCAAAAGTTTTTCCAAGAGTTTTTTCTGCGCAACCAACAACCACCGAAAAAAATCATAAAAAATGCTACAAACTGGATGCACACTTTCTTGTTGTAGTGGCAGGAAAACCAACATTGTTGCCATGATTAGCATTTTATCAGCAGATCCTTTGGCTCATCATGCCGTGTCTTAGGACAAACACTTGGCCATCTTTATGGTAATTTAGTTTTTGCCAGGATGCGGCAACAGCTGACAGTGTTAAAGGAATGTTCCGCCCCAAAATAGGGAAAATCCTCCAGCTCACTCCCTTAAAGTTGACTGCTGGTAGGCAAGTAGTACTTGCCACATGAGGAAGCTGCGTGTCACATAATCAAAATTGAGGCAAACACAACCTGCAGGGTGCTTTTTATGTTTTTATGTGCGGATCCCATTAATTTATTGCCAGAGACATTGAGACACCTCCAGCCGAACAAAAGGCGACATTATTATTTCATTATTATGCCAAACGCATCAGGATCCCGCTCCCCATCTCCCAATGCACGTGGGCAGGCTCATATTATTCCAAGGAGGATGGAAATGGGACCGGGAAACGGGAGGCTTTTTCGGAGGTGGCAGATGATTCATGCGATGGCAAATTTTTTGACGCCCGCCACATGAATAAAACAGGCAGCCCGGGGAGCTCAGACATATGTTTGGATAGTCATAGTCCCCGGGTCAAAGGGCCCGGGTCAGAGGCTGTAATATTTACTCGTAAATATTTTTATAGGCACTAAGGTTTCCGCAGCGGATGAACAAAGCGCGAAGAGTCCACAAGGGCAGGTGCTCCACAGAATTATATCAAATATTTGCGCCGAGACTGAAAACCTTTCTCTCTTTATTTGGGAAACTGTGGCAAAATCACGAACCAATTTTCCGGCCACGCTTTTGCTATACAACTTTTGATTAATTAAGACTGTAGCCTTGATTTTTATATCTGAGTTAATTGGTATAAACACAGAGCAACCAGTATTCGTAGAAATGACTTTTTTAAAATTAAACCGATAAAAAAATATTTCTAACTTAATGTTCTAAATTTATGTTTCTCAAAATTAGACGATTTTCTTGCCATGTTCCTCTATATTTAAAAAATGTTGAATGATAGCCAGCCTTAACAAAACCAATACATTTTCCAAGAAATCCTATTTTACAAACAAAAAAAAGACAGGATGGTCTTCATTGATATACAATTTCCTTTCCTTTAGTGTTTAAAAATTAAATATTATTTCCTAAAATATTATTTAAAAAATGACGTATACTTGGAAAGTTCTGGGAAAAGCCTTTCTAATAAAAATAAAACTTTTAATTTTTAACTTACATTCAAATTCATTTCTGCAAACGTACAAAGTTCAAGAAATCCGATAAAATAAAATCCAATTGCTGGCAGCCTATAAACCAACTCCATACATATATGGATAAAAGTTCGTTATTCCGATTGACTGGCTTATTTTCTCCACTCCCAGTTGGTTCGACAAATTTCCAATTTGCCAGAATCAACAATGTTAAATACCTTCCCAAACAAACACTTCACAACCCACCTTTTTTCGCAACGAACTTCGACTCCTGCTGCTAATCCTTTTGTGCGTGCGCGTGTGTGTAAACCATTTAGCGCCAATTAAAACATAATTGCGGCATCCGCGGATTGCGATCGGGCCCTAAATCATTCTCGGGCCGAGTCGTTTGCCCATTTTGGCAGGACGAAAATTACGGCACATAAACGTTGAGAAACCACAACAGAATGGCAAAAAGCGCGGGCGGAAACACTCGAAAACACTCGGCCGCCATTCACCTTTTAATGGCTTCAATTCAATCTGAGGCTCACTTTAATCTTATTGCACTTGTAACGTTGATTAAAAACACAGAACCACCGTCGTCTCCCACACGGGCAAACATTTCGCTTTTAAGGACGTAATTCCGACGAGGGTTTTTGGCAGGAAGCCTCGAGCGCAGAAACCACCCGCTAAAACCACCACACGCCGCCGGTTAAGAGCAATGACTGTTATTCCTACGAGCTCCTTTTTGGAGTTCCACCCGGGATGGTGAGTTCGGATCAGCTGATTTTGGGGTAGAACCAAACCGGAAATGGGGGTGGAAAGAGTTTAAAAATGCCGGGCTCTTCACTGGAGTACAGGGGAATTTGCTGATACATGATACAAATTGTAAAATTTGGGCTAGGAGTGGTTTTTCTTTAATTTTTTTATTATTAAGGGGTATAATTCCACTTGCAGAGCGGTTTCTTCCGGTATATCAGAAAAATGTCATTAAAAATTACCGCTATTTTGTGAAAAACGTCAAACGTAGGACTCACAAAGAAACCGCCAAGTTCAAAAATGTTAGTCATGACATAAACCTCCTCGCTAAGATAGGACCCAAAATATTGGAAAACACTATAACATCATTTATATATTATATTTATATTTAAATATCATTATTTTTAATGAGAATTAGTTTTAAAACTAAAAAATATCTTATATTATAGCTTATATCATTATTACGTTTTCCATCTCTATAAGGTAGGGATACAATTTTTCTGGCAATTTTTTGGCACGCCCCGAACGGTCACACTTCGCGTCACACATTTTTTAAGTCGCATCGAATTCTTGTTTCGCCCTGCATTTTCAGCGAATTTGCCGAATTTTCCATAATGCCAGCGGTCGTGCGTATAAAGCGGCGAATCGACGAGGAGCCCCACACAGCTTTTGTGTTAAATGGCAAGCGGCGGCGCCTCCACAACGATGAGAACTCTTTGGAGGACTCGGGAGCGGTGGCGGGAGCAGCGGCATCAGACAAAGACGAACTGACCACCGTGCTCAAGTTCGCCGGCACGCTGGAAAAGCAGGTGAGGATCTGGTTTCCGGATGCTAAGACATTGGAAAAACCAATAAAAGCATAAACCTCCTGACCAAAACTTTTTATTGATTTTATTTGCTTTAAGCCAAGTCTATTCATATTCCCCAATACTGTTATAAAAATGATATAGGGGTCGATGTCCTTATCTATAAGATTTAAAATGGAATAGAAGTAATGGTCTTTACTTAATATAACCATAATTTACAGACTTAAAAATAATATAAAAAGATTATAAATCAAAGTATGCTTTCGTTATACTTTTTCAAAATGGATTTATAAATTATTAGATATAAACATTTTCACTTGTGTAACTTCTTTGTCCATTTTACTAGCCTTCATAAACTGATAAATACAAAGTTATTAAAACTCTTATCAAAAGTATGGGGATATAGTCAGCTACATACTCGTGCCATTTTATCAAAAGAGACCCATATTTAAGCTCTAACTGGTCGATAAAAAGTGTAGGGTAAATAAGTCTATGAAATGACACAAGCTAATGCACTTTAGGAAACCATTTAGAAACTGGTTGATCCTTTAAACATATACAAGTATATTTTTTTTATTTATACTTTTTAACTATTGTGAATATCTTCCCCCAGGACGACTCTGCCACCCGT
This sequence comes from Drosophila biarmipes, assembly GCF_025231255.1. NCBI lineage: Eukaryota > Metazoa > Arthropoda > Insecta > Diptera > Drosophilidae > Drosophila > Drosophila biarmipes. The sequence goes on along the minus strand of NC_066612.1, from coordinate 8,816,606 downwards.
CAGTTTGCTGCTGCCAGACTTAACAAGACCACGGCCCGTGAGTTGGTGCAACAGCAGCGATCCAACGATGCGGCTATTGCCAGTGCTTTGAGGCGGGATCGTCAGCGTCAGGAGGCGCAGCAGAATGCCCGTGAGCAGCGTTTCCGGGTGGTAAACTGTCTGCGGAGCACCCTCGAGGACAACGCCGCCGAAACAGAGTTCCCAGAGAACCAGAACCCGGAGGCCAGCAGTCAAATCACCATTGTGGACATTGAATCTCAACAGCAGCAACAGCAGTCGGGAGCGGAGAATCCCTTAAATCTCGATCAACAGAACGCCATAGAGCTCAGCCATGATCAGCAACAGCCCGCTGATTCCGATGTGGGTTACGTTTACGATCTATATGTGCCCGAGAACGAGATGCAGGCCGCCTATGTCGATATGATGGACGACAACTACCTAAGGTTTGTCATACATATTGAGCCGCAGAAAACGCTGAGCCTTACCAATTACTATATGTAACCGATTACTATATATATTATACATATGGCATATATGTAAGCGGTGTGTCTGTGTGTCGGTGCTAGCGTATCTGTGTGGGTGAGTGTGTGTCTGTGTTTGTAGTCCTCGGGCCAAGTCTCATATTTGCACATTACCCCTTACCATTTAGACATAGTTGCAATCACTGTTAATAGCTCAATAATTCGATTCGTTCTCCATAAGGTTGTATTATCCGTTTAATTACTACAACAACTGCTACTGGTAAACATGAGAATAACAAAAAGAAGAGAAAGAGAGAGACAAAGCCCGGGCAATAAAGAAGTGTGATGACACCCAACACCCCACCCACGACAATAAAAAAAGGACTGCAACTGGCAACTCACATCACGTATAGTTCATTAAAATCAGCATCTGACAAATGCCTAAAAAGCTAACGATTGAAAGGATTGTTTTTATGAGATTAACATTGCACTATTTGAAAAAAAGGCTGCTGAAAACAACATTTTAAGCCTGTGCTTGTGAGATTCGGTATAATTTTTATCAATGTATAATCTACTATAAAAATATGTCATAAAAAAATTATTTTAAAAATGTATCATAAATATGTAAAGTTTTCGCATTTCCCTCTTGCCAAAGTCTTTAAAAAAATAAATATTTTTAGGTTTTTTAATATATACGAATTTCATCGTTTTTTCAATTGTTTTTACGCACAATTAGTGCAGTCTTTCGATAGAATTTTAGGCAAATGTCTCATACCATAAGTTCTTAGATTTAATTAGCAAATAAATTAGTATAATTTAGCTTAACAAGCACACGCACACACACACCGCATATTCTAAAACTGTTTTCACTGAGTATTTTTCATTTACTTTTCGCCAGTTGTCAGTTGCCTTTTTTGTTATATTTTGCATTCCTAAACACAGAAAACAATAGTGCTGAGGTCTAGTTAAGTGCTTAGTTTAGCTAAGTTTTGCTTTATTTTTGTTGGGGTCTAGCGTTGCCCGAAATCGAAAGTAAACTGAATAAAGAAATCGAATTAAATACATGACAAACTTTGCTGTGTTTCAATTTCAAAGTGCTTCTCTTAGTCCAAGCTAAAAAATAAACGTATTTACTGTTTCGCCTACTCCACAGAGTGATTCCTGTGGGTGAGATCGTGCTAGAGGACTGCTACAACGATCAGGATGAGGACTACGATTCGGAGGACTCCAATCAGGAGAACTACTTTACAAATGACTACCCGGACGATGAGGAAGCGGGCGCCATGGGATCCGATGAGGAACTGTGCCGGCAGATGAACAAGTTTATGCTCGGTAAGGTCTTGTAAGGATGCTTTAATTGAATCAGATTATGATTGGTTTTAACTTTCAGATGACGACGAGGATGAGTTTGCTAGCACCAGCGATGATGATGACTATGCCACCTACAGAGACCCCTACGTCCACACAATTGACACTGAAGAAGACTCCTTTGTGGACGACGTGGACTTCTATAATGTTGATCGGGAAAGGGGCAGTGCCTATGAACGCTATAAGCGAAGAATCCTAAAGGAGTTGGAGGACCAGGAAGGTGATGAGGACAGCGATGATGACTCATTTGCTAGTGCCGATGACGAATGAGTGGTTGAAAGCCAACTCATTTTTGCAGGAAGAAAGTTATATTTTTAAGCTCTTAAGAAGAATAAAATAAATTTAAATTTGAGTTAAGTCTAAGAACAATAATTTATCAATAATACAGTGAAAAGCATTTTGTTTTAAAAATTATAGTCTATATTGAAAGTATTTCAGGTATTTATCATCTATACTTTTTCGAGTCTTTTGATTTCTCAGTTTTGATGTGTTGAATTTGGGGTTTTGGTGCACAGCCTTCCATATAAAGTCGTAGGGTCTCCTCGTCCATCTTCTCGTTTTCCTTAGGAGGCTTATAGTCCGCCACATGATCGACCCTTAGTGTTCTATCCATGATCTTGATTCCGTTGAGATTGTCGACGGCCAGCACTGTGGACCTCTGGTCCTCGTAGCACAGGAAACAGAAGCCCTGAGGTTAAGACATGAACATTATATACCATTTGTTACAGTCCTAATAATAATTACCTTGGACTTTCCTGTTTTTGAGTCCCGAATCAGATTGATGTTGACCACTTCGCCGTACTGGGAAAACACGCAGATCAAGTCGCCCTCGGAAAGGTTATACGGAAATCCTCCCACGAAAATCCAGGCCGAATCCTTGTACATATCATGCCAGCTTTTCTTTCCTCCATGTTGCAGTTCATGTTCGCTTAATTTAAGCACATTTTTCATATTCGTTAGAGGATTCATTTTGAAATCGGCTTATTTTATTTGTTTTGTTTTTGATTGGTGATTAATATGACCGTTTAGAATTCATAAAAAAATACCTCCACTTTTTTTAAGCCTTCTTGCTGTCATCGATAGTTTCAGCATTTTTTGTTAAAATTGTTTTCAGGAAAATGAAACCATAATTTATTTTTAAATGGAACATGGACTGTAATCATTTTGAGTTTTATAATGCAAAACCTTGGTAGTGAAATAAATGAAATTTTTGGAATTGTTCATAATCTAATCATAATCTTTATACATGATGAAATGTAATGCAACTCAGACCATAATCATAAATTTTGATTACAAAAGAAAAAACCCCAAGTAATGAATATTGACGACTTTAATTTTATTTGTATCATTACGTATCCTATACAATACATATCGTTATACATATTCCCGAGACAGAGCTACGGTCACACTAACCATCGCTTGGTCACCCAACTCCGTTCACTGTTTCAGTCCATCTCTAGCAATCTGTGCCGCACATTTGTTGTCTTCTCGTCGCGTCGTAAAAGCGGATCGGAACCCAGTTAATTGTGCAGTGGGACTGTGGAAAATGTTGTAATTTTACCACGATAGCAGGTCCAGTGATCTATCCGAAAAAAGAGGTGTGTACGAATGCGAAAATTTGGATTGCATAGCCCCCGTCTGCCTGTGTGTGTCGCCCTGTGCGTGTGTGTGTTTGTGGGCATGGTCGTGTGCGTGCAAAAGGAAAAAAGATATGCTGAAAAAAAGTATCTCTTCTCTATTTAAAAATGTGTGTCAGTGTATTGTGCGGCAGCAACAAAAATAATAAATAATAGATGCCGCTGTGGCGACTACTTGCTGAAAAAGGAGAAAAAAAACATAGAACCGTTTGGGCCCTTTTAATTGTGCCAAAGCCATTGTTTTATCATTTTCCCATCATCATTCAAGACGCGTTCTGTGCCGAATAACAGCGAATAACGCCCGTCTTTTCTTATTTTTTCCCCTATACCATTTTTGCGAAGGAAGCTGAGCTGCTTTTCCGTCTCTGTCTGGCTCACGCAACTATGCCTGCGCCTTGCTATTGGAATAGTTGGTATGTAAAAGACATAAGTGCGATATGTCCGTTTCACACTAGATTTTTGTCACCCTGTGCCAGCCGCACTCGCACACAACCACACACGCACACACTCACCTGAGACAACTCCACCATATGTCTGTCTGTCTGTCTATCTGTCTGCCTTTCCTTAACACATCCATACCCACATCCACGTTCACATTCCACCCCATTGGCAATGCCTCTCTTCGTACAGCTGCAGTCAAAATAGTAGTATTGGCCCTTTGGTTCTACGGCCGTTACGTATCTTGCTGTTTTTCGGAGCCCCTGGTGATGGGAGAAGAACGAACAAAAGCATTCCTCCAAAGTTGTTTTCTTTGGTCTTACCCTTCAACCCCAGAAAGGAAGCATGCATTTCGAAACCCTCAATAAAATGTTATATAAGTTACATATATACTTTAAAATAATGTTTTTTATTCCCATTTGTTCAGTTTGTCTTTACGTCTATCAGGATGAGTTCTTACACTTAAAATATTAATAATGGGAAAACACATACAATGGCCATTCTTCTAAGGGTTTAAATATGACTCACAACTTTCAACCCTGATGAAGCCACATTCCTTAACCCTGCCTTTGAACTGTTTCAAACCAGAATTGCCCGATCTAAGCGTTTGCTACTAGGACCTTCAAGCCATTATTGAGATGTCTATTTAGGTGGCCACACTAAACCTAACTTTAAGGTCAAGTTTTTAAATTATTAGCCAAAAATAAATTTAAAAAAAATTTCCTATCTGTAGTTCTATTCTTCTAAACCAAGAAATGCTTATTCAAAATGCCTTAATATATATTTAAAAAAAAACCTTTTTTAACGCATTAACTATCTTTCCAACATTAAACAAATTTCTGATTTGGAAATAATAATTATTATTCAGAAATCCTACTAAAGATTTTAACATACTGACCCCCACTGTATGGTCTGTTTGTCTTTTTGTTTTGTCCACGCGAAAAGGAGGAAATATGTATTTTTCTTCGCTTGTTTTTAATGTTTAGGTGTGGTCGTGCTTTAGTTGCAAGCTTACACATACCCAGTTGTATGTGCCTCTTCAAGCGGAAGCGGTCGTAAAAAAGTTTTCGAGGCGCTGCCCACACAGTTGACATTGAACTCTCGCCCAAGTCTCTGCCTCTGGATATCTCGCTCTCTCCTGCTCCTGGCCCAAACCCCTTCCCCAACCGCCCACCCTGCCAACTGACTGATATTCGGCCCGCTCTGTTACTTTCCAAAAAGCCAACTCCTGGCCTTTCATTTCATTCGCTTGCCGGCCACATTTACTTTTCTTCGTACCTTTGCAATTTTTTTGTGAAAGGAGAGGTGTGTTTAGGGGGAGGGAAAATCACTTAGCAGATATTTTTAGCCCCAGACTAATTGTTAAAGCGGATTTTGTTTCTGTTTCTCTATTATTTCCTCACTGTTCATGATAAAATACATTTAATATTTACTTTTTACTTAATGAAGATTAAAAATTTGAATGATAAAGATATCATAGCAAGTTAACATCAACATTTTCATAGATACTTTAACCTCAATAGATCCAAAACTTTGCAAATATAATAAAATAAATTTAGTTTTATTTTTTAATGTTATCGTTTAAAGCAAGTTCTCGCTTTTGGCAAAGCTTATTATAGCAAAAAACAAAGGCCTTACTTTCCCATAAAAGAATTGGATATTCATCTCACATGCCCCCGCCCATCCTTAAATTTCCCCCACATTTTGAATTACATCCATTCTATGAGAGCATTTCGGGTTCGTGTTGACTCATTGTGGCCGTCGAGTGCGGGGGCTTGTGCGGGCAAGCTTTCTCGTTATTATTATTACGAGATATGTACAGATATGTACTGGGGCCCCATAATTATATATATATTCATATATGTGGCTCCTACTGTGGTTATTATGTGGCTCACGTCTCTGGGAAAGATTCGCGCCGCGACTGCGCACGATTATGGCACATTTCGAGTGACGAGAGCAAAGTTGACTGCGCTGCGGCCGCCTGTTGCAGAAAACGTGTCAAGTTGGCCAGATACATCTACTATATGCTTATATATATAGGGGCGCTATATGTGCAAGAGCATAACCAACCGAGCTGCCCCCGGCGAGAGCCCGATTTCGAGTTCGATTAATTTCGTTGCGCCTCGGTAGCTGTGCACTCAACTCAAACATCCGCTCAAACGGACAGCGGGCTCACACTAATTCCAATGGGGAACGTTTACCTCGCCGTCGGCCAACCCATTACACCACTGCCCACATCTGCCGGTCCCCCGGATCCCCTTCCCACTGACATACCTTCGAGAAAACCCTTTTTATCTAGGGGCGTGTTGCCTTCACTCGGGTGACAACATCTGCTTGGATCGAGTCTCTTCTACGCTACACTAGACAGCAAGTTTTGTATGTTCATACTTTTGTGATAGGACCTCCAAAAGAACTCAAGAAACAATCTTAGGTAATTCATTTTACAGATATTCGGGTGACAACTTCTGTTTGGATCGAGTCTCTTCTACGCTACACTAGACAGCAAGTTTTGTATGTTCGTACTTAAGAACTTAAGAAACAATCTTAGGTAATTAATTTTACAGATATTCCTATACAACATATTTAGGAAAATATTTTGTTGGATTTTGTTACATTGCAGTTAGATCATTTCAGAAAAGAGTAAAAAAAATGAGTTAAAAAATTTTACAGATGATATACTTTTTTTTGATAATGGCTTTCCCTCAACGAATAATTTCAAAATTAATATTTATGTGTAATTGTATATAATGTAATTCTTCAATTCTAAATTTTTTTACCATGTAAAAAATTTAAAATTCTTCAGAACTAATGCTTTTTTTTAAACTTTTCCTATTCAAACTCTTAATTGTTCAACTATTATAATTATACTGATATAATAAGATTTCAAATAGTTATCTTTGGTAAGTTAATTTTTTTTCTTGTAGGTTCAATTACCCCACAGCCCTTTTGTTGACCAGTGTAAACAGCTTACAATAGCAGAAACCTAAAACATTTCAAAGAACTGCCTACAGAAAATTCGCGGCTCCACGGTTTTTTGCCTTGTATCTTATTGCTGTTTACACCTGTTCATGCCGACGCCGTCGTCGCTTTTGTTTTTGTTTACATTCATGTAAAAAATTCTTTTTAAACGCTCCATACTTGGCGAGTGACATGCCCCCAGCTCTTGAAACTATATATGTGCGCGGGGTAAATGCCAAACCCACACAGAGTGTAAGAATTTTTGGGTTGGTGGGCTTTCGAAGCTCGCTGCTGATGTTTCGTTTCATATGCGTATCAAATAATTGAGCTCAATTGATTTCAATTAAAACTGACAAGTCGCCGAGGCTTTTGTTGTTGCTGCTGTTATGGTTGTTAGTGCTAAGTCAGATGAAACAAAACCCATCAAAATGCCTCAAATGTGGACTCAGTTTGCTCGATGAGCTGAGTCGAATGGGAAATGCGCTAGGAATTGGGTCGTTATTTCTATGGGAGAGGTGAAAAATACTTTCTTGAAGTTTCTAATCTTGTGTTGACATTCAGTAACTAAACAGAAAAGTTTGTTGTTTTCATACCTTGACTATAGTGCCTATTTGATCACCGATTATGGTCTTTAATTAACATGATCTCCCATGAGTGGAACCATGATTACCTACTGATAAGAACTAAGCAATCATCTAAACTGCAAGTGCTTCCTTGGAAAAGTTTTTGAATACAAACATGATCTTGATTGTATTTCCATATCAAAACTTTCAATCAAAAACTGAGATAAGAGAGAAAGTCCCTTCTTTTTGTGACTCACCCAGGTGACACAGAACCATTTTCAATAACATCCCTATAAGTTAGCCATGATTCACCTGCGCAATTAGAATGCTTGGAATGTTGCCTTATTTGAATAATTGGAGCTCAAATAGTTTTAATTGCACATGTGTAATTTATAGATAAACCACATTTCTGATTTCTAATAAGCATGCGAGCACTTACCCATGTATCGGAAACCATATGGGGAAGCACCAAGTTTGGAAAGCAGACTCTTCTGGGGCACAGATTTTTATTACAATCGCCCCCGCGAGTATCAAAGACCTATCGGTCCATTGTTAAATCGTAAAACCAATAAGGCATACATCGATAAAGAGATAAATTGCTATTCATTTTGCTTAAAGATCAATAAATCTCCTATACATACCGCTAATTGCTTGGTTTTGAGTTCCTTTATTTTTAGAGGAACCCAGCCCTTAGCGATTCGCTCGAATGGCTGTCCATCGAAACTATTTGTCGCCTGACTACAGGAATAGATGCCCAAGAATAGCTCGTTGAAATACCAAATTCCTTAAGGATTCGCAGCCAGGCGAAGATCAGCCCCATTCCATCGTAGCCCATATGCCCCGCCACTCGTAGAGCACAATCGTCTATTAATACGATACAAGTTTCGTATGGAGGGTGATATTTTGTGTATATTTTCGCATTTGTTTATGAATTTCAACGCTTGTGCCAATTGCCCCCGTTTGCTATTGCCGTTTGTCTTATTGAAATTCAACACTTTATTCAACAATTCATATGCACGGGCCACTCGGTCGGTCGCGCCTGGACCGAAATGAATAATAATTAAATTATATGAGTGTTGCTACTGTCTCTGCCTCTGCCTCTGACGTTTGTTTCTAAATATTTGGCCAGTGCGCTTTCCTCCAGCAGCTGCTTCGCATATTTGTTAATGTGATTTTTATTGTACGTTGTTTTTTCTTTCTTTTGTTTGTTTTCTAAAAATTTTGGCATGCCGGCGCCACGAGCCTAAGACAAGCGAAAAGAAGAAATATTTGGATATGGCCGGCCGCGTGTGTTTGGCCTTAGTTTTGTATACGTAAACCTATATATTTCTTTTTTTAAAGCGCGCAAAACTTTCACTTCCATTAAAAACATAAAGTCGAGTCCCGCAGCGAGTGTGTGTGTGTGTTTATTTGTACCTGTTTGTCGACAACGTTAAATGACATTAGGCTAGGTTTTATGGTTCGCCGGCGGAGATGAGATGAGTTTGTCGGGGGCAGGTGAGCGCAGGCGAAATTCTGCACAAATGTCAACGTAGGAAATTTACATGGGCAGCGGCATCGAACGATTTCGCTTTTCCTTTCAACCCTTTTGGCTTTCCTATCTCCATTATATCTCTGTTTTAATGCCCTAACAATGGGATTTTAATGGCCTGTTTGCAAAGTAACTTTTAGAAATTTTCAGTTGGTACATTTCGAGCGTTGTGCAATCCTATCGTAATGGAGTTTTCATGTTGGAATGGGTTTGAATCGAATTAGGGGGTTTTTTATATAATATTAAAACATTTTAGAATCATAAAATCATTTAGAAAACGGTGAGGACTAATTATTAGTTGTTGATCTTACAAATTAAAAACTTTTGAATCTATTCGGAAAACAGTTTTTTATAACAGTATATTTTGGGAATTATAGTTGGTTTTTATGAAAATCTTATTTCTATAAAATGTATAGACGTTTTAAAATTAGAATATAAATGTTTCTTTAATCAAATATCAAACATTGTACAATCAACCTTATTTAAAAATATTTTAGTTATGTATATAAACCATTCAGAAAGTAGATAAAAACTGTTCTTATAATGTCATTTTGGAAATAATAGATGGTTTTTAATAAAATATGTATATTTATAAGATGTTTAGTAATACTAGACATTATAAAATTAGGTCAAAAATATTTTTTTACTTCAAAATGAACATAATGCAAATATAATTGCATTAAATAAGCGCATTCAAACTTCATGAATTAGGCACAAATTTCCCCTTTTCCATGGCACCTGCTTTTAACACAGTGCATTTGTGTACGCCAGGGTCCATAATTGTGTGAACGGAAGTTGAAAGCTCGACAATTAAGGTGGCCATGGGAGTGTAAAGCTTTGTCCGTCGCCCAGGTAAAAATATTAAAACGGACTTGGGCAGTCCGAACCACGAGCGTTGACTAACATGCCGGTTAGACTAATTGTATTTCTCACATGCTGGGTCCCCCGTTTTTCTTTTTTTTCCCTTTATGAGTCAGTCGTCGACGGTGGGGTTGAGAGGTATCGATTCGGGAGCACTCCCCACAAAGGGCTCTAAAAACCAAACCAAGTACAGATGTAAACAAATCTGCCAAATGAGTCAGCCAAGCGAGCCGAACTGATCAGATTTCCAAGAGCACAAGTGCCACGACTGGCTGTCAACTGGGGCGCGGATTGAAACTCCTCTGTTCGGGAGATTAACAGCAGCTCGGTGGCATGCAGCGAGCATATAGCAACCGGATCAGCCGTGGGCTGCAATTTGCTCATGGTGCTTGGTTATAGGAGCGCTGGCTGGCATCAATTGGCCGGTTTAATGACTGCACGTTAGCCCATTAGTCATTTCGGTTGTCTAAGTGTCTGCGGTGAAATTGCTTTCATTTGGTGTCCCGGGCGGACGGATAAATCATTGGGTTATATAATGCGGATCTGCCAGGGTTTGTTATAATGTTTCCAGTTCCAGTTTGTAGTGAGTCAGGTCTAGAAAGACTCATCGGGAATACAGTATAAGGGTCATATCAGATCTTAATCTTCCAACCGAATCAACAAAGAATTTTCTTTTTTTAGCTAAATATATGTGGTTTTTGTTAAAAATTTGAACAGTTTTAGAACATTAATCTTTTTATACTTAGAACTCCCAATTCAATATATAAATCTGTAGATATATAGAATATTATCCTTAAGCCGATTAATATAAATCTATTTTTTATATCTTTTAATAAAGTAATAGTTTCATATAAAATAATCCGATTTTTGTAAATCATAAGGTTATAATAAAAATAATTCTAGCTAATGATCATTTATAAATAAATATAATCTTTTAAAGGGACTGCATATTATGTGTTTCATCTAATTCTAGTTGCTTTGAATAGCTTGGAAAAATGTTAGTGGTTACCTCGTATCTATATCCCGTCATAAACTGCAATACTCTAGATCCCCGTCTCCTGGCGATTCCCCCAGATTAACTGGCGCGGATCTATTTAATTGTCCGTCAGCGTATCCGTCTCATTTAGATGCACACCAGCATCGTTTAGCACTTGCCGGCAGAAGTGAGTGCGCCGCCGAATGAGTGAATGAGTGACTGACTGACTAAGTGAATGACTGAATGAGTGTCGAACGCACGGACACACTGCCAGTCAGTCCCCCGGCGAACGGGGCTTAAGCACATTATGCATGCATTTGCAGCCTCGTAAGTCTTTTATGGCCGACAACCGACATCATTCGCTGCAATTGTTCGCTCTAGAAACCAGTGAGTGAGTGACCCACTTTGGGCCATAAATTAGCACAAACAACAGCAGCCCAGACAGGCCGCTTTTATTCAGCTTATTAGATACTTGTACACTCCATGTGCCATGTGGTTTGTCTAGTTAGGAGGCTCTCGTCGCTCGGCCTCACGCACTTACGATTCCAGTCTTGCTTTTATAGATCATTGTCATGTTTAGCTTTCGGTTTCTCAAGCCACTGCGGCAAGTCAATTGGGTCACAGCACCGAGAAGCAGACCGAGCGACCAAGCCGAAGTGGCAAACGTGGCCTGAAACCTGCCATTAAAAAACCATTAACTATTGTCCAATATTAAGTTATTTCATAGCATTAAATTAGCCTCTTGCTAAGCCGATTGAAATGTTCGCCTGCCTGCTCCTCCAGCTCTGGAGCTGGGATTTCGGAGCTCGGACATAGACAATGTTGTTTAATTGATTGGAGAAAGTGAGCCGGCCGAGTAAATCGATGGGAAAATGTCTTCATTGGGCTCGTTTTTGGCCAAAAGTGCAATGGGCAATCATGAAAATTGAACATGCACAGAGTCTGAAAAATCAACTCCATTTTGTTTCGGCGTTTATGCATAATTGGGATGAAATTCATTTGATTTTGTGGCTTCGTATAACTTTTGAAGCAATAATCGATGTCTGCTTAATTATACATGATAATTTCCATCTCACAATCTTTGAAATTTTCAATTGCTCAATACGAAAACGTTTACATTTTAGGGTCACAACCAAAAAACGAGTAATATCAAGGTTAATCTTTTAATTAACATGTTTATGCCATAAAAACATTTATCTGTAATGTCTGTTGTGTTTTTTATATGTTGATTCCAGAAGTATTTGTTTACAAAGTTAAATATAAATCTTTGTAAATATTTGCGTTTTCCATTAAGCTCATACATCATGAGTGTATCTCGAGAACGTGCTGACTTGAATGAATTCTTTAGATATTGATGATGGGAGAACAACAGATTTAACAATAAAAGAACCTTAATTAATGCATAAGAATACGATGAGAAAGCGACAGATTGTGTTGCACGCAGAGTGCTATTATCTCAGTCATTCATTCAACCATTGTTGGGTAGCACTCGATTACAAGATCAATTCGACGACATCGATGTGATCTTTTGTTTTTCGTGTTACTTTTTGTACCAGGTCATTGCCACATGGTTTTTATGCTTTGTTTTACCCCATCTTATGTGCACACTTTACATTTCTGTCAGTCCGTCGTTGGCTCTTTCTTTATGTGGCTGCATTTTGAGACCGTTAGCGTTAACAATTTTTAATAGTTTTGCCGTGCTTTGGCTTCGGCTGCAAGTGACGGACGGCCCCAGCAGGCTCAAGTTTTTCCTAGACCAGTGGAAAAACCCGTTTCCTCCGAACTCCATACTCCATGCTCCGCACTGCGCTCTGCGCACCCCCCTCCAAATGGTTTCGCTGCGGCCAACGCGGTCCGCTCTTGGCTTAATTTATGAAAGTTTAAAAGCTGCAGCCTGGCGGCGATTGCATTTCGTGTCGCCTGTAAATCAGAACTACCGCTAGGCATCCCATCCTCGTCCACATCTCAACATCTCTCCCCCAGTGGCATCCATTTCGGATCGGAATACGAATCCGTATCCCATTCTCATTGCCATTCCCATTCCCATTCGCAATCCCCGTCTCGAGTCCCAACTGGTTTGAACTTTATAAATATTTATTGTATATATTTATGGAGCCAGGCCGAGCCGTACCCCTACATAGGCCACATCCTGCCGCATGTCTGAGCCAGTGACCTTATTTATTCAGCCGCCAAGAGAGAGTGCAGCTTTTTGCAGCCCGAAAGTAGAACATTTTGGCCTGGCGAGACTCCAGGTCGCTTGGCCGATGAAAAGATCGCGCGTGCCATTAGAAAGTAAACGCCACTAAACGAGCTCTGAATGTTTAATTTGGCTTTTGGGGCACTTTGGATTAAACTGCACTCCCCGGCGGTGTGGGAATTTCTAAGCTGGATTGGGACCGGACGAAAGTGAAACATCGGTGACGGTCTGGCATCCGGCTTCAAGCTCTAGATTCTAGAATGGGAGCGCCAAGACTGTAAGATCAAGTAGCCATGTCCTACATAATGTACTTGTTCTAACTATGAAAGAGTTTAAGTGGCGCATTATTAACTCTTGAGGGAAACCTTCAATTATAAAATATTCTATAAATTGCTTTCGGCAATTTACCAACTTCAACGTTGACTTTAAGAAGTCGGCAAATTGCTTATGCAAATGAAACTGAAAGGCCTGAGAACAGAATAATAATGATATGTGGGAAGACTTTTTGCCTTCGCTTTGTTTTCCGTGGTGGGTTCTTCCCTGCTGGAGGCCCAAAGAGTATAGTAATGAGAATGACTAGCCAGCACATTCACTAAAATTAGCATATTTGCCTTCTTTCAGATGTTGCAACTGGCGTAGAGTAAGCGAGTGTCCATCATGTCGGACAAGGTGAGCACATCCTTGGCAGCCCAACTGCATTCCCATGCCCTGGCATCGGCGGAAGGTGGTGCTGGTGGCGGTGGTGGAGTGAGCGCCTGCCATGCCACCACTGATAAGGACATCCAGGCTCCGCCTCTCCAGTTCGAAATGGACGCGCCGGCGGCTGCGATCAGTGCCCAGCTGAACTTCAAAATCGTGCCCGCCGACAGCTTGCCGGGGCTGAGCTACCAGGACATGTTCGCCTCCATGAATACATCACAAATCTCCAATGCCTCCACGGAGTCCAGCTGCAGTCCGCCCATCCAGGGCGCGATACCGCCTCCAAAGCCCAGTCGTCACATGGCCGTGCAGCCGCTGAATAGCGTAGGTTGTCTACTATCAAACCCTTGCAATCTCTAATCAGTATATTCCATTACTAGAAATCCTGCCGTTTCCCTAAGCTTGAGGAGTGCGCCCACTTCCACTATGAACGGGTCCAGCTGGGTCCTCTCTCCGTGCAGCTTTTGGATGACAAGTCGGAGCACATGGGCAGCAGCATTGCCTCGCAGTCCATCGGCGGAGACCTGCCGCACAGCTCTATGCGCAGCTTCTCCCCGGAGAGCTGCTGGTTCATCATCCGCGTGTGCCCACAGCGCTGCGAACCGTTCCTCATCAAGCGGAGCTTCGAGAACATGCAGCTGCTGGACGAGATGCTCCACCGGTGCGTGTATGACCGGAAGATCAGTGGACTGCGCAACATGGAGGAGCTGGCAGCCGAGCTGCCCAGCGAGTCGGATGTGGAGTACGCGGTGGCCAAGTACCTGGAGCGTTTCTCGATGATCGCCTCCGACTCACTGACCTGCGGCACCATTCTCACCTGGCTGCAGCTGGACAACAAGGGCAGGCGACTCCCGCTGGCGGATGGTGAGACACAGAGGACCATAAATACACCGGCTGTAGGGGCTGCCTATGGAGTTAGGCGCTATCAGGCCCAGGCACCCGACGAGATTAATATAGAGGTGGGCGACATGATCTCGGTGATCGATATGCCCAGTCCGGCGGAGTCGATTTGGTGGCGTGGCAAGAAGTCTCATCTCCAGAAGTCCCTCTACGAGGTGGGCTTTTTCCCACAGTCCTGTGTGGCCACCATTGGCGACAAGGTGCCTAGGAATTTTCCCATGCCAGCTCCGCTCGTGGGTCACCTGGATGCCTCGCCCACTAAGCCGGTGCTTCGCAAGCATGGCAAGTTGATCGCCTTCTTCCGTTCCTTCATCCTGTCGCGACCATCACGTCGTCGCTTGAAACAAAGTGGCATTTACCGCGAGCGCGTTTTTAACTGTGACCTGTCCGAGCACTTGCTGAACAGCGGCCAGGACATTCCCATGGTCCTACGCTCCTGCGCGGAGTTCATCGAAAACTATGGCGTCATAGACGGAATATACAGGCTGTCGGGCATCACCTCAAACATCCAGCGGCTGAGGCGTGCCTTCGATGAGGAGCGCGTGCCGGATTTGGGTAACCCGGAGATGAAACAGGACATCCATGCGGTCAGTTCGCTGCTCAAGATGTACTTCCGTGAGCTTCCCAATCCCCTGTGCACCTACCAGCTGTACGACAACTTTGTGGAGGCCATCCAGGTGAAGGCCGACGAGGCGGACGAGCGGCTGCGACTTATGAAGGAGACGGTGCTCAAGCTGCCACCACCACACTATAGGTGAGTCCGGGAATAACTCATTAAAATCTTATTCAATTTACTAACTTACACTCCTTTCAGAACCCTTAAATATCTGGCCGAGCATCTGTTCAAGGTGTCCCAGCACCACGAACGCACTGGAATGACCGACAAGAATCTGGCCATTGTGTGGGCCCCGAACCTACTGCGCTCTCCCGCCCTAGAATCAGGGGGCGTGGCTGCCCTGCGGGGCGTGGGCGTTCAGGCTGTGGTCACCGAGTACCTGATACGGAATTGCCATAACATTTTCGACGCTCTTGATGACCATCCCTCGCGGCAAAGCATGGTGGCGAGTGCTGCGGCGGCGGCGGCAGCTGCCAGTGCTGGTGGAGAACTACGTTTGGAATCGCTTACTGATTGCGAGAGTCTGCTGGTAGAGCAGCGGGAGCAGGATCAATCGTTGGGCATGGTAGAGCGACCAAAGAGTCTGAGCACTGGTGGAGCCAAGTTGATAAGTCTGGAGGAGGCTCAGGAGCGGCATTCGCGGGTAGATGGAGCCGACCTTAAGCAGTCGCTGCCCATCAGCATGTTGACTAGTACGAGCAGCAACGCCGCCTCCAACATTGGCTCCTATATTGAAGTGGGCGGTGGTCCATCCAG
This sequence comes from Drosophila biarmipes, assembly GCF_025231255.1. Classification (NCBI taxonomy): domain Eukaryota; kingdom Metazoa; phylum Arthropoda; class Insecta; order Diptera; family Drosophilidae; genus Drosophila; species Drosophila biarmipes. The sequence goes on along the minus strand of NC_066612.1, from coordinate 8,800,645 downwards.
CTTACCGGATAAATACCACACGGTGCTGTCGGCGCCGCGTAGTTGGCAGAAGCGTAAGCCGGACAAGACGCCCTCGTGGAAGTCGATATTCACGCGCAGTCAGCGCCAGGGCAACCCCGATCCTGGCCAAAAAATCACCACGGATGCCAAGGATTCGGTTGCTTCGCGGGTGAGCTTTGTGCAGGCCTCGCAAGCACACGCCAGCAAGGAACTCACCAAGCACGACAAACCCAAATCTATCGAGCTCCTCGAAACCACGAGCAACGAACGAGATCCGAAGCCAATGGACCTGTGCATACGCTCCAACTCGATTGATAGCCTGCGCACAGTGGGTCATTCGAGGAGCGTTTCTCACGACTCCTATTTCGATCTGCTACAGTCGCCGCAAAGGGGTCACATGACCACCTGTCCGTCGCGAGAGCTCTCCGAGCTGGGCCTGAATTTCGACCGTGAGGAGCCGGAGATGCGCATCTTTTCGGAGAGCGAGTCCCTGGTCAGCTCCCCGCGGGTGGGCAAAGAAAATGTTCCCCCTGCCTCCGGCTGTGCCACACGACGCATAATGCGCGCCCGGCCGGAGGAGTTCTCCAGCCAGACTAACAGCGTTAATCCCAGTCCCAAAAAGCAGCCACGTCTCAATCTCCTCTCCCCCAGCTCGGCCAGAACAATGCCGCCACCACCTCCCCCAGCAGCTGGTGCTGCAACGGCCTCCTGTGGCCACGAATCAGCTGGAGCTGAGAACTGCTGCAAGCGCTACAAGCTAGAAGATCAGTTATGCGACATCCAGTTCATTGACTGCGGAACTCCGGAAACGGTGCCCACCACCCAACAGCAGTTCGCCAGTGTTGAAGTGCATCCGCCACCGAAGCCGGCGAGGGCAGCAGCAGCCCAAACGCCCATTTCGCCGTCGACGGTTGCATCTGCTGGTTCAACCACCCCGTCGACTCGCTACAGCTATCCCTCGGTGCAGCTGGGTGCCAAGCGAAAGGATCAGCAGGCTGCCAAGGAGAGATTCAGCTATCAGGGCACCTTTACGCAGCCAGCACAGAAGCAGGAGCCTTCAGCTCCCAGGGCAGTGCAGTAAGTATAAAGCTTAATACATGGCTAATTGGTATTTTAAATGTTGTATTCTCCTGCAGTACCAACAACACCGCTTCCCTAAGAAAATCACGAGTGGATCCTGTCGAGCTCGATGGCCAGATCAAGCTATCTGTGCCCACGCCCACAACTCCTGGTCGCAGTCCTCGCTACTCCCTTTTGTTGTGCGACACCGAAAGCTCCGAGAACAGCTCGGCGGTGAACACTCCACAATACGACATGGAGCCCCTCATGTTGGCTTCGGCCATGTCCGGCGTATCCGGAGTTTCTTCCAATATGCAGCAGCAGCTGCTTCTGGGAATAGACACGGACAGTGTTTACCAGGGCAGCTCGCACGAAAGTCTGGGACAGCAGGTAAGAAATTTCATATCAATTTGATTTGGTATTCCGAAACGAAACCAGAAACCACTAGAATTTCGTACTAATTCATTCATTTTTGCAGTTCAACAACCTCCAAGAGGCGGAACAACGTGATATGAATGCCCTAAAGCGGGAGCTTTCACTGGATCTTCAGCCACTGCAAGCGCGCTTGCCACAGCCGGCGAATCGAGCAGCCACATTGCCGGTTAAAGAGCATTTACAGGCAGCGGCGGCGGCAGCCATGTGCTCCTCCCCCAACAACTCCAATTTCACGGACAACACTAGTCAGTCGGTGACACCCAGCGAGTTTGGATACCAGCATTTGCAGCGCCAGCTGAGCATGCACTCCCTGCTGGCCACCGATGATAGTTCGCCGGTGTACGAGGACTTCGAACAGACTCCCGTCAAGATGGTGCCCACCAGCCCCATCAAATCCACCATTAGCATCACCTATAAATCACCGGAGAAGGAAAAGAAACCAGCGGCTCTTTTGGAGACCAATTTCGATGAGAACATTGTCTATGAGCAGGTGAAGCTGTTCCGCAACTCGGTTACCGAGGTGAATCAAATGCTTCACGAGAGATCCAGCCTTAAGCAGATCGCCGAGGAGGAGCAGCAAGATGGAGGTGCCTTTAGGGCAGCCGAGATGACGAAGCAACTGCTTCAGCTGGAACAGGATCACCAGCAGGAGCAGCAGCAGCAGGAGGAGGAAGAGCCTGAGGATGAGGAGCAGTCCCAGTTACTTTACGAAAACATTGAGCTGCGCAAACCGAAAACAGTTTACGAAAATCTACGTGGCGAGGAGATGAAATTCATCACAGAAGAACAAAAGCCTAGCAGTGACAGAATCGAACTCGATAGTCTAGACAGTTTGCCGGACACCATGGAACACGAGCAGTTATCACCCAGCAAGTCGCCCTCCTTCAGTGTCAAGGAGTTGGCCAACAAATTCGAGAGTTCGCCAGTGGAGCAGCTGCCCAGCTTCGACTTCTCGGTGCGCGGCGGCTCGATGAAGAAACCCAACGAACTGAGCGTGCCCAAGGCCATGCCCGCCCCCGTGCCGCTCAAGAAACTTAACAGCAGTGCCCAAAAGATTACGCGCTCGCTGGATGAGAATGCCTTTGTCCGCGAGTTTGGTGGCAAGCAACTACAAGATCTGTCTGCTTCGACCAAGCTACCCGAGGTGATGTCGGAGGTTAACAGCCGCCGCAAGAGTTTCGACTTTACGCGTCCTAAGACCCTGAATCCCCCCAAGCGTTTGCCGGGTATGAGCATCACAGAGGAGATTTGTCAGAAGCGTGGCGGCGAACCGGAGCCTATTACGCCCACTACCGAGAATCGCATTTCGCTCATCCAGCAGAATAATATGCCCAGGGAGCAGCAGGTGGCAAGTAATCAGTTTCTGCCACCGGCGGGTCGAAAGAACGTGTTAACTGGCGTGGTCCTGGATCGAGAGCGCATTGACAAGATCAAGGAGGAGCGGCGGCAGCAGCTTACGCAGAAATACTATGGCGACACCCTGAAATCTCGCTCACGCACGGAACTCAATGCAGAGGACAACTTTCCGGCTACAGAATCTCTGCGCATCAAGTCTAAATCCCGTGGCGATATGCATGCTTTGCAAAAGGACATGGACATGAATCTGAAACAGTTGAGCCGCGTTACTGGCGGTGGATCGGAGAGCACTCTTCACATGGGAATGGGAATTGGCATGGGCCAGGGTAATGGGCAGGAACAGCTAGCTCAGCAGCGGGTGCGCCGGATTTCGGACGAGAAGAATCAAAATTGTGATACCAGTAATGGTGGCGTGAGTGGAGTGACCGCCACCTCACTGCTCAGCGTAAAGACGGCGGCCCAAAAATATGGCAGCACCAGCAAGGCGCCGGCGAATAAGTTTGAGCGTGGCCAGCCCATGCCGCGCGAGCGTTTGCAGCGGAACTCGTTGGCCGAGAGCACTGCCGGCACTAAGTGAGTTGAAGGCTCCCAAATTCATAAGCAAAGCCGTACTAATCGATTTTCTTTGCAGCAACAGAGAAAAGATCTCACCACAATTCTCAATACGCGACGTGACAGCGATGTTCGAATCTCGTTCACAAAACCAATAGGCTAAGGCAGCTTAAGCAACTATTTACATCGAAGTAATGACACCGCTATCTACATATAATCACAGTTCTGGAGCAGCAGTGTATATATGCGCGTGGAAGCATATATATTTTATTTAGTTTTTAATCATTCACTTAAGCGCATTGAAATTCTCGAGAGTGTTATTCATATATACGGCGCAAGCGGCTCCAAAGACATTCAGATTTATAACGCCGCGCCTATTGCAGCAACACTTATAATTGATATATACTGATGATAATCATACTGACGACGCTTTGCGCCTTGAATCATATGCAAAATTCAATTTTGTTTTGAAAAAGCATGACGAGAGTTTAACTAAAAGACCATCCTCATCCATACCCCAAGAGTCCCTCGATCCTAAACAGTGCATATTGTTATTGCATTTAAGGCGTTTCTTTGCATAGGTGTTAAGTTTCATTCGTTTAATCTTAAATGAGAGCAGAATTCAAACTGTTTGAATTCAACTTTGATTTGTTTTTGCGTGATTTGTGTCTCGAATGTTTTTATTTTCTTGTTTGCGCGACTAAATTGTGACGCCCGTGTGTCGGAGATGATAATTTTCTTAATTTAAAATGAACGCATTTGCAACAACTTTGAGCAAGTTGTCCTAATTTAATTATTATACTATTAATTTATATATATTTTTTAAACAATAAACTCAATTGCATTGTCACTCAAGTACTCTTTCTTCAACCACTTGTACATACTCTCGGCTTGGCTTCTAGCTGTTGATAATGGAAACTATTTGCATAACTGGAGATTTGAAAAGTCTGTGTACGCGACTCAAGCTTGGATGTCGATCTAAAACTAGACTTCCGGGAGGCTCAAGTAAATCTTTTATTTATAGTTTAAAATGAAGCCAATTTGTCATTACAAATAAACACGTTTGGATTGAAAGTAGTAAAACTAAATAACAAACAAAATGGTTGTCTATATATATTAATACATAAACACTAACTAATAACAGTTCTCTAAAAACGATTTATATATTTAATAGGTGTATTAAAAAATAAATGAAGAAAGGCAGTAAACAGAACGCTTACCTACAGACTAGGGCTTACACTAAAATAATTATATAAGTGTATTTGATATGATTTACTCTGTAACCTTTAAAAAAACGTTGAATCTTATTTAAATTAGCTTGGGGAATATTAAATTCCTGAAAACTAGACTATGGCTGGAAATCTGCTGAAGGAAATTAGCTAAGGCTGGAATAATACTAAACGGGAAATAAACTTTAAATCTGGTTTAAGTACTATCGATTTTCCTTTTTCTCGGTCAAGTTTATTGGCTTTGTTAGGTTTACCAAGCGATTTGTTTTATAAATCTATAAACATATAAGATGCTTCCCTGGAAGTCATGGGCGCGTACACAGCAAACATATACTCACAATATATGAACTGCATTTCGACCAATAAAAAGCACATCTGTTGCAAAACTATCTAAATAACTTTTACGTGTGGCTAGTGCTTAGATTTGAATAATAGATAAATTTGATACTACAAAAAACCAAACGTGCGTTTGATGATTCAATAATCAGTCATATTTATTCGACTTTTAATTACTCCAGAGCAGCTGCCAAAAGTTTTATATTTGAAGCTTATCAAAATTGTTAAAAGCGATGGGAAAAATATAAACTACAAAGTGAAAGCATAACGGAGATTAACAGAATTGTAATACAATAACTAAATAGAAAGCTTTAAAACATAAGTTAGCATTTGATATATTTTGATATAAATAAAAGAAACCCACAACATAGTTATAAAGAATTGTATTTCATAATGACTGAACCAACAAACAGGCAATGGAGGAGAAAATCATTTAAATAATGCTAGCGACAGAAGAAAAGCAAGCCCATTAATATGTCAAACTTACAAACTGGAATAAAACGTATATTTAATAGAGCAAGGATCAATCAATCAATAATACATGTAAGATGAACGTCATGCGATGAGTTCACAATTTGCATTAACATTTTATAAGCCACAACACTCGACAAAAACAGAACAACAAAGTACTACTTTAACGCATTTAAATAAAAGGAAATTAATAAACACATACATTTTTGTGGTTTGTCAATCGGTTAAATGTCCTTTTTATCTGGCCGCTGCTTGTATTTATTGTGGTTTTTGGTATGGTAATTAGCCATCAGTGAAATTACTAGAACATGGAAAATAATGTACTCTGCAGCAACTTTTAGCACAATGTTTTTAATTTGAAGCAGTGCTGGTATTAATGTTCCGTGTCATTAGCATTGTTTAGTTCATGCGGCTCCCAGGTCACAGGTCTTCTGGTCCTAACAGCTATCCACCTCAACTCAGAAGGACCCTTAGACATAGGATACTTCTGAAATATATCGAGAATAAATGGACAATAATGGAAAACTATTGCCAGGACCTGAACTAAAAGCAGACGGACTTTGCAACTTTAATTTTTATAAAAACATATTGATAAAAAGACCTGGTTAGTCCACAAAACAAATGGTGTTTATAAGTCCTTAAGCTGCGGTTTCCTTATCATACAATTTAATTCATACCTAAACGTGTTTTACATTTAAACTATTCAATTCATTTCAAAAATATATTTATTTAAAAAAGGTTCCCAATTTTTATTACCCAGCTTGCATTCAATAAACTGATTGTAACACAAACAAAGCCAAAAAATTCCCGCTGATCTTTTCTTCCTCCGCTCTTTGACAGACATATGAAAGTGAGTTCAAAGAGGTGTGGTACCACCCAAGGTTATGCCATAAGTCCGTAATTTTATTAGCCATAAGCTTTGTCCTTTGCATGCATTTTACAACCTGCTGGGCTGGGAGGGGCAGCAAAAAAGAGCACGGGAGAAAATTAATTTGATTAAATTGCCATGGAGACGCGCAGCGGGTCAGAAGTGTGACGGGATGGGAGGGTAGCGATGTGGGATGCGCCAGAATCTTATCGCAGAATCAGTTGTTAGCCGGCTACTTAACGCGGAGGCAGAGCCACCACCGGAGGACTCGCCGAGCACATCCTTCGATGCGGGCTCACAGCGGTGAACGCACTAAATGATGTGCATAAGTGCGAAAACGTTTTGCACATGGACTGCCGCCTCCTCGCCTCCGATGTTTTATTTATTTCATTTTATTTTTACCCCGAGATTGCCTCCTCTCTGCTCTGGCTGTCTGTTTGGGTTGATTGACGCTGATAGGGCACGTGCTGGCAATTATTTTAGAATAAACATAATAAGCCTCTCCACGGGGCCAAATCATCAGATGACTTCTTCTCCTCAGCTTCTCGCTCTTGGGCACGGCCGAAATGTTTGCTCTAAAATAAGGATGCAATCAGATTAGAAAGGACCTTTACTTATTATAATAAAGCAACACGATTGATAGAGGATCTTTAATTTAAATATTAAAGATTTTTATCGTTCTCTCAATCTTTAATAATAGTTTTTTCAGACATTCAGGTCGCTGATCGCTGAGAAGGACTTTAATACTTTTGTTGACTAGATTTTTTAGTTAAATGAACGAGCATTAAATTAATAAAAATAAAATAAGTCAAATTAAAAAAAAATCATTTTCTTGGAGCACGCTTGTCCCTCTTCAGCAACCTTTAAGCTAAGATTGCTGTTGACTCGGAATACTGAAATCAACATCGTTTTTGTCTTGATATCGAGAAGGAAAAAGTGAGAAGACAAAATTCTCAAACAGAAAAGAACCGATATCGGATTTTTTAGTTCTCAATTTTTCTGGTTGCATGAATAATAAATTTGAAAAAAATACCTAACCGTAAACTATAATATAATTATTAAACTTGTTTATAAATAAAATGCTTTTCAAGATGAAAAGTGCACAATTCAAACTAATTAAATAAATGTTTTTCATATGGCCCTTTTATTTTTGACTCTAGTTTTGTTCGTCTGTCGCTGACTTCTAATTACTTGAGCACCTCATTACTTTTCATTTGTTTGAAGCCTTTTCCCACTTTCCTAATTGTAGGTTCCGAAACGGGTAAAACATCGAAATCACTGAGTTAGGATCGTTAGAACACCCACTACTTCCTCCCTCGAGGGTATTCGAATTCCCAGCCGACTCCAGTGGCTGCTTTTATTAACGCTCGGGCTTTGGGCGGTCGGCGGCTTATTAAAAGTCTCTTGTTGTGATCCTAGGCCCAGTAACCTTTTCGTCCTGCCCCTCGTCCTCGAGGGCGCCCGCCCTGACAATTAGAGCACTAACAAATGCAATTATCCTGGCATTCCCCTCCACTTGTGCACCATTCCAGTGCCTTCGCCTTCACCCCTTGCGGCACACAATTGCTCTCATTGGCAACAATTGTAGATGAACCCGTCGTCCGGAGTCACAAGTCCTTCAAGTCCTTTCCCAGCCAGCAAACAACAAAAATTCGAAGAAGAAAAAAAACTGAAAATACGTGCGGAGTGGAAAAAGGCGAGCTAGGCGAGTACAAACTGCCGGGGCAAAAGTTTCCCGAACGCGTGCCACATATTAAATTACATCGAAATATGTGCACACGATGATTTGTCGAAGGGCAGTTTGTAATTTGCTGGCATTTTTCGATTCTATCAGCCGGCGAGGGCACCATCGCTGTTATTTTGATACAGTCCTGGGTTCTAGGGCCATGTAGTGTGCAATTTAATTGAATTTATCGCGCGCAATTATCGTGAAATTTACTGAACAGCCGAGCTTTACAAACTGTGCGACTCTTCGGTCACGAAATTTCCGGATATGGCATTTATGGTGGGCGTAACGCAGCAATTTTCGAACATATTTCTTATTTAAATGCAGCCGAATAGCCATTTTTTGGGGAGTTAGGTGAGTGCCTACTTTTAGTGGTGATTTTTGAAAGGCCAGCAGAATATGCCCTAATTGGAGTGAATAATAGTCAAATCCTTTGTTGATAGCACATATTTTTATGTTTAACTTTATTTACAACCATTATATTTCTATTTAAAATTACTGTCCTTTAATACTTGAATTAAAAAGTTTAATTATATTGATATAAATACGTGTATACAAAAAGGATAGCTTACATAGAATGCAACAAGTATTTGCCTAATCAAAACAAAATATTTACCTATTTATATAAAATGTATCTACTTAAAAAGTTATTTTAAGTATAAGGCATACTCTATTAATTATGTTCCTCCATTTGAAAAAGAACCAATGTAAAGGAAGTGCCACTCGCTGAGGATGTGGCCACTTGAGCTTCTGCTCTGATCCCTGCTCCCCAGGACAAAGGACCCGCAAGGATGTTTAAGTCTTGTGTTGCTTGTAGCAGAAGTTAATTTACCGAGAATCAAACTTAAATGCGGAAAAAGGATCTGAGGAGATGTGCCGCCGACAGTTCACCCCCTATTCGGGAGACGAGCACGACCTATGGCTTATGTAACCTGATCGGGGACACACTTCAGCCTTGATTTCAGGGAATTATGCTAACAAAAAAGCAAGGAGACGTCGATGTCGACAATACAAAAGGATTTGCCAGGCAAACTGACACAAAATGCTGTAATTGCCCCCAGGAAGAGCACCCTCCTTGAGATTTAACCACAAAGTGGCTGGCAATTCGATGCCTCAGACATGGTAGCATTTTTATTATTATAAAAATTAGGCTTAGCCCAACTGACGGGACACGTGCAACAATGGAAATTAGGCGGACTAAATGATGGTTCAAAAATATGATCTGTTTTCAGACTTGCCACGGCCATGGGAATCTTTTCTCGCAAATCCTGTGACTTCGGGTTAAGCGAAAAATCAATAAACAACGAACGGTAGACATGCTCGCAGACTTGAAAAGTCCTGGAAATCTGCTTTTCACAACCGCCCTTTTGCACGTTCATGTCACCGGGTTAACAATGGATGACAACGAAGCGAAGTCTGTGGAGGTGGAGCAGCAAGTTAAGTGCTTTCAGCCAGGTGAGATGAGCTAAGGAGGTCTCCACCTCTGCTCAGGTCATCCTCTTTGTTGTACTGTCAGGCTCTGCAGTTCTAAAATCCACGGATTGGCTTATCTCTTAAATACATATTAAATGCATAAGCTTATAAAAAAGTTCTCAAACAAGTATAAATTAAATTAACTGAATGGAGTGAAAAATCCCCCAAACCCCTTTAGTTTATTATAAATAAAATGAAACCAAAGGTATAATGTAATATAAATAAATATAGTGCTTATAATATTTATAATAAACTTTTTGTGTCTTTATTAAATATATAATAATATAAAAAAACAACTAAAGTGTATATCCTTTTAAGACTTAAAAGATTTTTTTGGAGACTTAACTATTTTTTTCATAATTTAAAATTATAAAATTACAAATTCTAGATGTGAAACAAATATACCTAACTTAGATATTTTCCTTGGGCCTCTAATATATATTTAAGACTTTTTAGGAACAACAATTTTTGGATTTTATTTAAGTAAAAAGTTAACCTAGTTCAATAGTTTTTTCAAGTACATTTAAATTCGTGCCTAAGCGTAACCGAACACCAACTGGCCAGTAATTAAGTCTCAAAATATATAAGTGATTTAAAGTCCTTAGAAAAGCAGAGACATTTTGTCCCAGGGGCAGCAGCCTCATCATCCCCATCCCCATGCCAAGGCCCACCTCCCCTTCGATCGCTCGAATGCCCTTCTAATGCGCCCGTTTTAGGGCTTTAACCTAATAATGATGTTCGACTTAGTTTGCGTGACTTATTTTATTAATAAAACGAGCAAATTTGTCTTGCTTTTTGGTCGCACCGTCAGCATGCTCTTTCTCTCTCGGCGCTGCCCTGCTGTTTTCAGCTCGCCCGCTCTGATTTTGGTACTGCCTTGGCCCCCCGCGAAGGATCCACCATTCCTCTGGAATCGCTATAAGCTCTTCTCGAGAAAACAGGACGAAACAGGACGCATATAGTGGCAAAAGCAACCCCTTGGCCAGCGCTTCTCCGATTGGTGGCTTGCGGCACCGGAAGGCACGCCCCTTTTCGGGGGTGGACACGGGTGGCTGGAGATCGGGTGTCCTTGGGGGTGGTGTACGGCTATGTGGGGCTCTGATTCAATTACCCGCAACGGGAGCAATAATATATCAATGCAAAGCGGGTGGGCAGCCCCAACCCCGGGGGTACAGTCGCGTTCGCTCCAACCTAGCCAATTATCCTGTCACAGCGGCAGCAGAATCGATTGTTTAATTCAATTATAATAATTGTGGCATTTAATGCATGCACATCGTCAGCCAGACAGACAACAATGGCGGCCGTGACACGTTAATTATGACAAGTGGGCGCCCCGATGGGTGGCAAAGGGATATCGGGATGGCGGCCGTGGGAGCTCGCAAAATGGCGTCGGAGCAAGGACGCATAGTTGTGCAAATTATATGCGGTTAACAGGGGTCAATTAGGCCAGGGCTTAATTCGGGGCTAATCGGATGTCCAGTGGATGCCGGCAGAGAGCTGGGTGCCAGGATCGGGCCAGAGCGGGACGACCGTATGCGCATGCAAATCCAGGGGGTGTGTTCACGGACTCTTATATTCACGGGGCGGGGGTTCCCCCGAATTGCCGCTCTAAGCGGGCACCGCAAACTGCAGCGGGGTGGCGCAAGCAAGCTGAAGAAGGGGGTTATTTTTTCCTTTTTTCCGCAGGATGCAGGACTCTATCGCTGGCCCGCTCGCACATGTCTGCTGGCAGCTCGTTTAGAGCAATTTGCTGGTTGATGTGCGGTGATTGCCGCAAACTCAACGCGACCGTCAACGAGCAAACAACATAAGCGCGCGCGCCCGGTCCAAGGACATAGATATCCTGGCTCCAGTCTCCAGCCACCAGACACCAGCCACCAGCCACCGCACACCTCCTCGTCCGTCGCCTCCATCGAAATGGCAATGCTTAATGAGGCCAGCTTGAGTCCTGCGGACGCACATGCTCATGCCACCGGTGCCACCGCGCCCACGCACAGCAAGGCGACGGCGGCGGTGGCGATGGCCAGTGCCAACACAATGCTGACCACAAAAACGCCGTTCTCCATCGAGCACATATTGTTTCAAAATTTAAATAGTGCCAGCAACAATAATAATAACAATAGTAACATCACCGCCAATAGTCATAGTTATGTGCAAAAGAGTGGCAAAAGTGCGCTGAAAAGTTCGAGGAGCAGCTTCGCCCACGACAATAATCCACAGAAACATCCGTCGCAACATTCGCATCCGCCGCCATCGCATCCGTCGGCATCTGTATCCGCATCCGCGACTGCAACGAACCGTGGCAATCAGGCTGCGTCGGGATACGGCAGCGAGGACTACGCCAAGTCCCTGCACAACGCCCAACGGTTGGTTCCCACATCGATAAATTCAAAATAATACACTATCATTTAAAGTGAAATATTGTGTTACGGTCTTAAGTTATTACGACGACCCATCAAAATATCATCGAAAAACGAAGTAGCTGAAATTAAAAAATTATCCGCTTTAAAACAGAATAGTATAGTGAAATCATTCCACAAACTATATGATTTAACTAATATCAAACATTAAGATGGGAAAAACCTATGAGATTCATCTACTTTAAGGGGATTCTATAAGACGAAGTACTTGGAATAAATGAAATGTATTCTGTAAAAATGTGCCAGCTTAATCAAGGCTTACTGCAGGCTTTTTTCCTATCCATTTATTAATCAATATTTTTCAAGTAAAAGGTTTGATTTAATGTAAACTTTGTTTTCGTTTGAATTATTTTTTAGGTTTTAAATATTAAACACATAATATTTTTTATTTTACCAAGTTATTGGTTTAATTTATTTAGGAAAGTACCAAGTAATTCCTATTCCTTGCATTTTGCAATACATTCATCAAAAGTAATGAAAAAATTACCGCTTCCTGAGCAGGGAATCACAGTTGCAGTACAAACATTTGAATTAGGTATATAGCGATGACCTAATTGTGCACAATTCGTAAGGGCTGGAACTTCCTGCGCGCAGACGGCTGGAATGAACAAAATTAAAAACAGATTAAAAGAGTTTGCGTTTTGCTACTCACGATCCTTGAGGCCCACGGTAAACCCAAATAGGCTTATCAATACAGCAATAAGTATCGGTTTCATTTTATGGATAAACACTTCTATCAGTCGATGTTAAGTGACAATGAATCCATATGAAATGGCAACACGGTTTATAACAAAACTTTTCATGGAGCTTATGAAACACGCGTAACTAAATCAATTGGCTTTAGCTAATCATATTAACAATGGTAGGGTTCCTCCAGAAAAATACAAACTTTATTTGTAGTTAAAAAATATTTATAATTTATAGTGTTTTTTTAAATAGATCCTTGACTAAATTAGCTGCTGTTCACAAAGGAAACATTCATTAAAAGTAATAAGTATATATAACAAACTGCTAAACCCCTCAATTTCTAGGTCAAACCATCATTCACGTCCTGGAGCTTCCCACTACAGCGGAGATCAGGCTTCTCAGCAATTGGGATCTGCGGCAGGACAGCATCCGCCGGTTCCAACGCCTCAGCCACCACCTCCGCCGCCCTTGAATGGAGGAACTGGGGGATCCAATGGAGTATTGTACCCCAATGCCCCGTACACCGATCACGGATTCCTTCAAATGACCCTCGGCTATCTGTCTCCGTCGTCTGGTACTTACAAGTCCGTGGATCCCTACTTTCTGTCACAAGGTTTGTGTTGTTTTCTTTATAAGATAAGATAAGAATGTGGTTCCCATATTTTTAAGGGATTCGATGATTATTTTAGGCACATTAATAGCTGTAATCATGTTCCTTAGAAAATTTAAATTAAAAACGAATATAAAGTCTTAAAGGGAGTCCTCTTTTGTAAAAGAAAGGTCGAAGTTTGAGGTCTGTTTCTCCGCTTTTTCCACGTGCAAAATGAACACATGTCGTATGAGTGATATTTGTAATCTTTATATGAATGAATCAAGTTAAATTATATCAGAAACTTGAAAACTATTGGCCATCTGTTAAAAGAGCAATTAACAAACTAAATGTTATTAAGATAAGCACTACCCGAATCTTTTTCTGATTCCTCGACTATAAAGAGAATGATAATGTTGTTATGGTGCGCAAATTAGAAAGACACCACTGACTACCTCATTTGAGGACTCTGAAAGTCGGTGTAAATGGCAATCAACACCGAAAGTTTCGATTTTGCCAACTATAACGAAGTTAAAAATTTCGGCATCCGACCTTTCAGCCAGCCTTTTCGGGGGAGCGCCCTTCTTCGGAGCACCAGGCTGTGTGCCGGAACTGGCCCTCGGACTGGGAATGGGCGTGAATGCCCTGCGCCACTGCCGCCGGAGGAAGGCCCGCACGGTGTTCAGCGATCCGCAGCTGTCCGGCCTGGAAAAACGCTTCGAGGGCCAGCGATACCTCTCGACGCCGGAGCGCGTGGAGCTGGCCACTGCCTTGGGACTCAGCGAGACCCAGGTGAAGACCTGGTTCCAGAACCGCCGCATGAAGCACAAAAAGCAGCTGCGCCGGCGCGACAATGCCAATGGTGAGTATTCTCAACTACCAATGTTACTAGCTTATAACAATATTAGTTTATACACAGTACACAGAGTACAAAATATAGCTATTATAAGAAAAATTCCATTCCTGTTTGGTTCCATATAAAAATACCAAGTCGTTCGTAATATTTCTAGGACTTTAATGCATAAATTAGTTATGAAGCACCCACATTGGCCAAAATTGGTTTAATTAAAATGCTCAATGCTTAATTTTTTTAAAAATTTAAAAAGATACCTAATCATTTTGAAGACCAAAACCTTTTTCTAAAATTAAAAAAAAAAAAAACATTTTCCCAGAGTGACTAAAAATTTTATTTGTGTGAAAATCGTAATTAAAAGTCATGTCATAAAGAAATATTTCAGGAGAGAACGTTTTGTATTTTCTATTTACCAAAAATGCTAGTTATTTTATTTAATGGAGACGCAGTGACAATTGCCTGCTGCACAACAATTAAATATTTAAATAAACCATAAAACAAGTCAAAGGCATGAATAGAAGTCCACTGTGGTTTTTGAAATGTTCACAAAGCTCAAAGAACTAGACCACTTCAAAATAGTTGAAGAGACAAGGGAGTGTGAGTAGTTTCTTTGTGGAACTTTTGGACTTTCAATTAGACCTTTTGGCTTTTAGCTGGCTCCGTGAGTTGCGAAAAGTTTTGCTCAAGTTTCTTGCCAAATCAAATTAGTTCTAAATTTTGTGGAAATTTCTTTGACTCTTCCCTGCCGCAGAGCCCGTCGACTTCTCACGCAGCGAACTGGGAAAACAGCCGGGCGAGGCCACCTCTTCCTCCGGAGATTCCAAGCACGGCAAAATGAATCCCGGATCCGGCGGCACGCCCACTCAGCCCCCAAGTGAGCAGCAGCAACTGCAGATGTGCCTCATGCAGCAGGGATACTCCACGGACGACTACTCCGACCTGGAGGCGGACAGTGGCGACGAGGACAACTCCAGCGACGTGGACATCGTGGGCGATGCGAAACTCTACCAGTTAACATAGATAGTTCGATCGGGAAGAAGAGCTGAGTCTTAAAATAGTAATGTTTTCGGTATTTTAGTTGGGGAAATGCAACTTTTGGTATTTTTTAATTTATTAGTCTTTAAATCTTGTTAAATATTGAAAAACTGCCCAACACAAGTAATTTTACAATTTTAATCACCATTTAGATTAACCACAAACTTTCATATATCTTTTGCAACAGTTAAAAGAGCTTTACATTGAAAACCTAAATATATTTTACATTCTGTGTGCCACAAAACCACATGGTATATTGTTATCAACCCTTACCACATTTGATATATAAATAGTTATGTTATATCAGCAATACCAAGGTTTACTAATCATATCTAAGAGTATATTTTTAGGAAACAAAAGACAGTTTTTTTGAGTTTTGTCAAATTTACCCCTTAGTTACTCACCTTTTAAAGATTATTTTATAGAACTTAGATAAGGAAGAACAACAATTTTCTAATACTGAAGTTGCATTTCTCCCAAATATTTGAATTGAAAAGAAACCCCCTGTAAATACTAACAAGTTCTTGAACGAGCTGCATTCTAGTCATGTATTAAGTCTTAACTCTAATCAAATTTAGTGATTGTATTCGAGAACTTCCATTTTAAGGTATTTTATTTCCCTGCGACGTCTTATCCGGAACATAGTGCTTACAATAAACCAAACAGAGCAGAGTTATGAGAATACTCGAAAAGTGTTACTGGGTCGGGGACCTCTTCCTCCTCGCCGGGCAATCAAATCCAATTGAGAACATAAAGTAGCAACTAATATGGTTAAACATCGGGCATTTCAGAATGGGGTTGACGCCGACTGCCACGCCCTGCGCATGTCCCTGGGCCCGTGGGCGGGCGGCACCAGGAAAGATTGGATTTAAATGGGGTGGATGGAAATGCACTTAACAATGGAAAAATAATTGCGGGTTTTCAGCCAGCCATTTTAGTCGGTTGTGATTGTTAAGTGTGGGCGGTGAATGTTAAATGTTTCAAATTGATTGGTAATTATGGGTTAACAGGAATGCTCACAAAAAAGTAAAAAATACAATAGGAAGGATCTGATGGTCCATATTTAAAGCTAGTGTGATTTGGTTTATTTAAAACACAATTTATAAAAGCAATTCATTGACGACTGTGAACTTATTAATTGACGTCAAGGAAGCAAAGTTCGCATAAGTAGGCAATCTTCTTATGATTATAAATGTAAGCAGAACCAATAGACATACAAACCTTCATATATTTCTACAACATTTTAGAATTTATAGAGTGTGTCTTGTTTTATGCTCATTGGTAGACACACTCTAATCAGAAGCAAATTAGCAAAAAATCAGGAGATTGCCACGAAATAAAATACAATCTGAGGTCGAAGCAATGACAAGGCGCAGCCGCTTTAGTTGCTGGTATTTTCCAACCGCATACATACATTGGTAAGTAGCACTACTTCTAGGCTTATCTCATTATTGATAGAGCTAAGTGAAAACAATCTACTGCAGACGAGCCTCCGTCGACTAGCCTGAGTTGGTAATATAAATCACACACGCCACTTGGTACCTCAGAAACGTACAATGTTTTTATTCTGACACCTATAGATTAAGTGAGTAAGAATGGGAAAATTTATAAGATACTTATAAAATATTTGAAAATGGGCTTTTAATGAAGCACGTTATTACTCGTTGGGCAAAAAGCAGGGTGATATGCTCCACTCTCTTTATTTTTGACTCCCTCTTAATTTCTTCAAGCCATATGTCTGCAGCTTATGCTCCCCATCTGCATTCTCTTCCACTCCGTCACTCTCTTTTCTATATACTTTTTTCAGTATATACATATGTTATTTACATGCTATCAGTAGTGTTTGCCGTTGAAAACAAAACAAAAAGTAAGAGGAAAAAGCAATGACGAGTTTATAGTACCCTATCTATGAAGATCCCTAAACTTTAATAATATTTCTTACAATATTTTATTTATAAATATTTACTTGTACATTAAACTTTCTTTTTCTGGGATAGCATAAAATGTATACTATACATAATATATATATATAAGTATGGTATAAAATAGTTTATAGTGATATGATAGGAAATATACTGTTCTGATTTTTTATGATAAGTGTTAATTTGGATTAAGATATAGGATGGTGGCATGTACTTTTCCGATTTTTATGATAAATATTAATATCATATCAAAGTTAGGATGGTAGGGTGTACTTTCCAACCTGCCCACCTAGTGCATATACCCTCTATGAGGGCGTGGCAGACAGTGACGTTTCGCTGCCTTTTTTTCGCTGTCGTCGTGGACGTGGACTAGAGCCAAAAAACAGTCTCTTCAGTTCAGTCGTCGACCGCGGTTCGTTGTTTTGTTTGCCAGTCTTCCCCGATTTGTTGTAAGTGAAAGTGCATTTCGATCCCCTGGGTTTGTTCTTCGAAGCTTCACAAATGTTTGGGGTCAACCGCAGTGTTAAGGACAAGTCTGAAAGTCATTTAGTTCTCTTTATCACAGATGAACGGCACAGATATACCTATATTTGTCTATAGATACTCGGTTTACTTATACCCTATGCGTTGGTATACACACTCAGCTAATCGGGTCTGCTTGGAGACGTTCCAAAAATAAATAAGGGGGCACGTGTCGGTGTATTAAAACGGCCGGCAGAAATATTATTTTGCCCGGTTCTATACGTTTGTCCATGATACACTAATACGACTTTTTGTAGAACAGGTTATCAGCTAGTAAAAAAAAAACCAAATAACAAGCAGACAACACAGCCGCAAACCCAAACACGCATAGCCTGGGTGACAAGTTATTGATAGTGATTTTTTATGCAACAAGCCCCCGAAAAACCACTCGAGGGGTCACTGGTGTGACCTTTCCGTAGGAGAACAGACCCTCTTCCCTAACAATTTGGTGTTTGTTTTTATTTTGATGGATCCCCACAGGAACCGCATCATTTAGAGAGCGTACATATAAGAATAACCAATAATGGCGGCCAGTAACGGTGATTGTAAGTGAAGTTGCCTCCTGCTTCCTGCTCCTTGAATGTTGCCTGGCTCCTTTTTCCAACTCACCCTTCCTATATAGTATTCCCGCCTGCACTTCTTGTTCCTCTGAACGGAGATAATATTAACCTGTTGCTGAGCTAAAAATATAATGATTTATTGCTTTACCGCAGAATCCCTTCTTTTGTTGATCCCTTCCATAGTCCTTCCCCAAACGTATTCAAAATGTAGATGCATTATATACCTTTAAAAGATTAACTTTATGTTTTTTTAAAACCACCCAAAAGTTGATACAACTTGACTAATCCCTAATCCATGTGCTAATCCTTTCCTAATAGTACTCAACCGAAAACAGTTCTCCCATTTAATGTATTATATTATAATTTTCCAATAGCCAAAATGAGCCAACAGGGACCAGCCTTCGACTCCAATGCGATGACGCTTACGCGTTTCGTGTTGCAGGAGCAACGTAAGTTCAGGAACGCCACCGGAGATCTCTCACAGCTGCTGAACTGCATCCAAACGGCGATCAAGGCCACTGCCTCCGCGGTCCGGAAGGCAGGTATCGCCAAGCTCCATGGAATTGCGGGCGACGTGAATGTCCAGGGCGAGGAAGTCAAGAAACTGGACGTGCTCTCCAACGAGCTGTTCATCAACATGTTGAAGTCCTCATACACCACATGCCTGATGGTCTCCGAGGAGAACGAGAAGGTGATCGAGGTGGAAGTGGAAAAACAGGTAAGGCTGCATATTTCAATGCAAGGCATTATGATCGCTATGAAATTTGGTATGTGGGTGTTAATTATAAAAGCAACGTTTTTAGACTTAAGATAGGAAGTCTATATCTTCAAGCCTTAATAAATATCATAGCATGAATATTATATTGAATAACTTTTACCAGGGTAAATACATTGTGTGCTTCGATCCCCTGGACGGGTCCTCCAACATAGACTGCCTGGTGTCGATCGGTTCGATCTTCGCCATCTACCGGAAGAAGGGTGATGGTCCGCCCACCGTGGAGGATGCACTGCAGCCTGGAAATCAGTTGGTGGCCGCTGGCTATGCGCTCTACGGCTCGGCAACAGCCATTGTCCTGGGTCTCGGTTCCGGAGTGAATTGTTTCACCTATGATCCGGCCATTGGAGAGTTCATCCTGACCGATCCTAATATGAGGGTGCCCGAGAAGGGCAAGATCTACTCCATCAACGAGGGCTACGCCAGTGACTGGGAAGCGGGCGTATTTAACTACATTGCGGCCAAGAAAGATCCCGCCAAGGGCAAGCCCTATGGAGCCCGTTACGTGGGTTCCATGGTCGCAGATGTTCACCGCACCATCAAATACGGTGGCATCTTCATCTACCCGGCCACCAAATCCGCCCCCAACGGCAAACTCCGCCTTCTGTACGAGTGCAACCCTATGGCCTATCTGATCATTCAAGCCGGTGGACTGGCAAGTGACGGTAAGATCAGCATTTTGGACATCGTGCCCAAGAAGATTCACGAACGCAGTCCCATATTCCTGGGCTCCAAGGCCGATGTGGAGGAGGCGCTGAGCTACTTGAAGTGATGTTGTAAATACTCTAATTTATCAATAAAGGACCTTTTAATTTTTGCTAAGTAATCCCAGCAACCACCCCATCCTACCCCTCAAAGTATACATAAGAAACCAGGCAACAATTTTAAAGATGTCTGTGAATAATTCCCAACTAGTTCTAACTGCATTTGAATGAAGTGCTTCGTTAGGGGTTGGCAGAGTTATCGCTTCTCGGCCTTATGGCTAAGATCAAAGTGTAGTATCTGTTCTTATCAGCTTAACATCTGATAGTTCCTCCATTGGAGGACAACAAATGTTAAACTGATTTTTGGAATCAGACGGAGTGCTAGGGGCTTGCTCCACCTCTGTCGCGGGTTGGCCCGGTATTGCAGTACCGCCGGGATTTCGGCCCAACTGAATAATAAATTTTAGACCAAATAGGAGAGTAATTTTGAACACAAAAAGTCTGGTGTTAGCAGTTCGTTTTTCAGACTGTCTCGTCTCAAAAAATAGACTTAATTCATTTTGTGTACACTTTAAAAGTTTTTGTGAGATTATAATATGTACTCACTAAGTAAAAAATATGCCTGTTGCCGAGATGCTTAAAATTAAAACGAAGTTAAAGTAAGTAAGAAATACATTTCCCAGTTTTTCACACTAATTTTAAGTTAGTCAAATTTAATCAGAAAAGGAGTTAATAGAGGTAACACAATGAATACCACTACTTTCTCATACCTTTAAACAATACAACTCAATGTACATCAGGATTCTAAAAGGCGTTCGCCTTGTGCTTCGGCACAAAGCTGAAGCCCTCCGGCACCGTACCCAGCAGCGATTCGCTAAGCTTGACCCAGTCAGCTGCGTTGCCGGAACTCATAAGGGTCTCCATTTCGTCGCGTCCCCTGTATTTCTGCGGCCGAGCGTTGATCTTCTGCGGTGGATCAACTTGTAGCGCCTCGGGTATGTAGCGGTACAAGAACGACTGCCATTCGAGGAGGAATCGTCGTGTGGTCTCCACGCCCTTGGTGTCGGACCCCCAGTGCTCTAGACCGTAGTTACAGAACTTTTGCAACATCTCGTACCGTTGGCCGGATGAAGGAGACCAGGCCTGCTTTTCCTTGATCTCCCGGAATATCCAGGGCTTTATTAACGCTCCACGTCCAATCATCACGGAACTGACATGCGGCGCCAGCGTCCTTCGCGTCACGTAATCCTCGTAGCTCAGTATATCGCCATTGCCGATCACAGGCATCTGCTTCGCCTTGGCTGCGCACTCTTCGATGTAAGTCCAGTTGGCGTGCTTGGTATAGCGCTGCTCCCTGGATCGCCCATGCAGGGTCACAGCCGAGGCGCCCCACTCCTCGACCAGCGGCAGCAGCTCATGTGCCACACTCTTGTCCGCATAGATGCCGGTGCGCATTTTAACAGTAAACGGCAGGCGATCCGACAACGCGGCACAACTACGCACGGTCAGCTCCAAAATGTTGGTTCGTCGCATCAGGGCACTTCCGCCTCCCTGCTGGTAAATTAGGTCTATCGGGCAGCCTATATTAAGATCGATGTAATCCACCTGGGCCGTTTCATGTATAACCTGCGCTGCCTGGTTAATCATGTTGGGATTATTTCCGCACAGCTGAACGCCGAAAACGTCCTCGCTCTGGTGGCGCTTGGTCAGAGCCCACTCCTGACCCATACCCTTGAGCAGGGGCTGAGCACAGGCCATCTCGCCGCAAGTTATATCCGCTCCAAACTCCTTGCAGATTCTTCGGAAGGGCAGGTTGCCCAACGTGGTGAGTGGTGACAGGACGAGTTTCTCACGAAAGTCAACGGCCGACTTTTTGTCCGCATCTCTGCCCACGGTGGAATCATCAATGGCACAGCCAGTGGGAGTTTCGATTGCGGCGTCCTGTGTGGGCGGTCCCTTGGAATCCGTTTGTTCTCCCTTCTCCAGTTCGTCGTTTGGAGGCTTATCCTCAGCAGTTGCATTTGCTATCTCTTCAGACTTTTCCTCTTTTCCATCCTTCTCCTGTTGTTCCTTTTGCTTTCGTGCGTCTCGTAGCCTCTCTGCCATTTTAATGAGCTCCTTGCTCCTACTGAAATCATATTCATGTTTTCGGAGGCGCACTTGCAGTTCTAAGAAAGACATACTAATTTAATATAATTTTACAAGACTCAATAGTTAATTTCAATGGAAAATTGGTAACCCACCTGAACTGACACCATTGCATGTGGTCGGAGGAGCCTTTTCGTCGTAGTCCTCCCTCTTGAGGTTCCTGCCCTGCTCATTCGTGTGGGCCTTAGCGAAGCGACAACTGACTCCGCGGGCGCAGTATCCCTTGGTGGAGTATACATAGCACTCGGGCCCCAGATCCTCTCCCTTAGCGGCCAGGAAGGCGTCCAGATCGTGGACATAGCGGCAGTTGGCCAGGGAACATGGTTCGCCACCGGTTCCGTCGATCAGCGAGTGACACAGATGCGAATACCGCTCGTCCTTGAAAACTGGACGATTCTGTAGATATTAAATTTTTAGTAACAAGTAGTAACATTTGATGAGATTATTAATTAACCTTATTTTGTCCACGCTTGCGCTCCTTTTTATCCCATTTCTTTTTACCACCGGCTTCAACTTCTTCGCCGTCCTCGCGTTTTCTTTTGTTTGTCTCGCTGTTTTCGCTATTAATTGCCTCGCTGCCGTTATTGACTTCAGTTACCAGGTATCTAAGGGTTATATTAAGTAAGTTAGGCAATTCATTTATTACTAAATATGTGTACTTACTCTGGTTTTATATAGCAAATGCCCGCTTCCATTTCACAATAAAATAAACAACTGCACGTGTTGGTCGGCGTCTTCTTCTTATTTGTTTTTATCAAACAGCTGTTTTACGAGACTGTTATCGATAGTTTGCGGGCGCCTTCATCATAACAATATCAGTGACTAAATAAGTGATCGGGACAAGTTATGGTGATATATAGAATCTAATTTTTAAAAACTCAAAGAAAATTCAACTGTAAGCAATTTAAGTAATTATTTTAAATTATGAAGATCAAATTCAGGATTTTATTATGGTTTTAAAATCCTGAAATATATATCGGTCAGGGGGAAACAGTCACGGTATAGCCATACCGCTCATCACTGTTGTATAATGCCGCCCGTGAGATGGTGCAGCTTTTTAAATTCCTGTTAAAATCCGCCAAAACTGTGAGAATACCCTGTAATAACTAATTTCGAAGTAATACCAACGGACTTCCTTGCTTAGCCGGGCCGTGCCCACTTCCGGCCCAGTTTCCTGGACACCCTGCGCCTGGCAGTTCGCGGCGGACATGGTGGCAACGGGCTGCCCAAGTACGGAGGAGTCGGTGGCCAAGGCGGCTGCGTCTACTTGGTGGCCAAGGAGGGACTGACCCTCCGCAAGGTAGTCCAGGGCTTGAAGGACAAGCGGGTGGCGGCCTCAAGTGGCGAGGATAGCAGCAAGGCCAGCATCTTCGGACGCCGTGGTGTGGACCAGAAGATCGAGGTGCCGGTGGGCGTCCAGGTGTACGACGACCAGCACAATCTTTTAGCGGATCTCGATGAGAACGATGCCACCTGCATTGTGGCGGGCGGAGGCATCGGCGGATGCACGGCCAACAACTTTCTGGGTCGTCCCGGCGAGAATCGCACAGTGAATCTGGACCTGAAGCTCATAGCGGACGTGGGACTGGTGGGATTTCCCAATGCCGGCAAGAGCACCCTGCTCAAGGCCGTCTCCAATGCCAAGCCCAAGATTGCCGCTTATCCCTGTAGGTGATTATTACCCTGGGTCAACAAACACCTTATAAATATCATTTAACTTCTTTCCCCCAGTTACCACCATCCGTCCGCAGATTGGAACCATCGAATACCGTGACCTGCGCTCCATAACTGTGGCCGATCTTCCCGGCCTCATCGAGGGAGCCCACGCAAACTTCGGCATGGGCCACAAGTTCCTCAAGCACATTGAACGCACCCGCCTGCTGGTCTTTATGGTGGACATTTTTGGCTTCCAGCTCAGTCCGCGTCATCCGCATCGCGATTGTGTGGCCAACATATTTGCCCTGAACAAGGAGTTGGAGCTGTACGATCCATCGCTGCTGGAGAAGCCCACTGTCCTGCTGCTGAACAAAATGGATAAGGAGGGCGCCCACGAGATCCTCACCAAAGTGAAACCAGTCATTGATGACCTGGCCAGTGGGCTGGCAGAGTGTCCCGAGGAACTGCGCCCCAAGCAGGTGCTGAAATTCGAGAGCATTGTGCCCATATCGGCCATGAACTCCACCAAGGTCACGCAGGTGAAGTCGCAGCTTAGGAGGACGCTGGTGCGCCTGGCTGAGAAACAGTTCCTGGCGGATGAGGATCAGATCAAGGAGCAGCTGAAGCAGCGCGTGGGCCTGGTGGGCCCCAAATTAACATAGTTCTAAGTGTAAACAAATTTGCATTAGTTTTTGTTTGGCCTAACAAATCTAAAATTAAAAACTGGATAGCAGTGAAAATGCATACTTTTTATTTGAGCATTTAGCAAAGTGTTTTAGCAAATAATTTGTACCTTCTTATTTTCTTCATTTGTTAAACTGATATTTTAAAAAAATTGCTCATTTTAAAAGCGTAGATAATTTAATAAACTCCTTACTCCTGAAATTCCATTCGTCAAATTCAAAATTATTTCAAAAGCTCGCCCAGCTTTAGGAAAACTATCGTATAGGTGTTCCCGAGATCCAAATAATCGATAGCTTTTCCAGTGTGGCCGTTTGGAATTCGGTTCGGTATATTTAAAAAACAAAAAGCTTACATTTCTTCGGCGGTAACACTGAACAGTTTGTTGTTGTGTCTCGCGGGACGTTCGTTCGTCGCGCGTTCGGGAGCAAGAAACATAGTAAAATGGTCAAAATCCAACGGCCGCCCAGAGCCAATGAGATTCGCAATTGCCGAGCAGCTGCAGAGTGCCAGGTGTGAATTGTGCCAGCAGTGGGAGCATGCGAGTGCCGCAGGACAATAGCGACAATGCCAGTTCGATACATACACACAGTCGAGGGCCGATGAAAAACTGGTATATAAAAGACGCCAAAAGCTTGCGAAAAAGAGAGCAAACGCGCCCCTAACTTGGCTGCAGGACAATCAAACGGCGAGGCAGTAACAGCACCAGGCGACTCGATTCGACGAGGGGCAGGATAAACAGCAAGCAAACCGTCCGTGATGTCACAACAGCACCCCCATCACGCCCACCCCCACCCCCATCACGCCTACGCCCACCACTACACGCCCACTGCGACGCCCATGTCCCTGCAGCAACAGCAGCAGCTGCAGCAGGCGCAGCAGACGCCGCAGCAGCAGCAGCAGCACGCCAATTGGTACTCACATGTTGCTTCCTACCCCACACCCCACTCGGCCTTCGGCCCCGCCCCCGCCCCATCCTGCAAGGCCACCAGCAACAGCAGCAACAACCTCATGGCAGGAGGAGGAGGAGGAGGTGGAGGTGGAGTAGGCTATGGGACACCGGGGGGTGGTGGCACGCAGGGTTATTACGGCGCCGCTGGCGGTGGCCTCAATGTCAGTGGGGCGGTGGTGGGTGGTGGTGGGCCGGGCTACGGCCTTGGGGCCAACACAGTGGCATATACCCACAACCAACTGCTGCAGTACCAACAACAACAGCAGCAGCAGCAGCAGCAACAACAGCAGCAGCAGCAGCAACATCAGCAACTTCCACAGCATCTAAGCCAACAAAGGTCCTATATGGGCCACAATATCATGACCGGCAGCTATCCCTATATCAAAAGCGAGCCCCTGGAGGCCTTCCAGCAGCCCCCCAATCCCATGGCCCCGCCCCCAGCACCAGAAGTATTAATAAAATGTAAGTTTTTTGCTTTAGGAAGTAAAAACATGATATATTTTATTAGTTAACTCAGTTAATAACACGAATACTCCCTTTAAAAATCTGTTTTTGTGTATACTTAAAAGATTCGCAGAGAAATTCGTAATGCATATTATTTAAAACAACAGTAATATACCAAATCCTATTAAATATTGTAGAGAAATCGTTAATATAATAGACTCATCCCATATAATTAGGCAGACAAAGAGATAAAATTATAGATACATTTACAGCA
Source organism: Drosophila biarmipes (assembly GCF_025231255.1). NCBI lineage: Eukaryota > Metazoa > Arthropoda > Insecta > Diptera > Drosophilidae > Drosophila > Drosophila biarmipes. The sequence goes on along the minus strand of NC_066612.1, from coordinate 8,774,918 downwards.
CACACACAATCATTATTAATAATCCCTTAAAATAAGCCATTTAAGGTATTACAACGTTAAGTCCCCTTGCCATAATCCAGGCAATTTTGGGAAAGTCAAGCGCAAAATCCATTTTCGCCATAGTAACAGATACAGAATAAACTTAGTTAGTTAGTTATTTTCCTATAAGTAGTGTAATTTCAGCTCCATTTTGGCGTCGAATCAATAAAACGTTTGTTGAGTTTCGCTGAGGTTTGGCGCTTGTTTCGTTCGGATGGTTTTCGGATTCGGTTCTCGGTTCCATCGCTCGTCAACCTACGGCTCTGTATCTGTATCTCTGCTCCGTTCGGTTCCGTACCGTACGATTTGGTTCTGTTTGCGCGTCTCTCGGTATGTGCGAAAGTACGGTTGTCAGTGTGTATCCATTTGGCAAATGTATACTCGGATAGATGCTTTATACTACCGGCGTAACCCATTCAGTTCGATTCGTACGCACACACACCCATCGCCTGCCCGATAAGTGTGTGCATATCATCTCCCTCTTTGGGCTTCGGGAACGGGAATGGGTTGTGGGGAGCTGTCTTCCAAGTCGCATCTTATGTAACGTTCTCCCATAGACTAACCTACAAATTATTGGTTCCGCCCCGTACTCCCCGCACTGCCAATTTAATGGGCGTGTGGGCGTGGCAGAATCCGGAGAGTACAACAAATATTATAAGGTACGCACAAAATACAACGCCCTCCCAAGAGCATTGATATAACTATAACTAGGTAGGGCAATATGTTTGTTGAATCTGACATAATCCATACAACATCATTTATCTGAGTGTTTCGTAAATCGAAATAGATTATAATAAACATCGTAAATACGGAAAAGTAAATAGATTTCTCTACCCAAGCTCTCTAATCTATTATTTGGCCAATCAATAAACATTTAATTTAAAAATGCCCAACTATGTGTACAAGTTCAAATGTTCAAAGGCCAAGTTGGCTGCATAAATAATGTAAATAGATGAAATATCTGCTTGTCTGCAGAGCACTGCGTTATCTATCAATTCGGTGTAGGCGCGATTCATCCTTATCAGCAGCCAAAGGGGAGTTCAAAATACAATTCGAAACCATGGAAACAAACATAGGTTACAGAACTTTTCATCTGCGCGAAGTTTCCCGAAACATTTACACTTCTATTACATTGAATACAGGATAATTTTTGTGGTAACAGTTGTATAATAATATTCAAAAAAACCTTTCCCCTTCTAGGATTGCTTTAAAGTTTTCCTTTAAACTTTAATTTTTTTTATTAAAAATACATGAAATAAATTAATAATGTAATTAAATATTACATTACAATTATATAAATAGCGGAACCCATTGATGAACATTCCTACAAGTCGAACTACATAGACGACAATACGCCATTTGCGGATTTCAGCAAGTTCAGCGAATTCAGCGAGGACATGTTGAGTCCCAAAGTGGAGCTGACCGTCAAGGATGAGTCCTACGCAAGGGTGACAGTAAAATACTTCTAATAAGTCAAAATATCTAAATTATCCCTTTTCTATTTCAGAATACCAGCAGTTTTCTGCGCCGCAAACAGCTAATGGATCGGAGTTCGGAGAGCCTGCCGATCTGCCAGCGCTGCAAGGAGGTCTTCTTCAAGAAGCAAGCCTACCTGCGGCACGTGGCCGAGAGCAACTGCGGGATGCAGGAGTACGACTTCAAGTGTAGCACCTGCCCCATGTCCTTCATGACCACCGAGGAGCTGCAGCGGCACAAGCTCCTCCACCGGGCAGACAAGTTCTTCTGCCACAAGTACTGCGGCAAGCACTTCGACACGATCGCAGAGTGCGAGGCGCATGAGTACATGCAGCACGAATACGATAGCTTTGTGTGCAATGTAAGGAGATTTTGCGTAAAGAGTCCAGAACCCTATTTCATTGCCTTTCCGTCTTGCAGATGTGTTCTGGAACCTTCGCTACCCGTGAGCAGCTTTACGCCCACCTGCCGCAACACAAGTTCCAGCAGCGCTTCGACTGCCCCATCTGTCGCCTGTGGTATCAGACGGCTCTGGAGCTCCACGAGCATCGGTTGGCCGCGCCCTACTTCTGCGGCAAGTATTACAGTGGACAGGCATCCTCTGCCTCACACTCGCAGACGCAGCAGCACCAGGCAAACTACAAACTGCAGGATTGCCATATGGCCACCATGGAAAGTAAGTGCAATGGAAAGGTATAATGGTAAAAACAATCTATATTGAGCTAGAGATCCCAGAGAAATTCATATTTGTCCTAGCAGTGTTTCTTAACAAAGTCTTCCGAATTGCATATCTAAAGATAACCCGCTGACCACAGATTATAGTTCATATTTTATATTATATTAAATAAATACGGAACTATCGGTCCTTTGACAACCATCAGGTTTATAGTATACACTACTGAATAATTATGTTGGCTACAAATATACTGATAAGGGTTGTAACCGCCCATAAAATGCTGAAAAAGTGTTTCTAATGTTATCTTTTCTTCTAGTGCCCACCGCCCCGCACCACAAATCGAACACATCTAGCTCGTCCTTGCCGGCCACGGCTGCCCTGAATTCGCTGTTGCAGCAGCGCCAGGCAAATGCCGATGGATCAGCCATGTTCGCGGCTTCCGCGCTTAAGAATGAGGCGAATGTGAAGCTGGAGCGCAGCTTTAGCAACTCGACCAGCGAGTCAGCCTACAGTCATCAGGAGAGTAGCTACAACAATGCCTACGGCAGCGATAGCTCAATCCATGGAGGAGCGATCGCTGGACCACAGGCACACTCATCGACGCTGGACGACTCCGAGGACGCACTGTGCTGTGTGCCACTGTGCGGAGTGCGGAAAAGCACTAGCCCCACGCTGCAGTTTTTCACGTTCCCCAAGGACGAGAAGTACCTCAACCAGTGGCTGCACAATCTCAAGATGTTCCACATACCCGCCTCGAGCTACGCCAATTTCCGCATCTGCAGCATGCACTTTCCGAAGCGCTGCATCAACCGCTATTCGCTGTGCTATTGGGCAGTGCCCACGTTCAACCTGGGACACGACGACGTGGCCAATCTCTACCAGAACCGGGAACTGACCAACACCTTCACCACCGGCGAAGTAGCACGTTGCAGCATGCCGCACTGTACCAGTCAACGGGGTGAGAGCAACTTGAAGTTCTACAATTTCCCCAAGGACATCAAGAGCCTCATCAAGTGGTGCCAGAACGCACGACTTCCCGTGCAGGCGAAGGAGCCGCGTCACTTTTGTAGCCGCCACTTTGAGGAGCGCTGCATCGGCAAGTTTCGGCTGAAGCCGTGGGCGGTGCCCACCTTACATCTGGGAGCCCAATATGGAAAGATCCACGACAATCCCAAGAATCTGTACGTGGAGGAGAAACGCTGCTGCCTCAACTTCTGCCGCCGGAGCCGATCCTCTGACTTCAATATGTCGCTATATCGTTTTCCCAGAGATGAAGTGCTCCTGCGGCGCTGGTGCTACAATTTACGCCTGGATCCGGGAGTGTATCGCGGCAAGAATCACAAAATATGTAGCGCCCACTTTATCAAAGAGGCTTTGGGGCTGCGAAAGCTATCACCGGGTAAGCTTTGAATTATTAATATCGACAAGGCAGATGATCTAAGAAAAAATTCCCTTTTTCAGGTGCTGTTCCCACGCTCCACCTGGGTCACACCGACACCTTCAACATCTACGAGAACGAACTGTGGCCACCGCCAACGGCCTCCAGCAGTCACAGCAGTGTCCTTCAGCCGCACCATGCACAACATCACCACTCGCAACACTCACTGCAACAGCAACTGCACAGCAAGTCGTACCAGCGCCACTCGGCGGCATCTACGTCTTCCTCAGCCAGTTCGGCGACCTCTCACTACGTTGACCCCGAGCTGAGCTCCTCTTATCTGGCCATGGGTGCCGGTGGATCCTCGGCCACTAACGCCAGCGACAGCATGGACATCTGCTGCGTGCCTAGCTGTGAGAGCAAGCGACACAACAACGAGAACATCACATTCCACACCATTCCGCGCCGACCAGAGCAGATGCGCAAGTGGTGCCACAACCTTAAGATACCAGAGGAAAAGATGCACAAGGGCATGCGGATTTGTAGTCTGCACTTCGAGCCTTACTGCATCGGCGGTTGTATGCGTCCATTTGCGGTGCCCACGCTTAACTTGGGTCACGATGAGGAAGACATTCATCGGAATCCGGACGTGATTAAGAAACTAAATATTCGGGAAACATGCTGCGTCGCCGTATGTAAACGCAATCGAGACAGGGATCATGCCAACCTGCACCGATTCCCAAGTAACGTGTCCCTGCTAACCAAGTGGTGTGGTAATCTCCAACGGCCCGTTCCGGATGGCAGTAAACTTTTTAACGACGCCATCTGTGAAGTGCACTTCGAGGATCGATGCCTGCGCAACAAGAGACTGGAGAAGTGGGCAGTACCAACACTGATCCTTGGCCACGAAAACATCCCATTTCCACTTCCGACGCCGGAACAGGTCACTGAGTTCTATGCTCGGCCCACTGCGCCCAACAATGGCGAGGAGCAGGGCGAGTGTTGCGTGGAGACATGCAAGAGAAATCCCAGTGTGGACGACATAAAGCTTTACCGGCCGCCAGAGGAGGCTTCAGTGCTGGCCAAGTGGGCGCACAACCTGCAAACAGAGGCTAGTCAGCTGACGAGTATGAGAATCTGTAATCTTCACTTCGAGGCACACTGCATCGGCAAACGGATGCGACCTTGGGCGATACCCACACTAAATCTGGCCGGCAATATAGAGAATCTCTATGAGAATCCCGAGCACTCGATGCTGTACAAGCGGCGAACTTACACGAAAACCAAGCTGCCGACTTCCGTGAAGCCCACTTGGGTGCCAAGATGTTGTCTTCCACACTGTCGCAAAGTACGAGCTTTGCACAACGTTCAGCTCTTCCGCTTCCCCAAGCTCAATCGCTCCACGCTGGCGAAGTGGGCGCATAATCTGCAGGTTCCCATGGTTGGCAGTGCACAACGCCGGCTGTGCTCGGCTCATTTTGAGCCTCATGTGCTGAGCAAAAAGTGTCCGGTACCGCTGGCGGTACCCACGCTAGACTTAAACTCACCACCCGGCTTGAAGATCTATCAAAATCCGGCCAAGCTGAAGGCAAGTAAACTGTGTCTACAACGCGTGTGCATAGTGGAAAGTTGCCGCAAAACGCGGGCGCAGGGCGTGCAGCTATTTCGCCTACCACACAATCCCACGCAGCTGCGCAAGTGGATGCACAACATCAAGACGCGTCCTAGGGCGGCCATGAGGGCCCAATATCGGGTGTGCTCCCGTCACTTTGAAACACACTCGTTCAATGGCAGGAGACTAAGCGCTGGCGCCATTCCTACCCTGGAATTGGGTCACGACGACGAGGACATCTATCCCAACGAAGCACAGGCCTTTGCGGACGAGCACTGCGTGGTGGAGGGTTGCGAGGCGTCCAAGGAGCAGGCGGACGTGCGACTATTCCGCTTCCCCACGGAAGACGACGATATGCTGTGGAAGTGGTGCAATAATCTGAAGATGAACCCAGTCGATTGCACCGGAGTACGCATATGTAACAAACACTTCGAGGCTGATTGCATCGGGCCCAAACACCTGTACAAGTGGGCTATTCCCACCCAGGAACTCGGTCATGACGACGCCCAGATCGAGCTGATACTGAATCCCAAGCCAGAGGACAGGTATGTGGACCCTGTGTTCAAGTGCATCGTGCCCACATGCGGAAAGACGCGCCGCTTCGACGAGGTGCAGATGAACAGCTTCCCCAAGGACCCGAATCTCTTCCAGCGCTGGCAGCACAATCTGCGACTGGAGCATCTTAACTTTTTGGAACGTGAACGCTACAAGATCTGCAATGCGCACTTTGAGGACATCTGTATTGGCAAGACACGGCTGAACATAGGTTCGATTCCTACTCTTGAGCTGGGTCACGACGAGACGGAGGATCTGTTCCAGGTAAATCCGGCGGAGTTACAGAGCAACCTTTTCGGACGACAGCGGCGAATACAGGACGAATCGGGAGGTATAACCATCAAGCAGGAGCTTTCCGAGTCGGAAGACGTCAAGCCGGATGTGTCAACCCTGTCAGAAGTCACAGATTCCAGGACCAGACAGGTGAGTCTCTCCCAACAAAAGGATATATGTTATCCAGGACTAACTTTTTTTTATTATAGGTGAAGTTCAAGAAAACTATATCCGATCTGAAGTGCTGTGTGCACAGTTGTGGACGCAGTCGTCTGGAGCACGGGGCACGGCTATTTCCATTTCCCACCGGAAAGCAGCAACATCTCAAGTGGCGACACAATCTCCGCCTGGAGCCCGAAGAGGTGGACCGGTCGACGCGGATTTGCAGTGCTCACTTCAACCGGCGCTGCATTGATGGCAAGCAACTGAGGAGTTGGGCAATGCCCACTCAGCAACTCGGACACCATGAGCAGCCGATCTACGAGAACCCGAAGAACATTCCAGGATTCTTCACGCCCACCTGCGCTCTGGCGCACTGCCGCAAACGTCGGAGCATCGACAACGACCTGCGTACCTATCGGTATCCGAGAAGTGAGGATCTGCTGGAGAAGTGGAGAGCGAATCTGCGACTAAGCCCGGACCAGTGCCGCGGCAGGATTTGTGCGGATCACTTTGAAGCTCAGGTTCGGGGCAAACTCAAGCTGAAGACGGGAGCAGTGCCCACATTGAAACTGGGTCACGATGAGGGCTTGATCTACGACAATGAGGCTATTAAGACTGGACTGGCCGAAGATGAGGAAGGCAGCTCAGAGTTGCCGCGACTGAAACCCAAAAAGGAGGTAATCGATGAGGAGGAAGACGACGGGGAGGCTGAGGAGGAGCACAATGATCTGGATAATGACGATGAGGATGATAAGGGCGACCACTATTTTGATCCGCTTGAACTGGTCGAGACCTTTGCCGAACATCCAAGCGATGGCGAAGACGAGTATCGTGAGGATGAAGAGGATGATCGAGGCGAAGAAGAGGACTTGGAGGAAATGGATCACTTCTTGCCAGACCTGCCGCCGACCCCTCCAATCGTCCCACTGCGTCGAGAAAAGCCCGCCAACAATGTGACGCCCATTTGCTGCCTGAAGCACTGTAGGAAGGAACGTACTGCCTTTCACCTTCTCAGCACCTTTGGTTTTCCCAAGGATCGCCAGCTGCTGCTCAAGTGGTGCGCCAATCTACACCTGGATCCGGATGACTGCATCGGCAGGGTTTGCATAGAGCACTTCCAGTCCGAGGTGCTCGGAACTCGAAAACTTAAGCAGAATGCAGTACCCACTCTCAATGTGGGACATAATGAGCCACTCAGATACTCGTGCAATGGAATGGATAAGGATCAAGAGCAATCACAGCCCCAGCAGTCGGTTTTTCGGCTTTGGAGCCTGAAACACTGCCGAAAGAGGAAGCTGACAGAGCCGCCGGACATTCGCCCAAGCAAATGGAGGACAGCGGAAGCGCAGTTGATGCAGAGGTTGAAGATGGAGTATCAGATGGAGGGGAAGATGAAGTTGGAATTGCAGATGGAGAGGGAAATAAAGACCGAGGCGATGACTCCAACGATGAATCCGAAGGAGAGTAAGCCACAAATATGTTGCATCACCACCTGCGCAAAAAAAGAGGATAAGCAATTATTCCCGCTACCTGAGGAACGAAATCTTTTGCGAAAGTGGCAGCACAACCTGAAGCTTTCCTCGGACACGGTTTTCAGCGATACTCGAATATGTTTGGATCACTTTGAGGCTCGAGTTTTGCAAGATGGGAAGCCGTGGGAGCAGGCAATTCCCACCTTAAAGCTGGACCAAAACAGTTGGAACATCTACAGAAACAGCGGCGCATGTGTGGTCGCCGACTGCGGAATTTCTGCCTCTAGCTTAGTGGATTTGCCTGGAAATGCGGTAATAAGATCGGCCTGGCTGACCCACCTTAACCTGCCTCTCGACAGTGATGGTGTTCTATGTAACTCCCACTTCATGGAGCTGTACGAACAAGTGGAATTGCCCAAAGTTCTCGCAGCAAAGGATTTGGAGGATTTGCAGTGGATTGCTGACGAGCTCAAATGTGCTGTGCCTGGATGTTCCTCTAAAAATGTTAAGGATTTTCATCTCACTCTGCTTCCAGACAATGAGGAAGCGCTTTCCAAGTGGCTACAAAACACTAAGATTGCCTACGATCACTCGAGGCATAAAAGCTATCGCATCTGTGTTAACCACTTTGAGCCATCGTGCATGACGGCGGATTTCCTGAAACCTTGGGCTATACCCACCTTGCATCTGAACCACGAGGTCAAGATTCATTTCAATCCCAGTCAGCAAGATCTTGAGCCACGTAGCATAACTCCCAATGGCATATTAAGTCTTACTCCCCTAAGAATTAAGACAGAACCGGGTTTCTTGAGCAGTCCCTGCGCGAGTGCAAGTCCCAGTCCTCGAGGCAGGATGAGGATATGTTGCATTCCCACATGTGGCCAGTTTGGAAATAGCCAAGTAAGGCTCTACCGTTTCCCCACCGAAGAACAGGCCCTGCTCCGGTGGCTGGTGAACACGCAGCAGCAGCCCCGCCTTGTAGATCCCCTGGAGCTCTATGTGTGCCAGTCCCATTTTGAGCCCGATGCCATATGTAAGAAGCAACTTCGCAGCTGGGCTGAGCCCACCTTAAACTTGGGCCACGACGGCTATGTTATCCCCAATGCCAAGCACAATGGAAACATAGCTGATGGGCAGGAAACTGAGCAGGCAATGAGGTTTATCCGTGAGCGCTATTGCTCCGTACTGTCTTGCTTCCAGGCTGAGGGCGATGGAATACGTCTCTATGAGTATCCCAAGGATATGGCAACGATTCGAAAGTGGGCAGCCGCCTGCAGACATCGCTCGATGCAGGCTAGCAGCCATGGATTTAAAGTGTGTCAATCTCATTTCGCTCCGGAATGCTTTGATCCGGACACTTTGGATTTGATTGACGGATCAGTTCCGAGTCTGGAGTTGAGCAGGGATGATATTGAAAAGCACTGCTTGGTGCCCGGATGTGTGAAGGATGCCACTACCGACCGTCTCCGTTTCTACAAGGTGCCAAAAAACGCTGCTCAACTGGAAGCTTGGAGCAACAACCTGAAGATCGATTCTATGGAACTCGGTCAGGGAGAGCAGCTCATCTGCGAGCGGCACTTCGAATCCTTTTGCTTTGGTGCCAACAAGGGATTGCGTCCCGGGGCGCTTCCGACTCTAATGCTTGGTCATGACGAGGAGGTTGAGATGTTACCCAATCCCGAAAATTTCTTTCAGATCAAAACAGAGTATTGCTGTGCCCCCGGATGCGGACGTATTTGGCAGCTCGGAGACACTCAGTTCAGTGCGTTTCCCAAAGCATTGGTTTTAGCCGAAAAATGGATATTTAATTTCCGACTGAGGGTTGCGAAGGATCAGCTAGGTAGGCTGAAAGTCTGCAGTGCGCACTTTGAGAATTCCCTCTTCGATAAAGGTGGATTAATCTCGGGTTCAATACCCACGCTGCAGCTGGGACACTCCTCTCCGGATATTTTCCAGACGGACCTTCTAAGTCTGGGCCAAAACATTAAGCTTTCTAAGCGAGCAGTGATGTCGGATGTTGATTGCTGTTATCCTGAGTGCAAGGAACTGTCGAAAAACCTGTCCTACTCTCTACCCAATGAGGAGACCCTCAGAAGAGCTTGGCTTCGCCATATGGACATTGAAGAGCCTGCGAATGGTGTCGGCCAGCTTTGCCCGCTGCATTATGTGATTCTCTATGAACTCAGTGCCAAAAGCTTTCCAGAGCACGATTCAGATAGATTCCTCGAGGAAAATTATCATTCCGCTCGAAGCACTCGCCGCGTTAAAATCGTTAGTTGCGCAGTTAAGGGTTGTGAAATGATCAGGCCTCGGGACAAGGTTCTTTTGCACGGATTGCCGCAAAGAAAAGACATTCTGATGATGTGGGTGGAAAATGGACAATTGGAGATTACGGAGCAGCAGCATCAATACATGCTGAAGGTATGTCGCAATCATTTCGAGTCACGCTGCTCGTTTGACGACCGGAGGCTTCATCCATGGAGCGTGCCCACTCTCAACTTACCAGCAGATCCCGTGCATCAGATTCCCACCAAAGAGGAGTGGCTTGAGATGACAGCCAAACTGACCCAGGAAGCAGGAATAATCAAACAAGAGAGGGAGGATGAGTGGCCGGAGGAGGGAGATTATGATAACTCTCTGTTGGAACCCATTGTAAGAATGGAGCACATCGAGTCCGATGAAGAAGACTCGGAGATGCAGGCCCTGGAGGTGCAGCTGGAGGTGGGTCACGTTGAGCGGATGGATAGCTATGAGAAAGTAGATAAATCCTATTCGGATAACTCCTCAATCTACCAACCCACTGGCATTCGGAACCAGTACAATGCCAACCACTGTGCCGTTGAGGGGTGCGAGGTGACTGTCGAGGACGTGGACGGAACCATCAAGCTTCACAAGTTCCCTGCCTCCTCGGAGGCTGCTAGGAAGTGGATGCACAACACCCAAGTTGACATGGACGAGAAGTTCTGGTGGCGCTATCGCATTTGCAGTTACCATTTCGACCAGGAGTGCTTCCAAAGCGCTAGGATTAAGAAGGGAGCGATGCCCACTCTACTCTTGGGACCTAAGAAACCGGAGAAGCTGTACGAGAACGAGTTTGCTATACAGGAAATGGAAGACTTGACCTTGCCTTTGCCAAAAGCAGTTGTGCCCATTGAGCTTAAGGAGGCGAAAATACGAGAAGTCACCAAACTATGCCTGCCGCCGCCGGCTCCGCCTCAAAAGTCCAGCAAGTTCTGTCAGATTGAGGGATGTACGAATCACCTGACCACTGAAAACGTGACGCTGCATAAGTTTCCGCATTCCGAGGACATGTGCCTCAAGTGGCAGCACAACACACAGGTTCCATTCGATCCCTTTTTCCGATGGCGATATCGCATCTGCAGTGCTCACTTTCATCCGGTGTGCCTGCTCAACTTGCGGCTAGTCCACGGCAGTGTGCCCACTCTGAAGCTGGGAAGCAAGGCTCCCAGCGAGCTCTTTGACAACGACTTCGAGGCCATCAACCTTAGGCTGGACAAGAGGTCGGGCGCAGAGTTCGGAACCCTGCAGATCAAGGAGGAGAGAGATGACGATGAAGATCCTATGCTGTTCCTTGAGCCAGAGTTGCAGTTGCACGAGGACCAAGAGGAGACGGATACGGCAGCTGTGCAAGTATCGTTTAGCCAGTTCAACTGGAAAAGCCATCTGCGTCTGCCCGTTAAGCAAGAGAAGATTACATACAACCAGGTGAAGTCGGGATACGATAAGTGCTCTCTGGTGCATTGTCAGCGGCAGCGATCTAAACACGGTGTCCACATCTACAAGTTTCCCAAATCGAGGGTTCAGCAGGAGCGTTGGATGCATAACCTGCGCATCCATTACGATGAGCGGCGTCCCTGGAAGTTCATGATCTGCAGCGTGCATTTCGAGTCCCACTGCATCAGCTTGAGGAAGCTGCGACCCTGGGCGGTGCCCACGCTGGAACTGGGCGATAATGTGCCGGAGAAGATCTTCACGAACGAACAGTGCCAGGAGCTCAGCACAGATCGCAGCGAGGTTGAGAGCGACGGCGATGAAGAGGAGGATGGCCTACAGGAGGACGACGAGGAGGAGGATGAGTGTGGCGAGGATGTGGAGCCGGAGGTACGCATCAAGAGAGAGCGACGTTCCAAGTTCGATCCTTGGCCTCCTGGTACGATTCCGCCGTGGAAGGTCAAGCAGTGCTGCCTTCCGTACTGCCGCGCTTTCCGTGGCGATGGCATCAAGCTGTTCCGACTGCCCAATAACCGCACTTCCGTCCGCAACTGGGAACTGGCAACGGGCATGGTCTTCAAGGAGACTCAGCGAAATACACGGCTGATCTGCAGCCGTCACTTCGAACCCGAGTTGATTGGGGTTAGACGTCTCATGCGCAACGCCATCCCCACAAGGCATTTGAATCCCCAAGGAGGAGTCTTGGGGGAAGTCAAGAAAAAGCCAAGTCCGCCCGTCCCCATTGCAACCTGTTGCATGGCTGACTGCCATCACAATGGAAATGTCAAGCTCCACAAGTTTCCCAGTGGTAAGAAAAATTAAAAAAATATGTTGATGTTTATTTTAAAATGTAATATTTCTTTTTAAAGATCCCTCGCTGCTTAGGCAGTGGTGCCAAGCACTCAGGCTGACAGATACTCAAAGATACCGGGGCAAACATATCTGCTCGGTCCACCTGCCCACCGACAAGACCGTAAAATGCGTTATCTGCGGGGTGGACAAGGTCCAGCTGCCGATGCTGGACTTTCCTGAGCAGCGCAATCAGCGCGCCAAGTGGTGCTACAATCTCAAGATCGAGGCCATACCCAAGTGGGACCGCTCCAAGCACATATGCTGTCGTCACTTCGAGTCACATTGCTTTGTCCAGCCGGGTGAATTGCGTCCGGGTGCGATTCCCACGCTGCATCTGAACCATGACGACACGAACATATTCCTCAGCGACTACGCCACTGGTTCGACGAGCAATCGGATCAAGGACGAGCCCAAGGACAACGACGACATGCTGCTGGTTTAGTCTTCCCACAAGGAGTCATTTTAGTCTAGTTTTAGCTGTACCATTTTATAGACCTTTATGTACATTCATTGTACCAATGCCACATCACGTCTTCTAGTTTTACCATGTAGTGTCTACCGGTGATTTTAATGCGTTATTAATTCGTAAGTGGCTTAGGGAGAATATGCCATACAAAGAAACAAACAACATACAATGTTCCTTAAGTTTTTGTTTTTACTTTTTATACATACGTACTGTAACTGTGAAAGAAATGTGTTTAGTTTCCACGATACAATATAAACTATAGATACATATGTACTATGTAATATCCTTGAGCGTATATGTGTAGACATGTAGATGACCCAATAATAGTTGGAGGTTTTCTAAATATACATATTAATGAAACTGAAGCTAACCGAAATGAAGGGAGTTTTACCTTACTTGAGGTCTTTAAGGGATAACAAATTTGATTTTAAAAACTTCAATATCTTTTATATTTTTTTCCACAATACTTATATTTTTTGAAATTTATGTTTTTAGAAATTTACGTTTGAGTATCGGAGGAGGATCCTTGGCTTGGATTTTCCAAGATCCGAAGGCAGCTTTTTAAAATCCAATGTAGAGGAATGCCCAGAAACCCCACATCGCCGGTTGAAACAAAATTCCTATACAAAAACGAAGAGTTCCTAACTCAATTAGACATCTCTAAGCCTATTAAAGCCCCATTCTATAGGCAACAAATTTTAAAATAAGCCTCTGCATATCTATTTCTCAATCACAAAGTATTTCAGAAATAATAAAAAACAATACAGGCGCACGACAGAATTCCATTGATGAAATGATATCACTCAAACTTATGATAACGATACCTTTTTGTCCACGGATGGTGGCAGCATGAGATGAAGAAGAACAAGGAACTCCAACAGATGTGGGTGGAAAACGGTCAAATAGACTTGCAACCCCAGAGTTACTACAATCGGGTGTGTAATAAGCATTTTGAACCTAAATGCTTCAAGAAAAGGGTCGTCTGCCGGATTGGAGTGTGCCCACGCTGCACTTACCGAACGAGACTGTCCATCAGAATCTTACCAAGGAGCAGGCGTCGAAACTAAATGATTGGGAGGACGCTGATTATTCATTATTGGGCAGCTAGAAAAAAACTCTCGTCCCGCTTTCCTAAAGCAGTAAAAAATCATTGATACCTATCGAGAAAAAAATAAAACATTTTACCTGAAAAACTCCACAATGCAAGCAGTTTGCTTGTTATAAAGATTAATGTTTAATGATTATTACACATGATTTTTTGGAATATAAAAAAACTATATTAGTAAAGCAATATCTGAATGTACTACGGGAAGGGCGTCATCAATTAACTTAAAAACCAAGTTTACAACTTTATTTCAAAATCTTATAGATGGTGTAGATAAAAAATAAAAGTATGCCTGTAAGCGTTAGTTTAAAAACTTTAAATATGAACTAAGCATCGAGTTTTTAAAGAAGCACTTTGAATTAAACTAAAAATTAGATTTTACTGTCGGAACTACCTATATCTAAACTTAACTAGCAGGGTGGGGAAACCAGGTGCTAGTGCTTTCCCGCCTCACTTGTGGAGGATGCATCCTCGCTATGCGGATAACTGGCGTCCAGAAAGAGATTGCGATCCGATTTGTTGGACTGATGTGGACCAGGTAATTGGATTAGAGGGGACTGGGATGGTTGTAGCAGCCTCACTTACCTCTCTGTACTTTTGCAGGTAAATGGACAGCGGCTCCACGTAGTTGTCGAATCCCAGATTGCTGAAGGCCACCAGCAGGTCGTCCCCGTTCACTGTTTTCCTGTTCTCGGCCACGCTGCGCTCGATGGCCTCGCTGCTGATGAAGGAGATGAACTCGGAGACGCACTCCTGGATGCACTCGCGTGCGTCCTTGGCAATCTTGCCGTTCTGCGGCACCGGCACCTTCATGATCTTGATGATGTTGCAGATGGGCAGGAAGCGGTCCTGCTCCCGCAGCATAATCCCTCCGTCCTGTTTGTCCGATTCGTCTGAGGTGGTGATGAAAAAATTAAGAGTACTGATAGGTACAGATGGTTTCCCGCTTACCACCGGACGCCTCGTCCTCCTCCTTGACCATCATGTCGTTCAGATACTGCTGCGAGTCCTCGCTGTTGCTCATGTCCCCAGATTTTCCTTGATTTCCGTAAATTATTTGCTTTTGTTTACTTTGAGCAGAAAATATTGTTGTTGCCACAGTCTTTGTTTTTGCAAGTACGGTCATACTGCGCACGCATTGTTGGTGGTGGCTTATCGATATGCATTGCCTCGCTGGGGGTGGCAACGCCGCGCCTATCGATAGACACCTCCGATCGACGCGGTTGTACAGCGGTATTTATTGCGATGCTCTTCTCTTCTTCTTCGTATTCATATTTGCTGATCTGATATCCTAAAAGCGGAGCAAAAATGCACGTGGACCTGGCCCTGGTCAAGCAGGAAGTGGACACCGAGGACGCCAGGGTCAAGTTAGAGCCGCAGGACGATTTGCCGGACGCGGCCAGCGAAGTCTTGAGCGGTAAGCCTGCGGTGCTCTCCGTCGCTCACATGCGTGTGTTTGTGGGGTTTTACCTGCGCGTGTGTGGGTGTCGCTGTTCTATTACGCACTTTACCGTTAACTTTTAATTCTCGGAAATATCTCTAATATCCAATCTTCAGCGCGCGATACGTTGAAATTCTTGGAAAAGGGCTCTCAGATGATGACTTCACCGATCCGGAACCGTTTGGGATCGGAGGACGAGCGTTCTCTTATCGCTAGCCTTGAACGCGATCAGCAGCAGGTAAATATAACCTAAAAATTTTACAGTTCCATTGTGGGCAATGGAAATTCCCGTTTCGGGATTGAATTATAGATTAAAGGTCACTTTTTAAGAACTTTTTTGGTTTTCGATATATGATCTTATATTTTATAATATGAGCAAAAATCATAGGCAAACGACTACATACCATTAGAAAGTTAGACTTTCCTACTACTAAAATTATGATATATTTTTAAAAAATCATTAGTCTACTTTTTATACTCCAAAATATTTTAACGAATATTATTGGTAAATAAAATACATTTTAAAACGAAACATTTTTTTTAAATTAAAACATAATTTTTATTTAAATATTTTATATTTTTATCACTTTGTACTTGCAGTTACTTGCGGTTTCAGCGGAGGACAAAGCAACCCCAAAAGAATGCAACATCTGTCACTACCTGTTTGAAAGTCACCTAGATTTCTCAGGGCACCGAGTCAACCATGAAATGAACCGCCATTTCTGTCGCCTGGGATGTGGCATCTGGTTGGATACTCTAGAACAGATCCTAGAGCACGAATATCGCCAGCACTCACCGATAGGAGATGTTTTTTGTTGCAGGGTAAACTCAATTAATCTATAATTTTATAACTATATTTAAAATTTATCTTTTAGGTGTGCGATTTCTTGGCTAGAGATGCGGACAGCCTGGCCAGCCATATGAAAAAACATGTATATGTATATCGTTATGTCTGTGCAATTTGTCGTCGGCATTTTGAGTCTAACCAGAGCCTTAGTCTGCATAGGAAGTATGGACAGTTCTCCTGCGGACGGGTTCAATACTTGCAGGGTCTATCCTCGAAGCCAGAACTTGTGGCAGTTAATACGCCAGTCTCTGCCGAGTCGTTGTGCGATGTGCAGATAAAAGAGGAGCCGCTCAACGCTGAGGAAGGAGAACAAATGCAGTTTGAAGACGTTCCTTCGATCAGCTTTAAATTGGAACCACTGGATGATGATATGTCGGATGTCGGCATTAAGGAGGAACCTGTGGAGCACGGCGACAATAAAGGAACTATCTGGCCAACCATACCTACTCCACTAAGAAACAAACTGCGCTTGCCTGCTATAAACTCTGCCAAAGTGCAGGTGGATTTAAAAAGTAAGCGTTTTCAAATTTTAGGGTTTCTTAAAGCCTTAACATTTCTCATTTGCAGCTGTCAACGTGAATGGATTGCCCAACTCAAATGTGGCGTCCCTACTCAAGACTAGCCCCCAGGCAGTGAATGCCAGCAACTTAAAGGTAACCACACATCCTAACCACACTACCACAGTGCCACAGAAAAAGCCTCCGATTGCAGCCAACATACTAAAAGTATTGCCCAGCAACTGTATGGTAATTAAATTGCCGCCCAATACAAAAATCTTTAAGATGCCGGTTCAAACTCCTGCTGCCTCAAAGGAATCCCAAACAGCTGGTCTAAGTGACATGGAAAAGTTGAAGAGTGTCATTAAGATTCCGCAGGCTATAAGTATAAGCAAAGTCAATTCGGCGGAGAACCCTGCAACCATTTCCACACCTCCAACTATTCAAACTGTGTTGCCGGCTCAAACCCACAGCCGATCATCGTGCTTCCTCGTCGACGCGTTTAACAAGTCGGAAAGCCGGCCCGAATCTATGAAGATAATTACGGAATTTCGTAACCAAATACGCTCCATAGAGAAGACACTCCCACTGCCGGGAACAGTGCTGCAATCTACAAAGATTAATAATGATATTCCATGTCTACCTCCATTGGTTGGTCCGGATGCGCCCAAGCCCGTTGAACTGACTCTTAACCCACTATGTTTCATAGTGGCGAAGGAACTGCAGATCCAGTATCCACTCTACCGTTTCATGTGGACCTGTCCGTATTGCCAGCGATTCTTCGAGAAGCATTGTGCATTTCGTATGCACCTGACTAGCAAGCATTTTTTGACGCAAGAACAATTGAACAGCCTCAAAGTGATATTAATGCCATACAAAAGTGAGTTCATACATATTATTTGTTTCTCAATTAGTATCTAACGTGCATCGATACCGCTGTAGAGGTTTAAGACTTTAACTCTATGCCCACTAAGTGCACGAATATAAAAATGTTCTCCGATGAGCCTGGCCGTTAGAGCTTCGAACCAGGAACAGATACGGAACATACAAGCTATTCCAAACCTGATTTATATTACTATGATCATAAGTAGTCCCTAAACATTTTGTTATCTCCTTTTCAGTTCTCTCGCAGGATTCAACAAGCTGTGATCCTAAGGAGCCGCATGTGCCATTGGCAACGAATTTGGAATCAAAGCCGCATGTGCCAAAAGATTCTCCAAACCCTGACGAGACTGTTGCTTTGCCATTTCTGCCAAACGATGCAGCCGTTGTTGCTCCTTTAAAGGATCAAACACCGGCACTATCAAATCTTTCTTCTAACAAAGATTCAGCAACTTCAACGAAAAGTACAGATAAATCTGCTGGCCCAAAGAAGTTGAAGAAGAATCAAGGTCAGTTCCAATGCACGGAGTGCTCCAAAGTATTTACTACATTTGGGGCACTACGCATCCACAAGACAATCCACACCGGAGAGCTGCCGCACAAGTGCAACTATTGTGACAAACGGTTTCGCACCCCTGGTCAGGTGCGCGTGCACCACCGTCGTCACACCGGAGAAAAACCCTTTAAATGCAAGGTAAGGAATATACTGCAGCAATAGTCATAAAGATTAAAAGGACTACAAATTAATTGAAAATTGTATTCTAAAAGTATTTCAATTGTATCGTTGTAGGTCTGCTCATTGGATTTCACCCACCGGGAAACTCTGATTTCCCATCTTTCGCGGCATATTGGAATGAAGCGTTATAAATGCTATGGATGCGATAAATACTTTGTAGTGGTCAGCGGCTTACGAGCCCATCGCCGCCTCCGGCCGGACACTTGCGGCAAGGTGAAGTTTACAGCTCGAGCTCATGGCCCCCGGGTGCGGGTTATCAGGGGAGAAGTGATATTTGAACATCACCCAGAGCACAATGGCTACCTACGCAGTGAGGACCCGCTGAACATTTTGTCCCAACGTGGTCAGGCCGTATCAAGCCCACCCGAATAATTAAGGGTATAAATTAATCGTTATGTTTGTATTTTCTTTAACACTTTATTTTACCATTTTGATATGTTTCGTGTTTTTGAAAAATGCGGTAAGATTTAGATAAGTACGATCTGGATCCATAGGAGACAGTTAAGAAAGATATTGCCATGAATAACCATTTTATAAATTTTGATTAGGACCCAACAAATGCCATGTATATATAAATATATTTGTTTATGAAAACACTTCAAAGAATCTCTTATCAGGCAATTGAAAAATTTTAAATTTGCTAGCCTTGAACATGAATGCTGATAAAAAGTTCATGATTCAGTTATGATGATTACATTTGCATTAAAAACGGTTAAATGAAATAATTACAAACGTTCAGTACCTATTTTTGAATTTCAGTACTTCTTCTATGAGAGTTTCATGTTGCTTAATATCATTAGAAGTTATGTATTTGTTGATCACATTCAAAAGCTCACTTTCCTGGGCTATGGTTGCCGGGGTCAACTTCGTCTTCATTTGGTAGGCACCTTCCGTAAAACTAGAATGCACTTTTTCATCCTCCTTGACGAATTCACTGGCAACGGCCATTAATCCGACAAGGCTCATTCCAATTTGTTGTGATTCGGGAGCCGATACACTAAAGCTCTCCTTGAGTCCTTCGAACACCCCTTGAATATCGTTGATGTAGGCAAATTTCTCAGCAGTTGTGCCTCGCTGACGAAGGTTCTTGCCGCGGTTAGCAAAGTTCTGAAGGACTGATGTTCCTGCTCCACGATGTTCAACCGGCACGTTATCCACTATGCTCTGCACAAAATTAACTGTGATGACCAGCGAATTGTGTACTTGAATGCCATGAATAGTCTCAACATAGCGAAGAAAATGAGAAAGGATCTCCCTTTGAGATTTTTGAGGTGCAGCACAGGACAGGCTCTGTCGAATATGCTTAAGATTAAAAAAAAAGAAGAGGTATACTTATTAATGCTTACCAAAACCGAGAGCAAAAATATAACTCCGCACCGCATCTTTTCAATGATTTAATACGAATCAAGAATTTTGGAACAGACCTCGATCGCTTGATTTGTGAAATTGTCTTAGGCAGAAGAAGAGAGCAATCGTAAATTGGAATGATGAAATCTCCTTATCAGCACCACAAAGAGAGAAGAGTCCATAGAAGCCGATCTACTTGAAAGTTAATGCAAGCGATGCCAGTACACTTAAAACAAAAAGTATTTTACTTTCTTTTATTTCATCTTTTATTATTTCTTGTCATTCAGTTTTGCATTTTTTTGAAAATGATATATTATTTGTTTGGTATCTTTAAACATAATATGATATTCTTAATCATAAATTAATGCGAAATACATACGCTCATCTGTTGCTTGATTAGTATAATCATTATATTGTTTGCTTGTCTGTGTATCATGTTACATTTAAAATTGTTATATCTTTCTATTTGGTAAAACATACAAAACAATTTATATTTTAACAAAATTTGACAAGCCGGCAAATTTGTTTAATATACAATATATTCGTACCTTTTCAATTGATTTATATGTTAAGTTTATTACGATTGCAACACTCTGCGTGGGTACCTTTATCTAGACATCTATTGTTGCTAGTGCTATAGTTTAATTTAGTATCTCTCGTTTTATTCCAAACATGCCCAGCCGGCCAACATTGCCGCAAAATTCACTACCTCCTAACACTTCCGATCCAATTGGCAGGGGCAACGCGCTAGGTTGTTATAACAAATACTTTTATTTCGTATAAATATTTAGTTTACATATGACTATTGTTGTTTAACATGTGTTTCAGCTAATAATTTAGTGTTTGCTTTTAAGCATTTGCTTGCTAACTTTTTGTATATATATATATTATGTATCAATACGAGGCCGAATTCAAACGTTCTGCAAAACAGCTTATCAGTTATATACATTATTATGTAGCTTAACACCTAATGCCAATGTCTTGATTTATTTTTGTTTTGCGTCTGCCGCTCTATTTTATGGTAAAAATTATATGCTACAGTACATATCTACAGTTATCATTCTAATCTGTTCGCTTGGTTAATATCTATGCCTTCATACACCTTAGGTACAATAATTGTTTAGCTTTTCGATCTAGATTACACATACATACGTGGCTGGCTTGGGCATCAACTGTGGTATATACAGGAATGTACTGGGGAACTGAATAGAAGTCGTGGGAATGAGGTTAAAGTTTCAGTTAGCTGCTATGCTGGAAGTTGCGTCTGTGTCTCTTATCGGTTTAGAAAACTATAATCGTCTGTTAGCTACCAAGACATCGATCAGTCCTTCAAACTCGTCAATTATTTTAGGGGAGATCAAAGCATAAGTCGCGTTTGAAAACTAATGTTAGAATCTAGCTGCCTTATAGAATACGCGCTATGCAAGACTTTTGACTAATTGCACGGATTGTTTATACTGGTTTCCAACAACCTAGGCATAAAAAATGATTAACATAGCGTTATTTGATTGATTGTGTTACTCATACGTTTTTATATAATAATGACAATGGGAATTGCTGCCCACTTTGCCAGAAGATTACGATTTAATTCAACTGGCTTCTACTTTCGACCCTATCCATCCGTTCGAGATTTGATTTAGGCGGTAAGACTAATAGCTACCAAGTCCTTAGTTCAAATATGTATCGGTTTCCAGTGGTCCGCCCCATTCATGGCCATCCTGGCGGCAGTTCCACGACAACAACAAGTTGATTGACTCCTTCCTTCATTAGCGAGCAATGACGCACATATGGAAGTGCATGTGGGCTGATATTTAAATTTCTGATAATTAAACGTGTAACAGTCTTTTGTAGTTTACATTATCAATAAAATCAAAGATACTGAAAGATCGAGACCCCAAAGTAATCGTAATTGCAACATAACCTTCGAGCAGGGGGTGCGCTTATCAACTAAACACGTCCACGTATATAAGTATATGTGTATTAAGTAAGTGTGGGCAGTAGCTGGCTATAATACTTTAGAGTTATGATATCCGAGTATATCGTAAATGCGTATTATGCGTAGAGTTCGAGATGAGTATGCAACGAACGCAGGGTCGATGAGATTTCAGCTCAGTTTGCATAGTTGTCGAATGAGCCCAAGTACTCCAATGCAGCACGGTAGCAGAAGTGATACTGATCCTAAAATGTTAAAAACAAACGATGTAAATTCTATATGAACATATCAAGAAGCCTGTGGGAAACCCACCTCGGTTTGCACCATAGCCGGTCGCTGAGAGCGCAGGATGCGCACTGTTTGGAAGACATCCAGCACTCCCTCGTACTGCATCCGCTCCAGAACGATGCTCAGGGTGATGAAGACACCCGAACGTCCCACGCCCGCTGAACAGTGCACGGTGATGGGTCCATCCTGGCCAAACTGCTCCTTGGTCTTGTGCACCTGGCCAATGAAGTCGATAAAGCCCTCGCCCGACTTGGGCACTCCCTGCTCCGGCCAATCGATGAACTGGAACTGGCGGACGGTGCGCGAGGAGCCATCTCGAGCATCAGTTACCTAGAGACGTGAAAGATTCCATTAGATATATATTTTAAATAAATAAAATATGTTCACTGTGCTCACCTTGAACTCACGCAGCTTGTACTGCGGCATGTTGTACTCAGCAATGGGATCCACGACATAATACTGATAGCGCACGGATCGTTCATGAGGCCAGTACTGGAAGCACTTCTCCTGTGAAAATATTTACATTGATTGATATAAAGCTAATGCAAAAGATTTATAAGATGAGAATTGGATAACCATTGGGAAATGGGCTCTAAGACAGCTATAGGATTTTAACAAAGCTGAAGGGATAATTTAAAAGAATGGAACTAGCTTACCCTGCCCATTTCCTTGAGCTTGGTCAGCATGACCACAATGGTGGAGTTGTGCTCCCAAAGCATGCGCCAGAAATCCTCGGCTGCATCCTGCACAGGACCCTGGGCGGCGATGTAGGCCGATCGGTAGCGATAGCCGTCGATGAAGCTGGCGTTGACGTAGTCGCTGCCCTCGATTCCATGGATGGGCGTCAGGTAGACACGACTCGATTCGTATGGCAGAATGTGGACCAGGCGGTTCTTGTGCTTGTTGCACGGCAGATTGGCCGTTACGAACTTGGACGAGTCCATCTTGACATTGGACAGCTTCTTGAACTCCACCTCCATGCCGGAGATGCTCTCGCCGGGCTCCGTGATCAGTAGCTTCTGCAGGTGAGTGTGTAGATTGCGGGCCGGCACCTCCGTCGTGCCACAGATGATGGCCTCAATGATGGCGTCGTGGATGAAGATGTACTGATCCTCCGTCTGAACCATGTAGTTGCGTTGCGCACGCAGGCACGTGACATGCCCATAGATGTCGATTATCTTCTCGTGCTTCATTCGCTCCAGCATCGAATCGATGACGATGTAGCAACCGGTTCGTCCCACTCCCGCCGAGCAGTGAACAACCACGGGTCCGGATTCTGGTGGCGTAAGAGCGCGGCATCGTCGCAGGAACTGCAGGAACGGAGCCGGGTGATCGGGCACCCCATGATCCGGCCAGGCGGTGAACTGCAGCTGCTTGATCTCGCGCCGATCGTTAAAGCCCTGCCGGCACAACTGGAACGTCCGGATGCTGTAGGTGGCCAGCTCCTGTGTCTCCGTGATGGTCACAAAGATCTGGCCATAGGTCTCCGTTCCGCGCGTGGGCCAGTACTGGTCGCACTTGATGCGTGTTCGCTCCTCCAGTCGCGTCATCATCACAATGGTGGCCGTCTTCAGTTCCCAGCACATGCGCCAGAAGTCCACAAAGGTCTCCTGCAGCGGTCCCTGGGTGGCCACATAGGCATTGTGCTTTCGATAGCCGTCACAGTAGTTGGCATTAATGTAATCCGATCCGGCCACGCCCTCTACTGGAGGCAGTTGGACACGGGAATGATCGTAGGCAGTGACATTGGCATAGCGATTCTTCGATTTGTTGTGCTCCATATTGGAGTTGTCCCAGGTGAACTGCTGGCCAGGCTCAATGCTTTCGTACTCCTGCGAGAACTTCTGATTGTCGTTGGCTTTGAGGCGTTCAATATGGTTGGCGAACTCCGAAATGGGTATGGGCGGATGG
The DNA here is from genome assembly GCF_025231255.1 of Drosophila biarmipes. Taxonomy (NCBI): domain Eukaryota; kingdom Metazoa; phylum Arthropoda; class Insecta; order Diptera; family Drosophilidae; genus Drosophila; species Drosophila biarmipes. The sequence continues at coordinate 8,751,238 of NC_066612.1, read as the reverse complement.
GAGATCATGCCGGGTGTCTGGAAGTTCAGACGCCTCATGTCCACGGGATCGCTAGGGGTGGGCCCGGCTCCCAGATCGGCGGCCATCAGGGGTCGCGTAACGGCCGCCTGATCCGGAGTCTTGCACGGCTGACGGCGGCGTTTCACCACACAGAGGACAATCAAGGCGGTGGACACAATGAAGGTGGACACCATCAGTGGGAGCACCACCCACAGGATCTCTGGTTCGTCCTTGTTGCGGTTCACCGAAACCTCCGGTTCCGCTGGCCAATTTGGATCGGGGCGATGGGGCCGCTCACCTGGCGGAGCTTCCCGCATGTCCAGGGACAGGAACTCGGAGAAGGGACTGGAGGTGTAGAGGTGCTTCTGCGGCGTGTCCACCACCGCCCGCACAAAGATGCGGTAACGCTTCTCCCGCTCCAGCTTTCGATTGGTGAAGTTATGGTAGTCATCGCCCGATCCCAGGTGGAAGGTGAAGGGAATGGAACGCTGTGGAAACTTGGCCGCAATGTAGGGGGCATTAGGACGCTCTGGTTTATTCCTACCAGGCAGCAGATCATCGGTGAGGAACTGGTCCGGTATCTTGTGTAGATTGGACTTGTCCTCCGGCACCACCACCAAGTAATAGTGCGAGATGGGTCCGTATTCCTCCGAGGCCTGAGGCAGTATCACCAGAATCTCCTCGCCATTGACCACACCATAGAAATCCGGCTTGACCATCGGCTGGGGAGCTGCCATTTGTGTTGTCACCGTGATCTTGGTGGGCGGACGGTACGAATAATCCGAGGGCATGGCACTCACGTTCACATTGTACGTGGTAAAGGGACTCAGCTCGTTTATCGTGTGGGTCTTCACGTAGTGCTTCAGGACGATATCTCGCTTGGTCACGATCTGGGTCTGCGAGAATCCCTGGGAGTCCACAAACACCTTCATGGCATCGAAGCTGATCTTGTAGTTAACCGGAGTTAGGCGGATGGGTGGCGACCAACTTAGGGTCATCGAATGGGTGCTGACATCGTGGGCACGAAGATTCAGGGGCACATCCTCGGGCTTTATCCGTACCGTAACCTTCTCGCTGAGACGTCCCAATCCGTTCTTAAACCTCGCCGCAATTGCTACGGCATACTGGGCAAACTTCTCGAGATTAACCAGATCCGCGGATTCCGTGAGTCCAACCGTCTTCGTTTGCCAATCGTCCAGATCCTCGACGGCGGTCATGGTGTAGAAGATTTTGTAGCCCAACAACTTGCCTCGACTCGTCACTGGCTCCCACCAAATCTCTGCCGTTTGCTCGGACGTGGCCTCCGCCTGCAGAGACATCGGTGCTCGACCCATGTCGCGTTCCGTCTCCACGATCAGCTTCTCACTAAAGGGACCGGCTCCCTGTTTCGTATAGGCCCTTACCCGGAAGACGTACTCGGTGTTCTCCTCCAGATTCGTGAATACTGCCTTGCGGAGAGTCATATTCCTCTCGGATCCCAGGCCATGGTCGATTTTCTTGTGGAACTGCACATCGTAGCGAGTGATTATGCCATTTCGATGCTCCCTGGTCGGTGGATCCCAGGTGACGCACAGCACATCGGGAGTTTGAAAGCGTATGGTGATGTTCGAGGGCGGTCCGCCGGGTGTGCCTTCGGGTGTCTGGAATATTTTCACCGTCTCCTGACCGATACCGATGTGGTTACTGCCCGCCACCCGAAACTCGTACTCCACTCCACGCTCCAAATTGTCGAAGCGTTTCTTGGTCATCTGAGGTCCCGACAGCATCTCCTCCTTCAGCGCCTGATCCTTGACGCCCCAGCGAAGTCGATAGCCACGCAACTCGCCATACGTCTGCGCCGGACGCTCCCACTCCAGTTCGATGGACACAATCGGTTCCCGTTCCATGATCTTCAGACTCACCGTCGGCCGGACTGGCACCCCGCCGGGGGTTTTCACCACAATCGCTGCACTGCGGTCGCCATCGCCTTTGCGGGTCAATGCGGCCACCTGGATGGAGTACTTGGTGTCCGGCTGCAGGCCAGTCACATTGAACTCCAGCGTGTCCACCACATCGAATTTGAAGGGTTCATTGAGGAAGCCCTTGCCCTGTTTGGTTAAAATCAAATGGACATGAGAGGTATCTTTTAAAACTAGATCTCTAAAAACTTTTCGTTAAACCACTATTAGACTATGGTAAAAAATAATTATATAAGATAAGATAACATTTTGCACCAATCAAGTGTCACTGGAAATAGCAGGGTAAAATATTTACTTCACATATCCAACGTCTTGTTATTTTAATAAAAATATGAATTTTTAAAGAATAAGAAAATCTTAAATTTTAAAATATCTGGAATATGTATCTAATGTTTTTTGTTATCCCGGCGGAAATCTCACCTCATCCCTCAGCTCCTGGGCATGTATGTGATAGCCACGAATGATACCATTGCGGTCCTTTTCGAGCGGTGGCTTCCAGCTGACATGGATCGAGGTGGAGTTCAGGGGCGTCGCCTTAACATCTTGCGGATCTCCGGGCACTAAACGCGACGCCGAAGAAAATTGCGATTAGATGAGGGTAGTCACAAGGGCGAAAACAACTGGAGACATATAAAGATAGCCTAACTTATGGACTAAGGTGAATAACATTAACTTACTTAACACTGTAGTACAGGTTTCTTATATATTTAGTATACAGACAGAAAACTATGGCTTTTAATATAGTTAGTGCTTAGACCTTACGAGTATTACATATACAGGAATATATGTTGTCAGTACAGAACCAGAACAAACCTAGTTCCAAGTCAATGCCATCACCACATCACAGACAAAAAGAGAATAAAGTTCAAATAAAAGTCGGAACTGGAGGAACCAAACAACCAAAGTGCTGCTTAGGTGCTATATAATTGGTAAGTGGAGGTGGTTGCTCAATAGGTGCTTAAAGTATAGTATAAAGTGCAGTTTATACCTAGATGTAGTATTATTCGATATAGTATAGACCATTACTTAGGAGTATGGTGGCAAAAAAGTACACAAAAATGTGGGCCATCGCAAACACTTGGTTTTCGACGTCCATCTCGTTTCACTTAGCAAAAACAAACATGTAAGCATTCAAAAAGTATTTACTTGGTTGTGTGCAAAAAACGTATATTGGTAAATCATAAAAAATGTCATATATATTTTCTATACACGTATGCTGCTTATTCAGAGCATCAAAAATCCTTGCCGACCTCTTAAATGGTTTGGTAAGATTTTCAAAAAATGTCGAAATAGAGAAACATATCAAAAAACAAAAGAGATGTGATTCTTTTAGTTATCGGTCGTTTCTTTTTGGACCAAGTCAAAAATATGTTTTTGGGAAAAAAGAGTATAGGTATAGAAATAGAGATGTATAGTAATAGATAGTAATTTGCTATGGGGCATTCTTAAACATAGTACATAGTCAACCATTAAATATACTCACTCTTTTTCTCTAAATAGTTTTAAAATGTTTTATTTGTATTATATATATAAACCACCATCCATTAAAGGTTGCGTTCAAAAATCAAATTTCGCAATAATTTCGTATTCACATCAAAAAAGTTTCAAAAAGATTTTTGTTTTTTTTTTTGGTTTTTGGTTTTTTTTTCCATTTTGATTTGCATTCAAAAAAAGGTGCACGAAACAGAGCAATTGGTGCAAGGTGCGAGTGGCCAAGCAAAGTTATTTGGTTTTGTTTTAATAGTATGTGAAAAAAGATATAAAATATAGGTATTTAGTTTACAGTATACAGTTCCAAAAGGGGTTACTAGTGCACAAGAATAGTAAAAATCCAGAAAAGGAAAGGTGAACAACTTAAGATGGAAAACATGATACAAAATCTACATATTTGTTGGCACACCGCTTTGATACTGTACAGTGTTTTAATAATTTTTCAATTAACTTTATTTTTTTTGTCAAAAATTATGTGGTAGTTTGTAGATTTAAGACACCCAATTATAATAATTTGTGGATTAACCTAAATTTTACAAGTAACTTACCTTAATTTATTCAAGGGTAATTTAATAAATATTTATAAGACTTAAATTTACCCTAAAATACTGATTAAATAATACTTCTTAATGTATAGCAATGGATCTGTAATTTAATATTCGACTATTTTAAAATTCGCTAAGAAATTTTCTTCATTTTGAAAAGCTTTAAGCTGAGATATAACATTTTCAGAGATAATTTCGCACGTATACCATTCATTATTTAGACAGTGATTTGCTGCCTTGCGGTTCCTTGCCCTCAATCACTGCATTTGGGTTCATTAAAAATGTTAAATAAATGCATAATACAAATTATTCAAATGCAACTGGCAGCGCAAAAATGTTAAATTATGCTTCATTAGTGTCCTGCAGCTTGGCAGCTCATCTGCTTAACTTTTTCAGCCGAAAGCAGCAGATGGAAGGGGTCAAATGCTGCATTTTTGTCTCATTTTTTGTCATTTCACATTCATTCACACCAGGTGAGAGATACACCTGCGCACACACCAACACCAACACCCACACACACACACACACACACACACATCAGTGCACTAAAAATATAAAATAATTAAAATGCTACCGTAGAAGTGTTCTCTATTTTGTATTTCTTTTCCCGTGCTCCTTTTGCAGTGCTGAATGGAACAAACGAAGCAAGGAGCGCGTGCTAAGCTTCCAATGCTCGAGGTGCTCATTTTTTAAGTTTTTTTTATTTTTATTTTATTTCATCTACGGTGTGTTTTATTTTTTGGCATATATGTGGGGGCAGGACGTGTGTGCGACTGTCTGGGTGCACAAAGGGGAACCTGCTTGCTTTACGAATCGCTCCCAGACCCCGAGGAGCGGTACGACCGGCACGGGCGGAGGTATGAAAAGCAAGTGCCCAGCTTTAGACAGGTGGAATGCATTTGCATTTGCATTTGTGCTGTGGCATCTAACAAGCGCATCACATCATAACGAAACCCGCTCCCGACATGCGGAGCACAAAAATTAGTAGAAAAGGACAACGTGTTATGGTCGAGTGTTCCGACTATTGAATACCCGGTACCGAACCCCTCGAACGATTGATATGAAATTTTGGATATGTTTGCTAAAAAGAAAAATATAGCTTTTCCCAAAGGTCTGACCAATCTATCATCAATACTTTGGGTGATAAAGTGTTTTTAAGTTTACTATATTTAGTTATTATACAAAACTTTGACTGATAGAAACATGTATATTTTATAAAGTCAGAACACCATATACCATTTTATATGCTTGGGTACCGGGCATAAAAATAAGTGTAAAAAAGAAAACTGGTAGAACTGGCATACAGTGGCTTATACATAGAGTACTGCCATTTGCTGACCCTTTAATGCTGGCCCAGATGCTTCTACTGCAGCTTGTGAGCCGCTGGCTACAAGTGCGACAGCAGGATGTGGAGGGGAGGTTAGTTTGGTCGGAGATATGTGGCCGTTTGCCTCTGGTTATGCCAAATTGAGTACAATTAAAACGAATTTCAAGTCAGTCACAGATAGCTCAATGGCATTGCGGTGCTTGGGTGCTGTTCTTGCTGCTACTCGGGTTTGCACAGAGAGAAAATCAGCCCTACTTTAAGAGTTGGTCTTCACAAATGTTCTTTAGAAATATTTCATTACGTAGCCGACTAGTTGAACAGATTGTTAAAAATATTATATCTATTAGATCATAAAATTTATTTAAAAATTAGTTTTCTTCTATCTGTTAGAACTAATAAATACTAATCATTATTTATAGAATATTGCTTATGGGTGCTTAGAAATCGCTTATATTTTTATTTTTCTGACCCATAGTCACACGAGATCTGTTAATATTTCGAACCCATGATTATTTCTCTCTGAGCAGCCCTGCAAGTGATTGTAAACTTTCTGCAGAAAACATTCACTCATTTACGTGTCCTTCTAGCTGGCATTGTGTGTGTGCCCCTGGGACTGAGCCTGTGCATAAGGTGCGGTGCTATCGGTGCTGCAGACTTAATACTAAGCTTATTATAACATCTAGAGTGGGCTAAAAGATGCCAGGAGCGTGTCACAGCGAACGAGAGAGAGAGAGTGGGATAGCGAGTGAGACGTACACTAAGGTGCTTAACAATAAGTACATTTAATTTACAGTGCTTAGCCAAAATAAAACGAAGTGAATGGGCCACCACACTCAGATGGTGTTGAGCTCTTGAGAACACACAAATTGAGTAGGTACTTTATAAGGAAAACTGTTTTCTGTTGAACAAGCAAGTTAACAGCTAACAAGCAAATGAAGGTGGCTTAAAGTGGTGTTTGGATTTTTTATTGAGTGGAATTTATGGGTGAAAAGAAAAGATACAGCAAATCTATAAAAGTATTGGGTTCCGTGGATACACCTAGTGGGGTTTGGTCTTGAACATAAGCTGAGTGGTAAAATAGTATTCGAGGATTGAATTCCATTTTCGATCGGACCAAAAAACATTTGAGGGACGTTGGGACAAACGGTGAAAAGTGCAAATATGCAAATGTGTTAACTGTGCAAACATGCAGGTGATTGCAAATAAAACTTAATAAAATGGGTCAACAACACAAAATATACAAAATTATGTGCGTAAATAAAAAGTTCGGTTAATTTTGTGCAGAAATCAATTTAAGGATTTGTCATTTGCTGTGCTGCTGCGTTCGGTATTTGCATAGCAATAAACAAAAAACAAAATCCATTTAAAAACGTGCGACATTGCGGGGCTTTGGGGTTGTGTGGAGCTTCACTGGTGACAAAAGTGCAAAAACCGTGTGCCAAAAACCAAACAGATAGGGGTAGAGCTGCATACTGGGCAAGGGCTCAAAAATTATAGTACACCGAGCTTTTGTAAACGTTATTAAATATGTATGCATTTATGTAAATATCACACATGTAGATGTATTGGCAAGGTGTGTTTGCAGGTGAGCGTCAACTGAGAAAAAAATTAATAAATAAATAGAGCGAAACATTTTGCGCTATTTGCTTTGGGTAAACATTGAATACAAAAAAAAATATATATGTGCGGGAAATTTGTTGGGTTCAGGAACGGGGCCATTATGGCTATAGCCCCTGCTGAGGTTCCACCTCGGGTTGTGTTTACATTTATAATTGCATACATTTAATTATGCAAATAATTAAATAAAATATTTAATGCAAACAATCTAAAATCAAATTTGTGTTTAGGTTTGGGGAATTAGGCTCGTGTTCGGTGGTGTTTTGGTATATGCTTACAAAAACTATATGAAAATGCCAAAAATACAAAAAGATTACATAGAGTTCATGGTGATTTTTGGTGCTATACAAATTACCACAAACAATTGATGCATTATATTCAAAAATATTTATTTATAAAACTTGATTCTTTATATTCATATTTAGAGATATATCTTGGTGTTGTGCATTTCTCGAGACGATTGCGAGTCAAGAAGTAAAAGGAACAAAAATATTTTTGCTTGCATATAGTACACAATACATAGGAGTTGTTCTAAAAAGAGATATTTTCTTTTTTTTTCATAGGAGATTTTGTGCAAAAAAGTAGTCAAAAATTGCGCCAAAAAATATGCAATTTCATAGTGCCAATGAGTAAAATTTTGTAGATGTTTTTAAAATTTCATTTGAATATACAAACGAATTTTCACAAATCATAGGGTAAAGAAAGGTGGAAATTAGGATTAAACCAGAACTAAATAAAAGTTTATGGTATTTATGGTGGTAAGAGACAGCATAAATTTCTCTTAGCTTTTTAAGCGGATCCCTAGCGATCCTAAAAAACTTGTAAGTTTTTATATTACAAATATTTTAAAAAGGTACAAAATCAGACTAGATGAAGAAAGCCTGGAGGGCTCAAAATATGGAATTTAAATGTTTTAAAAATGTAATTGCTCTGATTAGCCAGGCTACGGACGGACTTTTCAAATCATAATACTTGACAATACTACAAAGAAAAACTTTAGCTGTTTTCAAAAGGCTTATTTACAGCTAGTGGGTTATAAAGATAAATATTTGTAAACTAAAAAATATATATAGATATCTTGATAATATCAGATAACGCTCCAAAGTGCTTAGCCGCTCCTGTGGTGAATGCTCCCGATATCAAAATTCAAAAATTGTACAAAATATGTTCGATTAGTCAGGTTGGTATTTTTCTTTTTCATGGGGATTGATAATGGATAACGAGATAAAGGATAACCAAAGCTCAAGATGAGTGTAAAACTAAGAGTAATAACTAATAATAAGTAAGTAATAAGGGGAAACGAAAGAGTTCGATAGGACTTACGCATAGGTAAGATCGTTATTGGCATACATACCATCCTCTTGGGTGCGCAATATGATGGGATGGGACCGCGGCCCATCGCCGACGGAGGTGCCGGCCAGTACCCAGATTTTGTACTCGGTCCAGCGCTTCAGCTCGTCGAGCACAATGCTGGTCATATTGAGGGTCATGGTGGTGGCCTCGTCGTCTTCGCGGCCCACCTCCACGAAGAAGACCTTATAGTATATGATGCGACCGTTCGATCGTTCGACGGGCGGCGGCAGCCAGTTTAGCGATATCGTCGTCGAGCTGGTGGCTATGGCGGTGATATTTTGAGGCGGTGCACCTGGTACTAATTACATAGATGGGAACGGAACGTATTTGTGTGTGCATTGATTTTTTCATTGGTTGGTGGGTTTATTGGGTGGTTTTCATTGTTGGTTGTTGCATAGCCAAGGTTTTTTTTTTTGTTTTTTTGGATATGACAGTGGGTTCATATGGTTCATAGCGTTCAGCAATTAGCGCAGAGAATACGAAAATATTTTGTCAAACCAAACGAAAATGGATAAACATGAAATGAAAAAGGCGTAAAGCAAAATAATATTAAAATCATATAGAATAACATGGTTTTATATAGGCATAAAAATATATCGAAATTAATTCAAATATCAAGACATAGATCCAATGGTTTATGCAAATAATGTTGACTCCTTTTTGCGTTCGTCAATAATTTGTGCATATTTTTTGGTAACGACTTTTTGAGCTGAAAATTTTCCCAACTAACTACCAGAGAAGCATATCCATGCATGGCTTAGAAAAAAACATAAATAAAGGTAACTAAACAATCACACAACATTTACATACACACGAAAAGGCATTCATTTGCATAAACCATGGGAATTTGGTACACATAGAGAAGACTAAATTAATAAACTACGTAACTAAAAAGTAAAGGTGCGCAAAGTTTTAAAGGCACTACAGCTGTGTATAGCTTCAACTGAACAATACAGGTAAACTTGCCCTGGGGCACCATTAAGAAACTAGGAATTTTCGCAGTATTTAGCAGGCAGAAACTCAAACTTTCGAATCAAACTCTAGGCTAAAAACAGTTCCAAAATAACTTTGTGGCCTGTCCTTATGGCAGCCCGTCTGGGCCACAATAAGTGCCGTGGCACAGACAATCATTTACATTTTAATTATGCGAATGTGCAAAACGTGCAAATATGGAAACCAAAAGTGATATTTATGCCACTGCCAAGAACTTTGCACTTCCGGCATTTGTCTTCGCGCCGCTCTATTAAAATATCATTCAAAATCAATTTTCTAGACACTGGATGCAGGCAGGCAGAGACACAGACACTGACACTGACACGGAGGAGGAAGTTAAGGAATTTTCGGTTTTTGGTTTCTGTGGTCTCGTTGGTGCTTCTGGTGCAAAATGCAGAGTGCAGAGTGCAAAGTGCATTAGGAATTTTAGCACTTAAATAGTGGTCTAAAGTTGGAAATTGTTCGGGCATAATTTACATGATTTAACACTCGGGGAGCCACAAATGATAAATGGAATATAATCGAGCGATGCAAAACACACAAATTCAAATATGCATTCCCTTTGGTTGCTTTTCTTTTTATTTCTTCCAGTATTATTTGCATAACATTATCGTGCAATTTGCTCTTGATTTTGAACTTGAACTGAAGAGGTGTTTTTTTGGTTTGGCAATGTTGTGGGTTGCATATGAGGTTTATGGTTTAATCCTGTGGGTGTGATGTGGACTGTGGACTGTTGGCTATTGTTCAGTGATTTTTGGTCTGTAATTGCATTAGTTCAACAGATTGCAGATATAACATTGTAAAAGGTATTTTTCCATTTCAATTTAAATATTATACATGTCAGCATGGCTTTGATTTTTTTGGCTTTACCGTTCTGCATTCTGTTAAACTGTGATTTTAAATTTGTTTCTTATGTTTTATGTATTATGTGTGTATAGCTAGAGGTCTTAGTTTCTATATATTTATGTGTAAGCTATGTATATTTGTCTGTCATCTGTGTAACTTTGTATAAACTAACTAATAAAATGTGTTCTATTTCTTTTGTAGATTATATCGTCTAAAGAACTAAAACTTAACTCTAACTTGCAAGTAACAAGAACAATCACATGTCAAACAATATGTAGATATATATATATATCGATATGGTTATTTATAGTTAAGATACAGGTGGTTAGGTGCATAGAACTCACTGCACACCGGGAACACTCATCCGATATCATTTATTCATTGCATTCGCTCACACTTTACCTGCTTCCACGAAGGCACAACTCAATAGAATGTAATTTCGCACTCAGACATTTGATGGTTTGGGTAACTGAATAAATCAACTACATGTTTATGGAACATATTTTCAATGTTCATGTATCGGGGTTAATATATCATAAATATATATATAATATGTGGATTTGTAGTTTGAAATCAATCAGTTTCTCGTTGTACTTAAGCCTATGGAACTTTGTACTTGTCTACGTCGCTTTGAGCTAACTTAAAGAGTTATAGATGTCGAGGGCGGATGGGCCAACTTACCATATTGCTTGGTGCGAACGGGAATGTGCGGCGTGGTGGCCCCCTCGCCTCGCTGGGATCTAGCAGCCAGCCAGACGTAGTACACGGTATCCGGATACAGACCATCAAGGGTGTAGGCCTCCGAGTTGGAAATGCGTCTAAACAAAGGGGCGTAAGGATGGTATTGTTTAGTTTGGGGGATTCTTCCGATACTTCAGCGTACTGTATCTCTGTATCTCTGCGATACTCACTTGTGAAGGACCTGATTGGCGTATGTGTCATTCCAGTAGAGCACGTAATGAACGATATTCTCGCTGGAATGCGTCGGCTTGGTCCATTGCAGTGTGACTGCGTTCTCGCCGATATCGGTTGCCCGGAAATTGCTCGGTTGCGATGGCACACCTTTGTAGACATATCCGTATTTCATATTCCACGGGGATTCGGGGGTTGTGTCGCATATTCGCCGGTTGGGGAATTGCATTTGGTTTTTTGGTTTGGTAATAATGAAACGGAAATTACGGAAATTAAATAAAATACAAACAAATCAATGTGGCCATGCCATTTTGTTTGTATGCCGATGGATGCCACCGATTGCGTTTGCGATTCGCATGGTTTTCCAATTCAAAATGCCGCCTGGTATGATATTGATGAGGTGACACACGCACAGCAATCGCTGCATCAGCATTTTCAATTCGTATTGGCTTTGCATGAAATTGATTGAGATGTGTCCATCGAACCAACCCCAATCCCCATTCCATGTTTGAAAATTTCAGCGCAAAACCACAAAAACCCACAGAGAGAGAGAGACAAAAAATGATTATCAATTTTGAAATTATTTTTGCTCCCCAGGGAATTCGAAGAACCTGTCGTCGCTTTGAAGTTTTACGGTTTAATGAACAAACCGAAATCATTTTTCGAACTGCCAAAAGGCAGGGAATTTATCTGTATAGACCGCCTTTATATATCTATAGACTTAAAGAGTCAGATGGCTCAGATGGTTCAATGGAGTAAAGCCTCTCAACTCTTCTGGCCAAACAAACACAAGTGTCAAGTTTGACCCTAAAATGGCAGGGGACATTTTGCAGTTTACATAAAGCCCCAAAAGTAATAAGTCTGCTCGGTCAGTTCAAAGTTTAGCCCCTGTATTTCGTTAGTTATGGTTCGAGTTAAAGCTGCTTAAGATGGCCACAAATGGCAGTAAGTCAGTCCGGGTGGACACGCCCCCACTTAAGCGCCTAAAACACACTCGGTCAAATGCATTTGCATCCAATATACGCATTTATATCCAATGATTGCAGCCAGTTAATGAATATCTGCCGGACATGCCCCCCACAAGTGCAGTCGGTGTTTGTGCCCGGACAGAGATAAATATTTCATTGAACGGACACACGTTTCGCCTGACATTTTGTATTATAATTAAATAATTGGTGTGATCTATGTGGGCCGATTGAGTTGAGCAATTAAATTGCAAAATGTGCTCGATTCAAAATGCAACGCCAGTCGGTGCTTGTGCGTTTCATGGGCCTAATTGAAGCTGATTGCCCAATCAATTTGGCTTAGCTCACCTTGCTGGGCCTTTACTTGGACCGGCGTGGACATGGGACCGGCTCCCATCGAGGTGTAGGCCTGCACCCGCACCGTGTAGATGGCGTGGGGCGTCAGCTCCGAAACAGTGGTCAGCTCGCTGTTGTCCACCATCTGAGAGTTCCAGGAGGCCTCCGGCTGATTCGAATTTGTTGTGTAGTACACCTTGTAGCCCTGTTTACACAAAGAATTGGAGATAAGTTAGGGGAGGCAGTTACCATTATGGTTTGAGAACCTAGTTTACCTTATTTATAAAGAAACTATTAACTATTTAATCTTGTTTGCCCTTTTAAGCAATCGCATTTTCCCAAAAAAATAAAGGTTTAGTTAGGTTATTTAAGATGGGAAATAATAGTTATAGTGACTATTGAAATTGTTACTTGTAAAGTGTTAATGGGATTTTATTATAATTATTAAAACGAATCTACAAGCCAAAAAATTTTGAGATCGGACCATTCATTAAAAAGATATAAGTAAATGAATGTGTAATGTCAGATATAGCTCATTTGCTGCAAACATATCTTCATCTCTCTCACACTCCCTGAGTGACTAATAGTCGAGACCGTTCACGCTTTTTTCTTCTTTTTTATTCAATAATAAGAAAATATCTTAATTTTAATGTTCTTTTAATTTAAGAAGTTTATAAAACCCTAAATTTATATCAAAGTGGTACAAACAAGAAGTTAAAACTCAGTTTTATAAAAAGCTCAAGAGAGTTCAAAAAAGAACTGGATGAAGTCAAAGCAAGAAAATGTAAGCTGTTTGAAATCTGGAATCCGAATCCGATTTTCACCTTTCATTAACTGATAAACCGAAAATGATATATTGCTGCTGGTCCAGAGATTTGAGGACCTTTAGGGCCGGGCAAACACAACCCGCCCCGCCGGAGACCAAAGTCCCGAGACCACAACGATTGCCGACTCGGAATGGAGACCTGTGGACAGGTGTCTAGGATTTGCATACGACCGTTCGCCAGCCATTGGCAGTGGCATCGGCAATCGGGCTTCCTGCCCCGGAACATGGCTAAAGGCATTTTGCCAATTTCCCTTCGCCTGGACCCCTCCATTCCAGCCATCGGACTGACGTGACAAAGTGCGTTGGTCGGACTACGGGTGGCGGACTACGGGTGGCTAGGGGCTGTGGACTACGGATTGTGGGTCTCCCTGTGTGTCCGGATTCCGGATCTTATCGTTTAATATGCGCACTTGATGCCAGGTACTTACGGTCACTTGTCCATTGGGCGTCTCTGGTGGTTCCCAAGTAATAACCATCGTGGACGAGCTCAGCGTGCGCACTTGAACATTACGTGGTGCACTTTCCATTTCTGCAGGCAGGGAGGAAACAGACGGGGAAATGGGTAATATTAGCATTGTCATGGCAAAGATTGGGCATATAACAATGGCTAGTTGGCACAGTGCAGATCCGAGTGGCTAAGCGAATTTCGAAAATTTATAGCACGCCTGAAGAACCACTAGCTATCAGTTAAGGTATTAGGAAAATAATAGGGTTAGGAACTTGAACAGCCCTGGCAGTTTAAAACTACCTATCATATCGGTATAAGCTATAGCTCACAATGAACATTTAACATTAAATGCAGTCGTACTTGAAATTCCATAATAGAATCATATTCTAAGTTTATTTCATGATTTCCCCTGCAATTTTGCTACTTTAATAGCACAAAAAAAGCATTTTAGTGTACACAATAGCATTTATTTGACTGGTATTTAATTATACTTTACGTTACCCGTCATTGTAAAATGATTTAAATATATGCTGCCCAGCCATTCATACTTTTCCCCCAAAAATCATACAAATGCAATTTAGCCAAATGCTTTGCTGGAACGACAGACAAATGCCATTATCGAGAAACCAGCGAAGCCAGGAGGGCATTTGGGGCATCGCAAATGTTTTGTAAGACCAACACAAAACCCATCCATCACAATTTGTTTTTCCAATGAACGGTCGGCTGTTGTTTTAGCTTCTGCTCCTGCTCCAAGAGATGCGTATTTCATGTCCTTTCCTGGTGGCAGGAATAGAACAGCAATTGGAAACGGGCGGTTTCTGTCCTGCATTTCCGGCAAAATTGAGGGAATTGTTATGGCGCGTTGAAGCCTGGCGGCTGTTATAGTGAGAATTTTGCATTTTGCATTTATAAACTGATTTCTGTGTACTGAACCCCGAACAATGATTTCCCGCGAAGCATGAATCCAGCTATTCGTCATGCATTTCCATGGTTCACTGCATTGTCAGCCACAAAATCATCATCGCGATTTTTGGCAACCCCTTCGCCCACATGAAAACAAAAAAAAAAGGAGAGAGAGGAGCACAGTAAAGCCGTCATGAATGGCAATTAGTGGTGCATTCCGGCCATCACTCAATTTTCCTTATGTGTGATATGGGGTATGTAACCGATTCGCAAAACCGATTGGTTAATGGCCAATCAATAAATTCCAATTTCTCACAATTTTACTGCAATATCCACAAACGGTGCAGCAGCACGGTTTTATCCACAATTTATATCGCAGTCATCTCATCTGTTACCCAAGTGCCGCTACCCCCAATGTGTGTTGGCCTGGTCCATTGCTTGTTATAGCCAAGATTTGCATGCAGCTCGCACACACCGATTCACCGATAGATTCGGGCAAAAATTTCCTCTTAGCTCGGCCACGACTGTGTGTGTGCGTGTGTGTGTGTGAGTCCTGTGAGTGGAGCAGCAGGATGCAGGATGGAGGATGCAGAGCATCACGTAAGCTGCATTTAAGGGCATATACATTACATACGGATACGCTCCATTAATATGTATCCTTGCATGCCTGCGCACACGCCTACTCCTTATAGGACCAGCACATATCACTAAATCGTAGCCCCCATCCTGCATCCCCCGTCCTGCATCCTCGTATCCATCTCCACCCACAAAAGGATTCGAGGCAGGAGCATGTGCAGGCCATACATCTGATTACTTGACGAAAGGATATGCTCAAGACTCGTTCAAGGCGCCCCAGCCCCAATTGTGGGTTTTGATTACTGCCCCTCAAGAACAGTTTCCGTCTTGAAATGTTTTTACAAGTACTAATGCTGCAGAAGCTGCTTTTACTAATTAAATGCTTCATTGGGCCTGCAAAACTGGGCCAAAGGTATCAAATTTAATACCAGTGACTATGTCGAAGATGTAATGGTAACAAATAAGACAAAGGATTTAAAATTTCCCTCAAGAAATGTAAAAATTATATTCTGATATTAACTAGACTAGCATTTTTTTACATTTTATTAATGCACTCAGTCCTTAACTTACTTAGCATTTTATAGAAACATGAATAAATTATGAAATTTTAAATATTTCAGAATATATTTTCCTTCCGTAATCTGCCATTTTTGGTCACAGATGCGTGAGATGGCATCACCTTGGGTTCTCCCCTCTGTTCGGTTAATGTACTCATCCCCCTGGCAGAGTAATATGGCCAGCCATAAAGAAAGCTGTGGATTATCCACTTGTCTCATCTGCTACCTAAGCCAGTGACACGTGTTAAGCATTGCGTTGACCTGCTGATGCCAGTCCTGCGGGCCCAGGAGCCCGGCTTCAACCGCCCATAAACGTAGCTATCGAAATATTATTTCGAAACGATATTGGGCAAGCGATAAGCATAATTGCGGCAATAAAAGTTTTCAACTTTTGTACGACACGCTCTTTGGGTCTGCTAGTGGAACTGCAAATGCAGCTGCTGCTTTTATATGGAAAATGGAGTTGAACGAAGCTAGGTGTACACTTACACAACAAGGAAAAAACTAATGAAACAAGATGCGAGACGTATCAAAAGTTCGCCATCTTGCTATTTGCTCTCCTTTTCTCCCATTGAAATTTTAATGCTTTTCTCTCTTGTTCGATTTGAGAGAAAATGATTTTAAGCAAATTGAACATTTGAACATAAAGTTTTTCAATTTGTCAATAATAAATTATTTTTTTTAATTATTCAAATAAAGTGTATATTTACAAAAAAATTGAATATCCTAGGTGTTTAACCCAAAAACAATCATGAATCGCTACTTTGGAATGAAATACCAGCTCAAGCAAATGAGATGCGTTCCCTAGATCCCGATAAAAATGATCATACCCTTAGGAAGGGCACCGGAAAAGCAGAAGTGGCCGGAAAGGCATGTCAGACAAGCGCTCGCTTACGCGGGAGTTGCCAGGGCTAAAACAGCGTTGCATGCACCCAACACACAAGCGTTCGCATCCAAAGCGAACGCATAACAATGCAAACTTTATGGGGTATTCAGGGGAGGATTGGAGGAGGCTATGGCCTCCTGACCCCCCACTCACATACGTCAGGATAGCGCCAGGACTCGTGGTTCTGGATCGCAGCTGCGTATGCAACGATTTTTTAACATTGCATTTACCTTTGATTCTATCTAGCTACTTGTTATTCCGCTTTCTTTACTCCCGTATTTTTTTTTATTATTTCCTATTTTACCCTTTTCACATTTTTCGGTACGGATTTTGTGCTGCTCAACAATTGTTATTGAAATTGTTTTGGCAATTTTTTGGCCAACCATAAAATTTTGTTTGCCAAGGATACTTACTTGTGCCACCGAATGAGAAATCGCCTGAGAAGGCAAATGCATGTGCGAGAGGGAGAGAGAAAGGACAAATAGACATTTTCAAGAAGGGTTAGTACGATTGCCGACATAATGGACCAAGGCAAATAAAAAGGGATCTAAGAGTGGTCTAAATTCAAAATGAAATTGGTTAAAAATCCTATTTTTTGAGCAGCATGTGAACAGAAGATGGGCAGCAGTTAGTTAAATGTCCTCCAAGGGGGGGCATCATCTCGTTTGCAATACTCACTTGTCTCACCGGTGGTACAAGTCGCTGGTGCCGAGGGCGGTCCACGTCCAATATTGTTCACCGCTATCACGTAGAACTCGTACTCCGTATAGGGGCTCAGGGCACGGACCACATAGTACATGGTGATGATGCCGCTTATCTCGCTGAAGGCCTGGTTGGCGTTCTTCGGCTTGTACTGGATCACGTAATACTGCAAGTCCTCGGGACCCTTGTACGACCACTCCAGACGCACCGAAGTGGCGGTCACCTCGGAGATTTGCACATCGGTGGGTGCGGTGGGCAGGGCTGTTGGGTGATAGGAAGGGATTTGGTTAGAGGAGATAGTGATTAAAGTGTGATAAATACACAGGTCAGAACATAAGTAAGACATGAGTAGCAGTTATATAAATTCTAAATAGATATAGCACACAATACTTTCAATTTTACTTCAAAGAGTTTCGAATACGGCACGTCCTTTTTTCCAACTTAAGATAGTTAGTAAAGATTCAATAGTATAGTGATTAAAATCCTTAAAAATTCTTTCATGCCGTTTTTTGCTATCTTTTGTATTTCAGAGATAATATTTAAAGAAGTCAAATAACACATTTCTCTCTTTTGACTTGATAGAATTTTTAAAAGTGTGTCAAACTAATACGTATGTATTTTTTTTCTGTGTAGTAATAACCCCTAATCCTAACTTTTCCAATATATTTCACTTACATTGCACTTTAACCACCGAAACCGAATCGATTTGCCCCAGCGTGGAGGCTGCGATGCAAGTGTAGTTGGCGCTCTCTTGGATATTAATCAATTGCAGGACATTTCGACCGATTGGCATCTCGTTCTCGGGGGTAAGATCTTCGGAGCCTAAATAAAAGTATTAATTTTAGATTGACTAGATATCATACTTAGGCAATTAGCATACCCTTCATCCACTTGACATGTGGCATGGGTGAGCCGACGGCAATGCAGGAAAGATTCAGATTGGAGCCCAACATCACCTCACTGATGGTCTCTGGCGGGCGGGAGAAAGTGGGCGGCACACGACGGACTTTCACATACAAATTTGTGGCTTTCGAGTGTTCTGTGCCAATGGAATTCTCGGCCACACATTCGTACTTTCCTTGATCCTCCTCGCGGCTGTTTTCTATTTGCAAGAAGCCTGAAAGGAAAAGAAAATATTTGTTTCAGTTCCGATTTGTTTAATTCTGAAGTTTACAAAAGTCTTTAGGTAAATACACTTATTGGTGGAATATCTCTAAACTGAATGCCCATAACATCTGTAACATTCACAACTTGTACCTGTTAAATGGGTTATGACTACCTACGATTCTACCAATAGGTTTCTTACATCTACCCGCTTAACCCTTTCAATACATCTGCTTTACAACCAATTTTAAAGAAAAGGGTAAAATAAAGTGACCCAATTGTCTACCTGTCCTTCCTTATAAGACACAGATTCTTGAGCAGGGAAATCAGTGGCACTCTGACTCTCGACAAGAATACATCTTAAAAATGTTTAAACTATTTCTAATAACCAGCCTCATATATGTCGTGGGCGGCACCACTTATCTAACCACTAATAGTCATATTGAAATGCCCATATATCAGAAACGCCCTTTGAGCGAACAAATGGAGATGATTGATATCCTGGATTTGGGTGACCGGCCGCGACGACAGGCGGAGCCCAATCTGCACAACTCAGCCTCGAAATTCCTGCTGGAAGTGTACAACGAGATTAGCGAGGACCAGGAACCCAAGGAGGTCCTGCATCAGCGTTACAAACGCTCTGTGGACGACGACATCCTGATTTCTAACGAGGATCGACAGGAGATTGCCAGTTGCAACAGCATCCTGACCTTCTCGAGTCAAGCAAAACCCGAGGAAGTGGACAACGAGTTGGATATGCACATAACCTTCAATACCAACGATGTGCCGACGGATTTGAGTTTGGTCCAGGCCATGCTCAGGATATACAAACAGCCCAGTTTGGTGGACAGGAGGGAGAACTTCACGGTGTCCGTGTACCGAAAGCTGGACAATCGTCAGGATTTCTCCTATCGCATTCTGGGCTCTGTGAACACCACATCCCATCAGCGCGGCTGGTTGGAATTTAATTTAACGCAAACTCTGAGGACTTGGTTAGTGAATAGTAGGGGTTTGCCACGACGAAATGAGCTTAGGATATCCATTGGCGACTCCCAACTGAGCACCTTTGCCGCCGGACTGGTTGCCCCCCAGGCCAGTCGCTCCAGCTTGGAACCCTTTATCGTGGGCTATTTCAATGGACCCGAGCTCCTGGTCAAAATACAGAGGCTCCGTTTCAAGAGGGATCTGGAGAAGCGTAGGTCTGGGGGCGGTGGGAGTCCATCTCCTCCTCCTCAAGCGCCTCCCGTGGATCTGTACAGACCACCGCAGTCCTGCGAGCGCCTCAATTTCACCGTGGACTTCAAGGAGCTGCAGATGCACAACTGGGTGATTGCGCCCAAAAAGTTCGAGGCTTACTTCTGCGGCGGTGGCTGCAACTTCCCGCTGGGCACCAAAATGAATGCCACCAACCATGCCATCGTCCAAACTCTGATGCACCTCAAGCAGCCACATTTGCCCAAGCCCTGCTGCGTGCCCACAGTTCTGGGAGCCATCACCATCCTGAGGTACCTCAACGAGGACATCATCGACCTCACCAAGTACCAGAATGCAGTGGCCAAGGAGTGCGGCTGCCATTAGGTTTGGTTTGAGTTAGTAACTATTTTAATATCAGTAATAAATAAGTGAATGCAGTGTAAATATTGTTCCATGTAAATATAAATAACCTATAAATAAGTAAAGCACTTTAAAAAAAAATAAATTCAAATATTAAACAAACATTATTGAATTTTGATTAAATAAGCTTTGGAATATTTGGCATATTTCTATCCAAAGTCTGAAAACTTTTTAAAATATTACACATTTGAGAAAGCAAGCTGCTTACTAAATAAATAAATATATGCTATATAATGTAATACGATGGAAGCTTAAATAATTTAATTAAAATCTATAGATTCTGTATGAGACTGACAACGTAAAATATACTATTTTTTAGGCAAATATATGTGAAGTTTTAAAAGTCTTACTTTTTAAGATTTTTTTGTAGGGAAAAAACTAATTCTTAATAAAATCCTCACAAAAGTTATTCCATCGTAGCTAAAAAAAAAGTAATTAAAAATCTTTAGGAACTGTTTAAGATGGAAACCCAACTAGTGTTTCAGAATAGGAATCCCTTCTCTTACCCCTGTCCCTTTCTTGGGCTTTGAGGTATACCACCTTTTATGTTTACTTAGCAAAACCTTTACTTGTTACGCCCTTTTATGACGCCTTATGGGTTATGTGTGGGCTGGGGTTTAGCCGTAACAAAGTCGTAAGATCTTAGATTTATCAATAAATTTGAAAGTCAAATGATGTTTGTTTATCTCACATCACTTTAATAGGCAACCCACATTATCCTCATTGCCCCCATAAAAAGGTTCTCAATTCACCTTGCTTTTATGTAGGGAATCCATCCACTCGCCGTCGAGAGAAGCAACACATGGAAAATTAACACTTTTTATATGATTTTAAAAGCCATATAAATTTTACGACAAGTCAGCAACCTCCACGAAAAATTTGCAATCTCCCCCAAAGCGAAAAAGACACTCGCACGCATCTATTAAATATCGGGGCTCGCTTTTCCGGCGTATTACGCTAATGTGAATGACAAACATACGGTGGAAAGGCCGGAGGAGCATTTCGGAGATTGGAAGGGAAAAGGCCATAAACCGACATCACTTTGACATTATATTTATATGGCTAATAAACAATGATGCACGAGTCGGCGTCGAGTAGACAATGTGAAGTGTACGTAAGCAAAATCCACTTCACTTCAGGGCTTTCTCATCCCGAAAATCCATTGGCTTTAAAATCAACTTTTATATAGATATTTTTCCGGTTCGATAGCCATTTTCATTTTGACTCTACTTGAGAAACCATAAAGTTATGGCATTATTGCGCTTTTTAATTGACCAATAACAATTATTTCACACGATAATTTCAGAGAGACATAGTAGAGACGAAATGATTTGTTTTACTTGGTTTATAATTTATTTTGCAAATTTATTTCATACTTCGCGCAAAATCATATTAGCATTTTTAATGAACCATGAGAGAGTGGTTAGCAACGTGCGAATTTCTAAGCGCTTAAACGCTAAAATGTATAACTGTGTGCGTATGTTTGTGCAAAATTAATCATATTGAGTTCCGATATTCAATTTTCTCTCCCATACAATTAATCAGCAACCTCAATTCAATATGCACACACATGTCGCCCATTAAAGACTGCGAGTTTGTGTGCGCATATAGGTAAGCAAATTTAAAATCTGCATGAAATATGACAATTAATTTGCGCAACAAGAGTTTTTCAGACGCAATATTATCGTTTAATTATTTATTGCCGCATTTTGTGCATATACTAGCAGTATTGATCAGGCTTAAGCGGAAAGCTTAAATTACAAAATCGTATTTTCTTTTAATATGATACTGGGCTTAAATTTTGCGGAGAGCGAGGTTACGAATGGACAACTGATTAAAATAAAAATATTTTGCTTAAAATATTTTTAAATGTTGTTTAATAAATGTTATATGAATTCAAAGAAAAATCTACTTATTATATTTCAAAATACAGTAAAAAAAAGTATTACTTTTGGCAAAGTTCAATATGCTTTTATACCCTAAAAAGAATAATAAATGCGGTATATCAATAAATAAATACAAAAGTGAACTCGACTACAGTTGACTGAATCATTTTAATGACTTCTGTTGCTCTGCTATAGAAAAAAATATATGCACACAGGCTTAAAAAAGGGGTACAAAGAAAGGTAATATTTCAAAATAAATAATCATAAAGTTAGTTCTTTAAAAAGCTATTAGTTCCATCGTATGTCTTTACTTTATATTAGCCATTTTAATAAGATAGTTCCCCCCAAAATGTATCTTTAACTACGCCCCTGCCTTGTAAACATCGGAATAAAAAACGGGGCAACGCTAAATGTTGCAAAATCGCTTGGGTCGCACTGAAGCCATGTTTATTGTGTCTATTTTATGTACCTTTCCGTTTTATTATGCTTGTCATTTTGTGTTTCATACAAAAAAAAAAAGTAAATACAGATGGTTTGGGGGAAATAAAAAATAAACTGACTAAAAGCTATGTATGCTGGGTAGATTGTTGTGCGGTTTTTAGTGCAACACCCATTTGTAGGGTGGGTGCCGAGTTTTATGTTTTGTTTTGGTTGTGAAAAGGATGCCGAGGCGTGCTTTTATTTTTATTCGACACTACTGCCGCTCACCTACAACATGCATCAAAGTTGATTGTTGCGAAATTTATTGCACACTATTTGGCCCGTATGGCTGAACATTTATTACGCTTGTTGCACTTCCTGTGCAGCCAAAATTCCCCCAACGCCGTCGAATCTATTGTTTAGGGCCCATTGAACCATTCAAACAGCCATTAAATGCTGCAACTTTTATAAATAATCGCCCACTTTCGTTTTGGCTGACATGTGTAGCTCAGCGAGCCAAACAAACATTCTACCTTTGCTTTTTTTAAAGCCTTCATCCCTGCCTGACATTACTCAAGGTAAAGGGCTTCAAAAAATATGAAACGAAAAAAGACAAGAGACAATGTCTGTGGAAAACGTTGATTAAAATTTATGACGGCAAGTTTCATTAAAACTCTGGGCAACCTTCTGCCAAAAACATTAACGTAAGCCGCCGAGCCAAGCACTTTGCGTGCACGATGGCTGTAGCAATAAAAATTAAGCTAGCATACATCTGGGCTCCCTTCTGCGTCCCGAATGTAAGTCATTCCCCCGGTTTTTGGCCTTGTCCCTGCCGCGTGCGTGTGCCACTCTTATGAAAATTAAAATTTCTTTCAAGCGTCATAAAAAAAAGAATATAAACAAATGGACAGGCTAGCAAAGGAGTGCGGCCGTTGGAACAGGTGAATATTTCATGGAAAATGGGTTCCAACCAAAGGGGTTTGGCACAGAAGTCTGCTTTAAGGAAGCCCATGACTAATATCAATGTTTGAGTATTTTAAAATGTAAAAAAAGGACACCCATACTGATTTTTCGCTTCAATAACTATGACAAAAATTCAACATTTTTGAACGTTTTTTATAAGTTATATTTTTTTCTTTTTATTGGGTAAAGATTCGGATTTCTCTGCAATAAATAAAAATATTGAAAAGGATCTTTTCTGCTTTTTATTTTGCTTTAATAAATATTAAAACCAATATTACCAATTTTTGTATGGTTTAAAAAACGGATGACATTAAATATTTTTTATGTTTTGTTTCGTATGTTTTGGGAAAAATACGAAAAATGTGGAATTGTTAAAAAAAGGTATCTCTTTGATAGGAATTTATTTTTAAAATCTGATAAATACAAAAAAGGCATAGCAAAATATTCATGTTTAATTAGGGAGCTCCACATACATTTGGATGATTTTTTGGCAATTCAACTTAATCACATTCAAGGCAACAATATTAGGATTTTGGAGTTTATTAAAGTTCAAATTAGGAAAGTCTGAAAACTTAATACTTAAAATCCGCAGAGGTTTTTGTGATTCAATGGGAAGAAAAGAGAAAGCCTGTATGGGTCGGTGAAAGCCCTAGCCCAAGTCCACCTCCACTCAATCCACCTGCTTCGGTGGCCGCTGCAAATGTGGCAAGACATTGGTTGCGGGTTAGTTTGGACGCGGCACACATGTGGCACGCCACACAGCTGCACTTCCGCCAGCGCAGCCATTTTCATATTCAGCAACTTCCGCTCGAAACGCACACCCTGCCACACTTTCGTTGCCAAGGATTTGGGATCGACTTTGGCTTCAGGTTCAGCTTCAGCTTCAAATGCTTGGCTGCACGCCCAAATGGGATTATTAATTTAATTATGCTTTAATTTAAGTAGTCCTCGTCGTCGTCGTCGGCGTCGTCGTCGTCGTCGTTACAAAGTGACATTTATGGGGCGACTTGCTGCAGCCAAGCCCAAGTTCATCCACATAAAAGTGTGCAAAGTTTCAATTTGGGTAATGCAAGTGACGACGACTTATCGTCAACCGAAAAAGAAGAAACCCAACTGACCCCCATACCATTCCCGAAGCCATCTTGTACACTCGAGGAGGAGGACATGGCCCCGCTGGGAGAAAGCCAGCCGTTCTAGTCATGCACATTTTGGCAATTACTGTCTCATTTTCAACAAAAGTGACTGTCAACTCTTTCGAGGCAGGAGCCCAGTGACAGGGAGGAGCTCATAATTTAAGCATTAAACTTTTCCCAAAATGCTTTCAAGTTGACTTGCCTTAACTACAGTTTTACGGCTCAAGTAAATAATTGCGTGCAGAGCCCCCTTCTCCCGGTTTTCAACCGCTCCCTCCAGCATTTCCTCTGGTTTGGTCACGTCAAGTGGCAAGGCGATTGTAATGATGGAGCCCAGCAATTAAAGAGTTGTGGAGCTCAGCGCCCAGGTCGCAGGTCGCAGGTTGAGGGGCCATCATCGTGGCAGCTGCTGCCGTTGCCCCTTCTTTTGGGCGGGGGGGGCGCAGTGGGAAGGGATTCGGTTGCCACGTGCAAGTTTCGAACAAAAGAAGGCATAAAAATGTCATATAAAAAATAAGACGATGTTGCAAGCTGAGCTGTATTCGAGTCAAGCTGGTCTCGAGAGCTGCCTTCAGGTTTCCCCGCATAAAGGTTAACCTGCTCCCAGTTATATGGCCTCTATTCGTTGTTTTACGCCCCCGGCGGCAATCCTGCGAGCAATCCTGCGAGCAATCCAACTCAATATTCAGCTAGTTAAAACTTAAGTATCCACTTGAGGAAAGTTGTATTTAATTTTAACTGCGCTTTTATTATCATGTTTTGCTCATGGCTCACGGGATCTGGCTCTTTGGATTCACTTAAACCAATGTGTCAGGACCTGGGTAAACATAAATGTAAGCAGATTAAAAGTTATGAGTTGTAGTACAATTGTTTCAGTTTAAATAGTGGTGTATGCCCTGTAACAGGGCATTAGTAGATTTTTATCTGTGGCTTAGTTGATTTAAATTTCTAAGAAAGCTGCGCATTAAAGTCTTTGGAGTACAATTTCCTGCTGCACCTGCTCAAGCAAAGGAGACCATTATCGTCTCAATTGCTCCCTGATAGACCCTTCGCTGACACTTCCTTTCAGTCGAGTTCATCTGCTCACACACACACAACCCATTAAGACAATTGGCTCAGGCGAAACCAATTTCTGATAAGCCTCTTTTGCTTAAAAGCCAAATTATGATATTTGAAAAGGCCCAACATTTTTCCGCTACTCCTTTCCCCCCGTTTTTTTTTTTGCCAATGAGAATTCCAACCCTGTGAATGTAATTTCCCCAGACGATGCGGCAGAACCTTTTCCATAAAAAAAAAGAGAAGTTAAGTAAGGGAAACAGGGAAAAACCGTGGTCACTACTACGGCGGCAAAGGTTTTTCTTTTTATTCCTTCCGTTATGCCTTTTATTGAACAAAAGCCCTGAGGGACTATTTGGCGAAATAAAAATAAAGGTATAATACTCAATAATATTGTCGCTGGTCGTTGCCCGCTTGCTTCTATTGGCAGCCTACCCTTTGACCCCTTCCGTTTCGGTTCGAAGGACTAAATTAACTACCAACTGCCAAAGAGTATGGAAATGCCCCACGAAGTAATTTTAAATAAATTATTTATAAATGTATTTGTGCATTGAAGTGCGACCGGTGTCATTTGCCTTTGCCATACGCTGAAGTGGAAGATATCGAGGTTCCGAGGAACGAAATAAAGCAGCGAATGCCAAGGTACTCTGGGTAAAAATATGAATATTGAGAAAATTGCAAGTGGCATATGATTTACGTTTTCGAAAAAAAAATATTTTTTTATATGTGTGAGATGTTTTTGTTGTAAGTTAAGGTAATTTCTAGATTTTTCAAGCGTTTCGAGTTCTAATAGATAGAAAATACAAATATTTAGAAAACTTCTCTTTGCATTTTTTTAAACTTTCAAATTACTCTATTTGTATTATATAAATATATATATATATTATTTATTTTTAGAATGTTAAAGCTGAGCAAACCCACATTAATTTAACTTACTTTAAAGATGTTTCCAGAACTACTACCTCTATATCTACTGACCCTTCTTTTGTACGCTCTTTTGTAATTCCTAGCGAAATTCCGACTTACCCGAGGGCTAATACTACAGAGGAGTGTATAATAATCACATTAATATATCCAGCTAAGGCGATTGGGTGTGCGACAAAGGAACGGGCGAGCCCGGAACGCCATGAGGTCCTTCGGGCTCTCGAGACGGTTTTATTAAAATAATAAAGTTCTAATTTAATTATGGCGCGAAGAAAATGAAGTACGACTGCCGCCGAGTTACTTTTCATTTGATAACTCACGTACCCCCAAAGAGGACCAACTCCGAACCCAACCCCACCCACATTCGTGTCCCTGCAGGCTCTAATTAGCAGGCGGCGGCCGTATAACCGAAAAATCAACGCGCTCAGGGGAAAATTCAGGGCGGCAAGGAGTAGGGAGTGCTACAATAAAGGACCATAAAGTGCTAATTGAATAAAACGGCACATGACTTGCATAACTTATTATGCGAAATATATAGTCTCTCGCCACTCAGCATTGTCGTCATTGGAAATGCAGAGGGACGAAGGACGAAGGACTAGGAACCCTCACAAGCTCCACAATAGAGCTGGGAACGAACAAACCCATCCGAAAACCTCACCTCGGGCGAAATATTTATTTTCATAAATTTAAAGCGCGCTTTAAGGCGCGGGGATGCGGATGTGCCGGGTTGGAAGGTACGTTTTAGGGCACCCAAAAGGATATTTAGCTGGCGGAAATACTTTTACGTTTCGTTTAACGCGCCAAAGATGGTGCCAGTCTGTCCGGACTCGGACCCCCCGAAATTCCTCACCTTCGGGTGGGGGTAAAAAAAGTTACCCGGCCCACGTAAAACTAATTTAACCCGCAAAAACTGCTCCTTCTCCTCCCTCCACAAGCGAACACGGCCACTTTGGTTCGTGTTGCGCTAAATTAGTCGACCTCCACATCCGTGAAAAGCGGGCAAAAAAATATATAACAGAATCCAACAAATAAGCCCCGGACTTTAGTAGGTTTGCATGGAGTCCGAGTCTCATCGTTGAAGCGGTAAAAATAATTTCACCTTGGGGAAATACATGTAACAGTTTTTAATTTGCATCGCCGTAGGCCAGCCAAAAGGCGATGGATAGTTTGGTTTGGTTAGCGCTTCAAATGGTTGCACATCCAGGAGTCGGGGGAAACCCCAGCAATCTACTTCGCTTGAATAGAATGATGGAAGCCATTTGCCAAGCCTGTTCGTTTTAATGGGTACAATGTCGTCAGGGGAAATGCATTCTACTAAGTACTTTGCAAATACGATTTCTTAACTTGTAGGGTTTCAATTTATTTAATATAAGATATAAATGAAATTCATAAAGCAAAAAATATTATAGATATTAAAAAAACGAATTTATAAGTAAAAAAAAAGTTGAAAATACTGGGATGATTCTTAGTATTTTTATAGCAGAAAAAATTAAAATACATTTTGACAATTTTTAAAAATATTTTATATATATATATAAATGAATGAGATGTAAAAAATGAATTGTAAAATATAATACCTATTTTAAAAAGATTTACAGATAACAATTTAATATTTACAAAATACAAATAAAATAGTATTTCTAATAAGATAGTATAAAATACTAAAAAGTTCATAGCACCCGTTCTTCAACTTGGTATTTCCCATTTAAGGCCCTACTGTATATGCCCTTTTAAAAACATAAAACAATAATGTATGTTATTACTACGGTTTTCGAACCTTTTCCTATCGCCAGCAGAGATAATCTTTTTCAACATGTCCCTTAAGCTCTTTGTACCATAAAAAGGTACCCTGGATAATCTCAGGGTATTTGAAAGTCAGTCGCCGCATGGAGAGGACCCTCAATGGGGGCCAGTCAATTGTTTGGCTGCCTGTCATTACGCGTAAGCGACCATTTCATTAGCATTGCGGCGCCACAGGCAGAGGTTGGATCCCAGGACCAGCAAGGACATGACATAATGTTTTTGTTAACGCCGCCAGCCTGCCTGTTTTCTTGCCATGCCCAACACGTTCCAATTGTTAAGGCCCGGCTAGGTGGATGGCCACCTGGAAAACATTTGGCCGATCACCGCGTCCTCGCAATTGAAATAATGCCCTGACAGGCTCTCACCCCCGATTCTGCACAATTTCCACGGAATGGGGGCCCATCCACCCCCCCCGTTTCGGTTGTCAACGTGACCATTATTGATGTCGTTTTAAAAGGCACTCTTTAATGCATATTAATGTCAATATTAATGTCAATATTTGAGCCTCTAATGACCAGAGGCCCCGGCCTCTGCAGTTGGCAGCTTTTGTGTTAGTTTTGCCCACTTTGGCTCACTTTGCCCCCTTTGATGTGACACAAAGAAGGCAAGAGATCGGCGCTAACGATGCGACCTGACATTGAACATATAATTATCAAATGCTGCGAATGCTGCTGCGACGCCTGATTAAAGGACCCGGCGACATTTTGTTGACATTTGGAAAGTTTCCGAGAGCTGAAAAAGGTCTCCCATCCATTCTGCGTTTCAAAGGACAAACTTTGCTCGGGTGAGAGTAGCTGGCTGCTACCTGACAAAAGTCAAACGTTAACTAAGCGCCCAAAAACTTGCGACACAAAGTGCGTCGAAGCGTAAGTAAACTCCTAAGAAATTCAAATGAGCGTAAGGAAAAAACAGATAAAAAAATGAAATGAAGAAGATGGAACACGCTCAAAAAGGTAAGGGACACGGCCTGGGTCTAGAATTTCAATAAATGAAGTCGTTTGTTTTCCCCATCAAGGCTTTCAGGGGACATCATTTAACGTCATGTATAGCAGATGGAAGATAATACACGTTTGCCTATAAACTCAAATTTGTAATTTGTTAGTTGGGCATCTAAACATAGAAAGTTAATACTTTTCTGTAGGAATTTTATTTGGATTGGCTTCAAATTTCTTTTTTTTTAGAACTAGCACTGAAGTTTTACCTTGTAATTTGTTATGTTAAAAGATACGTTAGAAATAAAAACAAGTAAAACTTCACTGGGGAACCGATTCCACTTAAAAAAGTTAACAAAAAGTAAACAATAAGTCTTCCGTTGGAATAAATGAGTTTACAATTAATTTCTGCATACTCTGAGAATCCTATCCTTTTTTGGAAATTACTGTATGTAATTATACTCTAATTGGCTTCAAATACTTTGTTTTAAAAATTGTCTAAAACTTTACCCTTGTAATTTCTAATTTGTTTTGGTAATATATATGTTACGATGGAAAAATGGAATCCATATTGCTTACAAAAAGTGTCTAAAAGTATGCAATGCAAAATGAGTTTACACGTCGGAATAAATGAGTTAGGTTTTCGGTTTCACAACATGTTGTTGCATACTTTCAGACACATTTATAAGGGATTAAAAAACTCTAGGAATAAATTTCCTTATAAAAAAATGATTGTATTTTGTTGACTACTTACCGTCTTTAAGCGAATAGCGGGGATTGCTCATATCAACCTTTGTCTGATTCTTAATCCAGTAAATGTTTGGCGTCGGATTGCCGATGGCTTTGCATGTCATGAGGACCGTGTGACCCACTTCAATGACGCGAGTGCCTGGACCCTGGGTTATAACCGGAAAGCCTGCGGGTGTTTTATCGCCTGCAACGGAGAGAAAGTCGCGAATAACAAAGGGTTAAAAATTATTATGTTGCGAAAGGCAAGTGGAGAGTGTGTGTAGCGAAATGTGTTCATATGCCAGTTTTAAGGAGCGGGACTCGCGCCAGGAGTTTTGGCCAAACAATATGGCTCCTCACATACACATAACCATATACGCATATACCACGAGCAAAGTATTGTTTTACACGACTCTTTTTATATATGTACGGAAGTTGCCGTTTTCTGCCATTTTTTTCCCACTGCTTTCTTTTTGTACTTTGTGTGTGAAGGCTTGGCTGCGTCGCCAGTTGCTTTTGTTGGCGCTTTCTACGCCATTTTGTAAGTCAAACAATGGGATTCCCACACTCGCCCACCCTCGCTCACACGCAGCATGCATACAAGTATTTGTGTGAGGTCAGCATTTACCCCAACCTCTGGGTGACATTTCCTTTGTTGCAACGCTCGCCAGCTTTAAGGGAATTTCAGTGCTGCTTTCAGTTGTCCCATCTCCCACCCTTTCCCCATTCTTATATTATTTTATTTTTTATTTTCTTTTTTTCACTTTTTTTCGCCTTCTGTGCGACAAGCTTAAAGAAAACTCTCGCGGTGGCTGTCAAGTGGCCCCGGCTGCGACTGTCATCTGCTCTCCCAACTGCATCTTTCAAATGAACAAAGCTCATTTACATTTTCCAATTAAATCCGTCGGCGGCCATGGCAATTGGCAAAAACGGAGCGAAAAGGGGAAAGACGGGGCACGAATGCGGATGCAGATGAGAAGCAAGCGGATGCGGATGCGGATCATTCCGGCTGCCATCCTCGCCGGCAGCAGCTGCCATTGCATTCCATCTGGCCACTGTTGCTGGCGGAGCTGGATTCTCAAGCGAAAGAGTTGTATAGACTAATCGGTTCGGTTGGATATCCCTGGTCATATTTAAAATACCCAGAATTATAGTACATTAAAGTAATAAAGTTATAGAAACTTTTAAATTTATAAAAGAACAAAGTACTTGCTATATATTATTTGTTAATGAAAATAGAAAATAATACTGTATTATTCTATTCTATTCTATTCTAAACAGTTTAATAGAATCAAAAACAGTCAAGTTTTCCAAACTCTTTATAACATTGAAAACATATTTTAAAGTACCAGGACCATCGTAAATGAATGGAATGAAGTTATAAGAAACTTTCGTTTTTTTTTAAATGAAGACTTCTAAATATATAACAAAGATCACTTAAGAGGAACAATCAAAGAATAAAAAAAAATTTCAATTTTTTAACAAATAAAAAAGAGAACGATTGTATCATTCATTTTCAATTTATGACAAAAATCGTTTTCTGTTCCAAACATTATAGTTTCATATTCAGAGCAAGGGTATATGCTCGCTGCTTTACCCCTTTTGACTTTACTAAGCCAGTGTTTTTTTTGGCATTTACTGAAACATTTAACAGCGACAAAATCCACAATAAACGGGCACACAGAAGTTAGTTGCAGTCGGTTGTTTTTGCTCTGGCCTGTCCTCTGTTAACTGCTGCATCCCTAGGCGCCTGGACCTGCTTCTCGTCCTGCAAGCCCCCTGAATATCCTGCCAAAAATGTCTTGCCTCTCACTTAGTTGTTTGGAGCTCTTTCGCCTGCTGCAGGAATCCAGGATTGGGGGCCCTTCGGTGTGCGTTTGTGTTGTGTTTTCAGCGTGAAATTAAAATTTTAACACAGAGACAAAAAATGCGGTTGCCTGTGAATATGTATATGCTGCTTTGCACAAAGGCATAAAATGCAAAACTACAGTAGCAAAAAGAATAAACAACGGCAGCATTGATGTTGACATTTGACGTTGCCGTCATCATCGTCGTCATCATGCGCATCCACACATCGTGGCCCAATGTCCTGGTGTCCCAATGGCCCGATGATGTCCTTCCCTTCAGAGCCCCTTCATCCCATCAACCCATCACATTGTCTGTTGCCATTTTCAGTCATTTTCACATCACCCCTTCCGTTCGCGTTGCTTTATTTATTATTGCAGTGTCACTTCCTCGCAAATGCATAACGAAACAAACGCACACAGACCGAAAAACACAAAAACAGAAAAAATACAGACACAAATGGAAAATAATGAAACTGGGCCAAAATTAACAAATAAAACTTGCACATTTCTATTAAACAATGTGGGAAAGTGCATTCTATTCGAATTGCAAATATGCATGAGTGCAAACAGCGACAAAACTCCGACTAAGCGTGCATCAAAGAGAGAAAAAAGTGTAGGTATAAATCCTCTTTTGAAACGGTTACATTTTTCAAAATGTTGAGACAAAACCCCCAACGTTTGCATATGAAAAAATGTTGGAAAGCCAATCAAACTCGGAGAACTTGGGAAGAGCTGTAGTCCTTTCTAGCGCTTAGGGATAAAACCACTCTTGAAATTATTTAGTTTCGTCTATTTTCGAGGCAAAAATACTGAGTGTTTGTCTATGGTATGATTGCTAAAAAAAAATCTATGCTCAAAAAATAAATGTAGAGAGGGGACAAGTTTACCAAGAGATTATAAAGAAGTTAAAAAATGTAACAATATAGGGTGCCACAAAAATTGTTACGGTTTTAAAATCACTGTCCAAAAGTTTTACCTTTGCATACTTTTGGACACCCAACATTATATTTAACGTTCCCAAAAGTAGGCAGTAATTCATTGTATTTCCGAGTTAAAAATATAATGTGGCAGACTTTTGAACACCCCGAATTACATTTAAAAGTGTTTTTTAAGTAGGCAGTGAATAAAAATTAGTCATCTATATTTCACAGTAATTCTTTTCGCATTGTAGCCGCGCTAAATATAGTAAAATTTTGCTATGAAAAACCCTTCATTTAAAGATTAAAATACTTAAAATTAAATTTAAAAATCTTATCAAACCAAAGAACAAATATTATTGTAATAAATTGAAAGACATTCTTAAAGTTGCAGAAAAGCTTTCTGTCTGATTAGCTCACTATAAAAAATCACCATAGATAGGTCTGCCTTCGACAGGCTATAATGCAATTTCATGGGGCGTTCCACCCGCTGCCTAACACTTTGAAAACCTTTCATTATGTGACAAAAATTGCACAGCCTGTTCTCGCAACTGGCGACAAGTGCCGCCCGAAATATCCGCAACAACAGTTCCCACTTAACACTGAAATTCTGCCCCGTTCGTTGCTGCTCGCCATGTGTGAACGGAAATTTTGGTGAAAATTCTGGGTGGATGGAAAAGCTGGCCAGCACTTAATTTACAGCATTAGAGAGGACCAACCGTAGGAGCACAGGCAAAAATGTGTTGCCATAGAATGTGATGCCGCCTGCCTTTCACCCCCCCCCCCCAAAAAAAAAACACAAAATATAGAACGCATGGATGGTTTGAAATACTACTTCAGTGTTGTGTGGGAGGTGGCAGTGCGTGGCCAAAACCGATGAAGGCAAATCAGGGGGATTTATTAAAAAGCCTAAAGCAGCAGCAGCAGCCGGCTGCCGAATTCGTGTGACATTTTCATGCATTTCAATTAAGCTGTCGTCGGAGTGTGAAAATGTACAAGGCTAAATGTTTGAATAATGGCAAACTTGGGGATCAGGAACAAAAGGCACGACTAGACGGCAGCCAGCAACAGCTTTGTTGATCTCGGGGCGACAGGTTTTAATGAATTAGCTACAAAAAAAAAGAGAAAATAAAGAGCCAAAGGTTCCTTTCATATAAGAAGTGTTAGCAGCGTATGTCTTGGAAACGATAAACATCATTAGCCGGCACAAAAGAGCTTTATTTGCATCTCGTCTGCTCTTAGATGCCACTGACCCGCCATCGAGGATGAATGGAATCCGTGGGGATTCAGGTTCTCAGCTTTTTTGTGCCTTATCGAGTCCTATTCAAAAGGCGCATTTTCACGCCATGTTTGTGTTTTCTTTTTTTTATCTTTTGTCTCTGGTCAAAGAGATGGATAATATGTTGTTTACATGGAGGTGGGGGGTCACGTTTCACGCAGATAGCTGTGCACGCTGGGCTGAATGTCAGTGGAAGAAGGTGTTGGGCCGTTGGATGGGTAAACATTTCCGAGCGGAATGCTTAAAGCAAACTCCACTTTTTGGCTTTAAAGTCACCGCCAAACGCACACAACGACAGCTCTGCACAAAGCATAAATTTGCATATTTTAATTATTCATGCATTTTTAAGATTGATAAGAAATGTTGCGGCCGAGCGGTGGGTCGTCGTCGTCGTTGTCGTCTGTTCAAGGATTTCTGGGACCTCCCCCTATGCCCGGGGCAAGTTAAAATGCCATTTTCCATTGGTCAGCAGCAAAAGCGACAGATCCGGAAAATTTAGACCCCAGCCGGAGCGCCACAAAGTGTGAACTGACATGGCAAAAAGAGTTGAAAATATGATTAAATTGTGGGAAAATAAACTTTGTGTATGGCCAGCAAATATTTTGATTTTTCTTTAAACTCTGAACTGATGAAATGTTTAGTCGAGCAAATAGATTGTTTTAAAGGGGTTTCAATTTGGGTTATTTAAAGACTAGAATACATCATTTAAGTACTTTTAAAGAGCAAAATATTTTATTTATCCCGCAGCTAAATAAATAATTATCATTTCAGAAACCACCAATTGTTATCCTCTCTTTTAAGCAATACAATTATTTTTTAATATATACAAAATTCAATAAACCAGAAAAGACAAAAGCTAAATCGGGCAATCCAAGACAAATCAAACTTGGTGTCAACTTATTCCGGATTATTCTCCGCAAACTTTTCTCCTTCTGAGTAGCCGGCCAAGCAATTGAAAACAAATCAAAACCGGGGGAGAAGCGGTGGCAGTCGTCCACAATTGACAATCTTGGGATATATGTATTTATAGGCCGGAGGAATGGATGGCTGAAAGAACCAAGCCGAACCGAACCAACCAAGAAAGTTCCTCACCGACTGAGCAAACAGTTGCGGGCTCCTAAGCAAAGTTTCCAGCTATAGTTAAGGCAAAATCCCAAACAAAACATGCTCGAAAATTGAGTGTTTATTGTGTTAAGTAGACGACGACACACTCTCCACAGGACCACCATCGGGGGGATGAAATGGGGGAAATGGACTGGGACACATCCCGAGACCCAAAGGATCCTGGGGAGATGCGAAGCGAAAAGTGTGCGACAAGACGAGCTAAAGCTGAAGAGCCTCTGGCAGAGTAAATAACCGTTTTTTAGTGGCAGGCCGGAACACAAGGAAAAAAAAAAGACAACTGGCTAAAGATGTTAGACAATGCCAACAATAAAGCCGCAAGTGCCGGCGGCTTCACAGAAATTCAGAAAGCAAAGAAAAAAAGGCAAGGATGAGGGGGAAAAAATGGAACCCCGAGCAACAAGAGGAAGTTTCATGCCCAAGACGTCGGCAAATTTGTGGCCAGTCAACACTTCCTGTTCCCGGATTCGCATGTGGATTGCCAGGACAACCGACAACGACCACCGACCACCGACCACCGACCACGGACTGGCTATGCCTATAAGTGACATCAAGAAGCCCCATTGATCAGCGTAATGAAGAGGCCGTCGTTTCCCTAATTGCCGTCGCTCCTAGGCCCACTCATAAAGGCTCAGATGCAGTCACGCCCGAGAAGATGATGCGGATGAGCTCTCCGGTTTCGAGGCTCGGCGCCTTCAAGGGTCCTTCGAGCTGGCAGCCATGATGGCAGTTAATAGATAATAGCACCGGCCGAAGGACTCGCCCAAGGAGTTGAGCCTAGATGAATTGACGAACTGAGGGCAGACGGCAATGGGCTGGGGCTCAAGTTGGGTGCCTGGGAACCTCGTTTAATTGTAATAACATTTCACAGCTTAGGAGGCAGTTAGTCTCTTGAAAACTTTAAAATGCTCAACATTTTTGTCTGTCAATTAAATGGTTCCTCAAAATAACAACTGAATTTTAGCCTTACCGTTGGAATCACAAGATATAATTGAAATTTAAAATGTTACTGATTATCGAACTGAAAACTGAACTCTTGCTAATAGTACCATCTGCACTTAGGTTTTAAACTTAAATTGCTTACAGATTAAGGGTATATAAGAATAATGTATATGAAAACTGTAAAATGCTCGCAGAACCATTTGTCGATTCCTGGCCTCGAGTGCACTGTCCATTCAGATGTGGATGCGGATGGAAAAAGGTTGCGAGATGTCCTCCTCGTCTGACAAACTGACAAACTGACGGACTTGGATGGCTTGTCTGTTTGTCTAAATGTCAGTTCGGTCTGATGGCTGCATGTGTATCCACTGACAGACGACATGCACAGCGTACATCTTATTAAGTTTGCATTACGATGTTGCACTCGGAGTTAGGTGCTTGTGTCCTTGCAGTCCCTCGGCCCTTTCAGATAGCCGAATCGACTCAACTCCTAAGACGGCCAACACTGGGACAAAAGAAGTATCGTCTTAAAATAATAATAAAAGGCTATTGAGTAACAAACAAAACAGAATACATTCATTGCGAAAACTAAACAACGAAAAAATAAGAGCAAGTCTGCTTGATTTCAGCGTTTCATCTTCTCACTACTTCCGAGTATAAGTGTTCTTGAAATTAAGCGTAAAGTGTTCTTGACTTGGTTTTTTAAGGAAAATTATAAGAAGCTGCAGTATCGAAATCATCCATAACTAATTCTAGGTTTTGAAAATAAAGTAAGAGAGAAGAGATAGGAATTATTATATAGTAAGATATATACTTTTCTTGAGTTAAGTTAGCTTTGCTCGGAAATAAATGTGAAAGGTGTTCTTTAATTTAGTTTCACTTAAGGTCTCTTTTGAGGTGTCTTTTTGTTTTCAATGACTTTACCTTCAATACATGTTCTAGATTATCCCAAAAGCTGTTGCTCAATGCATTTTTCTCAGTGCAGAATGATGAGATACTGAGCTGGAGAGAGAAGTGGATTTTGAAGTGAGCCAGAGTTTCAATTTCTCTGTCCAGGCCATGACTGTCGAAGTCTATTTTAACATACGTCTGCCGTCCCGCTCTCCCCAAATGGTACTCTCTCTTTCGTTCTGCATTTCGCAATTTAATTTAATTTTTCTTCCACCAGACGTTTGATAATACGGCCCCGCCTGCCGACCAGTTACTATTACTGCTGCTCCGACTGCTGATGCTACTGCTTTTCTGCTGCTGCCAGTGGTCTTCGCCTCACAGTTATGGCCTGGCTGGCGCATTTTATAAATTTTTAAACTTATGGCTCATTTTTATGCATTTCCACAGAATGCGCAGTGAGACTGCAAGGCGAAGTAAACGAAAAAAATGAAAAATAAAAGGACGATTGCGACGAATGGAAAAGGACGATGGAGAAAAGGCCCGGAAGGTATGCGGCGGATCTAGCCGATTTTCTCCTCAAACCATCTCCAAGGACCCCATTCCTACTTGTCTCTCTCTCGCTCGCTCACCCCCTGGCCATTTCTAATGCGTTTTAATGCGATAATAAATCATTGGAAATCCATTTGTATTGTCAACACAAGTTGACAACCGAAACGAACACAAGACGCTTTTGGCTTGCATGCGTGTTGACCATTAAACGCCAACTGGTATGCAATAAAAACGAGAAAAGCTGTTATATTTAGACAGCGAGACACATAAACACCTCACCTCCTTGCTGATAGTTCTCACTAATGATACACTCTTCGCTCGGCGAAACTTTAAATGAGTTGGGTTTAAGGGATGTCGTAAAAAAGGAAATAAAATATGCTAAATTGGAGACGAAAACGTTTTCCAATTTCAGTAAATTTCCATTGCAGTGCTCTCGATTTATTGGGGATTTTATGCCCAGGAACTGAGGGGTATTTGACCCACTTCTGCCGCCATAGATCACGCGGCGTTTAAGTCCGGCAAACATCAGAAAGAAAAGGCGCCAGAAGGCAGTAACAAACAAATAGCCATAAAGGAGACGGCGAAATTAATAAATAAATTAATAAATTACAAATAATTTATCACGATTCGCACACACACACGCGCGGGCTCGGGGTCTATCGTATTCCCAGCCACCTTCTGTCTAAATAAGTCTATTAGAGAAATGAAAATAAATTGCGTGCTTTCAGGCGCCTGCCAGTTGCCAGGTCGAAGGACTAAGGACGAAGCGGGAGCCATCGATTGCCGACAACATGCCAAGTTGGACAGACACAGATACAGACGCAGACACACAAGCAGCAGCAAAAACAAAAGCCAAATTCAATTATAAATGCGTGTAGCAGGCATTGTCTATAAGTCTAATATGCTATGTGTATATATAATACATATCCAGACGATGTGGAATGGTGTGTGGGCTGCTGGCTGTGTGCTTGTGTACTAAGTGTAAGTGATTAATTTTTGACAGGCGCATTTGTTGTGCGGTATTGAAAACAATCAATGCCCAATCTAAGACAAGGCTCCCCAATGGATTCGCCCCTCCAAACCTTCAGCTTCAGCAATTAGAGAACTTGAGCAAAAATGCCCTACAAACCTCAAGTGAATTGGTCGAGACTGCGTTTATTGGGCACAAAGCAGATGTGGCCAGCTTGTAAATAAATATTTTGCATATCATTCGTAATTTACCACAATATCGAGGCCAAACTATGACAGCTTTTGGATTTTATCCGAGTCGGCGGTGTCAACTCTGAGTGGCTTTAAATGTTATTCAAATTGATTTATTGAGTACGAAGTTTATTAAAAATGGACACAAGGACAAATTAACATATAACATACTTGCATTTATTGTTGGTATTAAAAACTATTTAAATAGGAAAATAATGAAACACATTAAAGCGGCTTAAAAATTAAATTCTGATACTGATAAAATAAAATAAAAAATTGTAATCAAAACTTAAGATACATTAAACGAAATAACAATGATTTTCAAGAACTGTTTTCCCGCAGAAATTTAACCAAAACATACTATCAAAGTTTTGGGATAAAAGTTAATTTTAAATTTATTTGAGAGAACATTAAAGGGGCTTAAAGGTAATATTTTATTTGGTTTACAATCCAAGTTAGCCGTAACAAATGTTGAACCCGAATAAATATTTTATGTATTTTATGAATTTTTTTGCCCAAAAAGCACAGCCCCGTTTCATTTCGCTTTTTGTATTATTTTCATCTCATTTAGGGGCCATTCCTCAAATATTTACATGCAGCCTGTTTTTACGACTATCTGCTGAGCCGACCCCACACCACCACGACCCCAGGGCCAATTGGCAAATGTGCGTTTTGGGTAAAATTATGGCATAAACCACCTGGCCTCCCCAAAGCCTGGCTATCCCAGTGCCTTTTGCATGCAGGTGATAAATATAAAAATCAAGCGAAAACCAAAACCAAAGCTAAAAGCCGCCAGAAACCCAGCGAAGCTCTGGCCATAATGCAAATTTATGATCAGAATTCAATTATGTGCTTATTGAAACGCAGCTGCTGCCAAATGACGATGGAGAAGGCAGGGCAAGGTGGGCGAGTGGGGGGCCCAAAGGATGGTTCTGGCCATTCACGCATCCGGCCAGCAGTTAATACTGCCCAGTTTAACGGCTGAAGCCAAAAGGCTATGATTTACGCACACCCCAACAGATACGTATATGTATCTGAAATGAAAGGCGGACATGTCCGTGCGCCCAAACAAACACACAGAATAACAATTGCGGCTTAAAGTGCGTGGCAAGCACATTTTATGACCAACGGGCGGTGCACAGGGGCGTCATTAAACCAGTTAACAAATAAATTCCAAAAGCACACAGGGCCAAAAGGAAACGCAATCGCGGCTTCACTGACCAGGCCAGTTATGGCTGGCCTAAATGCCCCTGCTGGCCGAAAAAAAATCAGTGGGGAACCCATATTACTGGCTTCGAATTAGGCCAACAGAGAAAAGGTAAATGATAAAGGCTTTAAATAAATGCATAAACTTATTTATAAAATATCAAGTTTATCAAATTCAATTGTAGATTTCAAGTTGTCATTAATAATGATATAATAAAATAAGGAAGGTATATCAATTTTAATTTCAATATTTATTTAAAAACTGCAATTAATATGCATGTACTAATTTCATAAATTAAATACTGCATTTAAGGCTTACATAGTTCAATATATGATTTTATTATATATTAATATTGACTTTTGTATACTTAATAAGGTACAAAATTAACATATACAAAACAAATTTGTACATATATTTCTAATTGTTTTGATATATATTTATGACATTATTTCCCCAGGTAAAAAATGTTTATAAATAAAATTTCAACAAAATAAGACTACTTATTTACTTCAATATTCTTCTTAACTTTTCGCTTCATTTTAACAATGTCACACCAAAAAATCTCAATTAAAATACGCCAGATTGCACCAAGCAAATATTTCCTCAGTTAAATAGCACTTCCTTTTTTTAACTTTTTCTTATTGATATATATTATTTTTATTTACTGTTTGGCTGCTGGCTTAAAGCCAGCTATTTAATTGAGACTCACAAACACATGGCATAAACACCGCAGGCTGGTGTGGCTGCAAAAATGTTTCTTTTCCGGTCCCCAGATCTTTTTTACTTTTATTGTTTTTGTTAGCCGATGATGGCGATGCTACTTTTGCCGTTTTCACTGTCTGGGCGTTCATGTATAAATAATTTGAAATTAATTACATGTAACAGGCAACTGGTTCTCCCATCTGTCTGCTTTATGCGAGTTTGTTGTTAAAATAACAGAAAACAAAATACAAAAAAAGAGGAAAAGGTTTCCGTTTTATTGTTGTCAAAGGTTGGCCGTCGGTCAATTGGCAGTAGTGTAGTAGAGCGGGCAGTGGGCTATAAAATATATATAAGGTATATGGGAAAACAAGATGTGCGACGACTGCTGCACAGATTTATGCTACGCAATTAACAATGCTGGCCATTAAGGGAAACTACAACTACAACTACATTTACAGGCCACAACTACGATTGCACATATCCGCGTGTGAGTGCGTTCAGCTTTTTATAGCATACTTTTATGGGCCAACAAACAGACTTTTATTCGCACTCACAGGCGGAGGCAGCTTAAATGTTTTTGAATTTAAACTTATAATTAAAAAACTTTTCTTCTCTGCCGGCCCCCGACATTGTTAGCCCTTTAATTGGCCCTTTGTTACAGTAGTTGTCCGCTTTCCGCTTTCCGCTCCTTTCTTGCCACCAAAATGCCCTGCACTGCACTGCCATTTCAATTCATTGGGCATTTTTGTGTCCCGCGACTCCCCCGAAGCCTTAAATCGTTCATATATGTAAATGGAATGTTAAACATTGAAATGAACTTGCATTAAGTTGCATAATTACATTTCGCAATAAACGCTGGACACCGCACGCACACACACACACCCTCGACTCATATAATTGAGTGCCTTTCGCCATTCGCATTCGGCATTCCCCATTTGGATGTGGCATCCGGTGTACACTATATATTATTTATTGCAAATATGCCCATAAAAAGCACAATGTAGTCCATTGTTGGGAGGGGGGAAAGAGTGTGGCGTACAGAGATCTGAGGTAAAAATAATGGCCAACTACCTTTTGCACTTTGACATATGACAACCATTGCCCTGCTGCAAGCTGTGCATAGTGGCTCCGCTGACATGGTGCATAAAAAATTATTACAACGCACAAAAGTCCGGGAATGCAGTGAAATGTTTGCACTTTTATCCCCTGGTAATATCCAGTGCAGGGATTTTACTTTGAGAAATCCAGCTGCTATATATATTAAAAACAGTCATAGAAACAGCGAAATAACTTTATATTCCTTGGTCATTTGCTTTAATTAACCGCTCGAGCTTTAATAAAGACAGTAATGCCATAACAATAACGGGAATAATGCACACCAGACTTTCATACACACACACACACACACACCAAGCCAGGGAGCGTCGCATATGGCGCATAAATATGCCGGAAATGCCGTACAAAAACTAATAACCAAACGGAAATGCAAAAATGCAAGCGAACATACGTATTAAAACAGGGAAAACATAACAAAAAAAGGGAATACAGGGACCATAAAAACCCCACGCCGTGCTGGGGAAATCAACAAAAATGAACCAGGATCCAGGGGCTCTGCTCTGAATCTGGGCACTACAGCGAAGGTAGCGTAACCATAAACCAAAGGACATTTAATGTTCAACTGGCAGAAAAAAAATTTAATTAATTTCATATGCGAGCCAAATATTTTCGGATCCCAGCAATGGCTCTTTCCAATCTTGTTGCTTTCCGCATTTTATTTTTAAAAGTTCTACCTAGCGTGTTATTTAATATATATATATATTTCGAATTTTTTATCATATACCTACATCTATTTTTACTTCGTTTGCCTTTCAACTTGTGTTTGACATCTATTAACATTCTTCTTGTTGTGTTGCGGTGTTTGTTGCTGAATCCCTTCGTTTTTTATTCGCTTCTTTTTTATGGCCCGGCATTTACATAATTAAATTTATAAACATTATTGGTAGCATGCTTTTAGCTTTATTAATTTCGTGCCCGTTTTCGGATGCATATGTCAGGGGAAATGACTGTGGACACACATCGCGATACTCGGACCCCAAGAGCTTGGCTTTCGGTTTGGGTAATAGGGTCCACATCCTGTTTGCCAGGCAACAACATATGCTCTATATGTGCGGTTCGGTTTGTTTAT
Organism: Drosophila biarmipes; assembly: GCF_025231255.1. Classification (NCBI taxonomy): domain Eukaryota; kingdom Metazoa; phylum Arthropoda; class Insecta; order Diptera; family Drosophilidae; genus Drosophila; species Drosophila biarmipes. The sequence continues at coordinate 8,708,595 of NC_066612.1, read as the reverse complement.
TAATTATATATGTATGTTTGCCAGCCAGTGGATCCGTTCGGGTGTACGCATGTACACACACGGGCAGCTCATTTAATCAATTTACCTTTAGTTGATGATGGGCGGCAGAGCCGTAAAGGCAAATTAATTACAAATAATAGATCTTGATATTGTCATTGGTGACTTGTCTATATATAGTAGCACCTTAAAATCACCCACAAACAATTTAATTGGAACGAAAAATTTGTAGATTACCAAGCAGCAGAAAAAATACATATTGCTGAATTTAAACCTATTTAAAAAAAAAGTGTTCTGGTTAATTTAGATAAAATTTAAAAATATTTCTTAAATACACCGCTTTCATTGTTAGGTCAACTAATAAATATATGCATAAATCCATATAAACTGCGGGTTATAATCAAAAAATGGAAGCTTAATTTATGCATGTGCATATTAAAAACGCCATAAATAATTAATGGGCTTTGCTTTGCACACTTTTTTAAATTATGCTGATTTAATACATATTTTTTTTTACAGATTTAAAATTTTAAGTTCTTTGAACGTTCTTTAAAATTAAAAATAAAACACTTTTTTATTGAGAGAGCGAGATTTTATTGATTGACAGAAAATGCGTGTCAAGGACAAATAAGAGTTCCCCATTGGGAATTCCAATAGACCATTGTTATATATGTATTTTAGTAAATTAATCAATGATCGAGAGCATTTCACTCCATCATATTTCATATTGAATAATTGCAAGAATGGTCAAGAAGGCGGCCAACATTTAATTAAAAAAAAGCTGGACATAAAGGATAAACAAGGCAATAGCGAGGGGCTCTCTTATTAATTAGTTCATAATTAAAGCAAAAAGGACTTTATATATAGAGCTGCAAAAAGGAGAAGCACTCGTGCGTGTGGGCGTGTCCGAATGACAGAGGCAGAGACCAGCTGCAAATGGAGATGAAATGCGATGAGATGAGCTTGAGTTGCTCGAGTTTCCCTCATCATCGTCGTTATTATCATTATCATTATGATGAGACAACAAGTGCATCCTTAATTGCTTTCGCTGCCAACACAAGCAGTACAAGTTTTTTACTTACTACTAGTTGTTTGGACTTATTATTTGCCCATAAAGCAAATGCGTACAACTCAGCAAAGAACTTTATAATTATGCTGATTGCGGCGACAGAGTGGCGATGACGTTGGATGTTTATACAAAGCTATATCTTTTCTAGCTTGCCATGGGATTTTTGGGGGCCGGAAATATATATCGGTGAGCCGCATTTCCACTTCAGCCCTTAGATATAGATATGCAAATGTAATTAGTTGCATGGCATGGACATGGACACGGATGCAGCCACGAACAAGGACAGGATACGGACAGCCGGGATACGGACAGCCGGGATACGGACAGCCAGGATACGGACAGCAGCCAACTGTGAAACACGGCCACACTGCGCGCTCTCGACGCTTGGCGCCTCGTAAAATGTTAGCGTACCGAAACAATTTATAGCGAAAATAGAATTAAAACCACAAAAGCAAAACATGCCAACAAAGAGGCGAACACAAAAAAAAATACAAGTAAATTTGCAAAAGAGAAAGGAAACAGTGAAAAGGGAACTAAACGATATAAAAAATACAAGCAGCTAGCCAAAAGGCAGGACCCACTGCGAAAAAATAGGAATGGGAGGCGCTGGGCGGTAAGAAAGAGCAGTCGGCTAAAACCAAGATTTATATGCGGAAAAACTCGGTGGGATCCACACTGGAGCCATAGAATACCCTCTTAGGCCTGGCAATAAATATAAATTAATATTGATATGTATTGAAAAGCTCTGGGGATATTCAATTGCCTTTCTTCTTCCTTATATATGCGCTTTTAAATTATTCCTAGTTATATTGAAATTTATATATTATCCTAAATACAATTCATAGAACATAGACCAAATCAGATAGATTTAAGGATTAAGTTAGAAATTTTTAAAATTTGAATCTGTATAAAACTAATTACTTTTAATTACTAATTTTTTTAATTAAAATCTACTGTTGACTCCCTATATTTACATTCAGTTTGCCGGATACCAACGTAATTTAGTCAGGAACCTTGGAATTCCCTTGTCATACCTGTGGCTACAGGGTATGCCCACAAGAGGCAACAAAATCAAGATGGAAAAGGCTGAAGGAGCCAGGTGCGGAGTTTCGAGGGGCATTGGCTAACAAAAAATGTGCATAGATTTGGCCACAATGCCTGGAACGCGACAGGAACTCTCCCGAGCGAGAACCACCAGGAAGAACAAGAAGGACGATGCATATAAATTTGTAATTCTTGATGCAGCCGCAACGTTTATTAATTTAAAATTCAATTTCAAAGTGGTCAAGACTTCGTTTTGCAATAAAACGTGGTCACTCGAGACCATGCCAAGTCCCCTCTATTACAGCACGTTTCTCTGTGGGTGGGTAAAATGGAATCAATAGTGCTGGTATTAATGCTCCGGCAATTAGTGCGATCAAGAGTCTAATTGTTTTTCCCCAAGTCCATCACAGAAACCAAGGGTGATGGAATTAATAATGCGTTCGACGTGTGCAGCTGTCACGTCTGCAAATTTAAAGCTGCCAGATAGTAGTTTATATAGCTATAAACTATAAAAAACTATAAAAGGAAATGAAATCTGGCTTAGGGATAGATTTTTAATAATAATAAAATATTATTATTAATATTATTATTAATTAATATTAACTATTAATCATAAAATAGTTTATAGTATATTTAACAAACATACAAAGCAATTATATGATATGTTAGAATTTAGCACTCAAGCTATCCGTGACGTAGAAAAATATTTGCTTTAAGATATAATCGTTTAATATATTAACTAAACTATTAAATCCTGCTTAATTAAACATGGCTTTAAGAAAGAATTTTCAGTAATCTTAAAAAAATGTTTTATAATTTTCCATTCAAAACATCCAAACTGCCACATAAATCTTAAAAAAATGTTTTTTCTATTTGTCCATTATTTAGTTTAACAAATAAGTAAAGCAATATCATCTTTCAGGATCTAAAACTCAGGCAATTTGCGAGACAGAGCACTACTTTCTTTAAGAGATAGCACAGTAAAAGTTCCTCTGAGGATACCAAGAAACAAAGAACAAGGGAAAGTGGGGGAATACAAAACACGAAGGGAAGAAAAAGCTATGCAGAACATTAAACACAACTGACAGCTCGAACATACGTCACGTTGGGCTGTCGTAAAGTTTCTGGCGCTGTTTCAGCCACAATTTGTGGAGGGCGAACCCAGACAGCAGCAGTGCAGCGATACACATGGCCAGCACATCGATGACTCCGGGCCATTTTTAATGGAAACTCATTTTTGAGGTTAATTGTAAGCTAAAGATGGAGGGAGGGAATTTCTTTTATTTTTTGGCCCTGTTCCGGGGACGGAAGCCCACTATCCAACAGGCAAATGCAGAGCATATGTGGAGGAGCGGGTTAAACTGGCTCAAGGCTAGTAATGCCCATTGTGTGCGGAAAATTATGAAAGAGCACACTGTGTGGCTGACCTGGTGGGGCAAAAGTTGGTGCCACCACCACCAGATGTGGTTAATGTTGTGCACGACATTTTATAATGAGCGGAAGGATTTTAAACGCCCTTCTTTATATAAAAAACTCTTTTATTTTCCTTTTAAGAAAGGTATTTTCCAACTAACTAAACAACTATTTCAAGTTGCAAGGGAAACTATTTTCTAGCTATGTTACCTACTATTTGTCACCCCTTTACCTTATTATTAATTATTTAATTACTTTAAAAACCTATTTAGCCCTTTTCAACATCAAATTTAGTTTTATTTAATTTTATTAAAAATATTTATAAATAACATAGCAAAAGTTACAGATGAAACCACATCTATATTTCGTAAAAAAGAAACATTTTTTTTGAGAGTTCAATCATGGTCAAGCAATTTGTATTTTGTAATTAATAGTATTTCTGATCTGATCTATGAAATACGTTTGAAAAGCAATCCAAACAGCACACAGTACTGGAAGCCATGCACTTACATTACATAACACCGAATTGGCAGCTGAAAATACCAAGCTCTCCACCATTAATGCCACAATTAAGGCCATCGAAAGGCCAGCTACATAGACTGTAAATACTTACACTTGGCAAACATAAAACTTTAAGTCTGCACAATTTTTTGACTGCATTTTCATGTGTAAGCCCCATTTCCACGAGGGCAAAGAAAAGCCTCTTTGGGCCGCAATTCACAAGTACACATTTCTGCTGACTTGCTGACTCTTGGGCTTGAACATCATCATTTGCCAGCTGAGCAGCCAAATTCCACAACGAATTTCCGTTTGCTGATGTTTACCCTTAACCAAAATGCTTTAATTAGCCGCCGACTCGTACACACAAATTCAAGTTCAGTGCCCCAAAAGGAAAATGAGCGTGGGGAAAAGTGCTTAGCATTTTTCCGCTGCCTTGGCATAAATGGCTTAATCGTCGCCTTCAAGAGCGACACTAGAAGGAATTCCATTTGCAATTACTTTAATTACACTGAGGCAGATTTATCGGTTTGGGGCGCCCGAAAGTATGCAGTGTTATGATACTACAAAATTGTTGGCACATATTTCAAGTTGTACGGTGTACGCTCGGTGTACGGTGACAATGACACACACAGATGTTCTGCCTTGGGTCCTCCCTCTCGTACGGAAGAGCACGCTCTGCATACTCGGAAAATGTTATTTATAAAAATGACAGACACTTCTATTTCGCCTGGGTCCCCTATATGGTGTGGCATATTTATATATATATTTTTTTTGTTTTTCTTGGCGGGCGGAAAACAGAAAACGATGTGAAAAATGGTAATGTCTGCGCGGCGTCACGTTCCAGAGTTCGCAGGGACTGTGGGTCGTCTTGTCGCACATACCACACTAGATTAAATTATAATCGAGCCACGAATGGCCTCCCGAACTTGGCCAGATTTGTGCAATTGACTGTGTAAGTGTTGGCATTGCGTGAATTCCTCAGGACCTCCCTTTTATTTTCGTTTTTAATGAAATGTCAGTCACTCGGCAGGACCATTTTTCATCGCAGGACAACAACAGCCATGGCAACAACTGATTAACTTTTAACAACCGCTTTTGCATTAAAAAAAATATAAAAATATTTCTGAGAGCCATCGTAAATCATACAAGTCAAAGCAGAGGCCAATTTTTTCCCCGGCGGCTCAGCCTTAACCCTTTTTTGACTTGGCTGCAACTTTGACACTTTGCGTTAGTTTATGTGATATTTCATATGTGATAAGCCAGTGACATTTAGATAGGTCTCGCCCTCTGGAAACGCGGTCAACTATTTTTTCTCCCGACCCTTTTTCTCCCCCCTTTTTTGTCGACTGCTGTTGGTCAGTGTCAAAGGGCATTTGACGCCTTTTTGCATGGCTCATTGAGCAATTCGTTTTAGGAGTGTCGGAAAAAAGGTCGAGGAAACGGTTGAGCTAAGCTAAAATTAGTTGGGCGGCAAGAGTAAGTGATAAACTATGAGATGAAATGTCCGAAAAAAGTGCCAAATAAGACATTTTCTGGTATTAAGTTAAACACAATGTTTATGGGGGAAAGCGAGAGAGCTTTTTAGGGGTAGCAATAGAAGATAAAGCGGTATAAAGCTGATAAGCCAAAGGAGGAAGAGGAAATTTGCTGAAATAAGGATGAAGATATTACGAACATTTGCCTTAAAAAATAGGCAAATATCCGGGAAAAATTCAATTATTAATTAAGTCTCATCTGCCAGAGAGTGTTGATATTCCCATATATATTCAAATTTGTGGGATAGGGAAAATAATATTTCAACGAAGGGCATTTTCCAACTCTTGACTTATTGCCGGATCTTTTTAGCATCCTGACAAGCCGAAATAATTTTTCACTCCCGATTCCCGCAATTTTTGGCTGAAATGTAAGCCTCCCGCTCCAGAGCGCTCGGCACTCGTTTACAATTGTTTTACGCGATTTATGCCACATGTCAAATGCCTGACAAAGGATGACCTGTTTCCATTCCCCTCCCGCGCTCCACCAACTTAACCCAACTCCACATGACAGATAAGTGAAAACTTTTTCTGCGTATCCTAAAAAAAACAAACAAACAAACAGCAACCCAAATAAAAACCAACAGGAGGGGTAGAAAAATTTCACATGTTTCGAATTTTTTTCAAGTATTTGTTTCGTTTTTTTTTTTGTTTTAATGTGTGACAAGCTCAAAGCAAATGCAAAACTTTGCTACACATGTAATGAAAAAAATAAATAAATAAACAAACATTTTTAGGGGGAGGGATGAAGGCAAGATACCCTGTGACAAGTCGAAGGTCCTTGTCTGACTGTTCCACCGATAACACGTACACACAGGAAAATATTTAAGCAGTTTTTCTCTTGAATTGAGAACATTTGTTCTTGAAAGCCGTGTAATCACAGTTCTCAATATCAGAACAACATGATGAGAAGAAAAAAGGTTGAACGCAGTTTGTGTAACAACTTTTGCATCAGTAAACTCTACCGACTGGATTAAAAGTTTGGATAAGCAATTCCACCACATTTGAGAACATTTTCAACTTAAAAAGTATGGTTATATTTTAAAGAATCATTTTAACTCAAATAGAAACGTTAGAATTGTCTCTGTGCATTAACTATATACAGGAACAGCTTAATTGAGAACATATTTATCTTAATAAGTGTCGTTCTATTTTTAATACAATTTTCAGCTGAGATGAGAACATCAGAATTCTCTCTGTGTATATACTTTATACATGAAGACATACTACGAGGCCAGGAAGACGGACAGACAGACGATTGCCTCGATTTACAATGCGCTAAGTGTCGCCAAAGCCACGCGCCAAAAGTTGAGATATCAAAAAGGCATGGCAAGTGGGGCCAAACAAACAAATAAACAAAACACACAGGACGAGGAAACAAAGACATATCGTAAGTGGCATCGTATGTCAAGACGTGTCAGGATCACGTCAAGGTGTACCTGTATACATACCAACAGGCAGGCAAACCTCCCCCACAATCAAGCCATCTAATTTGCCTGGCAGGCAAACAAACAAGCAGAGAACTTTACATCATGGAAAAATGCCTGATTAAGTTGTAGGCATTTCGCTGTTGAAGTGCAAAATGTATATCTCACCAGAGCAATGGAATTTTCCACTTGCCGGAAATTTCGCGAGTGTCGGGGTAAATGCATTTATTATTTAAGAGGCCAAAAATATAACCGCAGACCCGCTCGACATCGTCTCCATCATTGTTGGTTCCTCTGTGGTCTTTCGGATACCGAAAAGCCCCCAGCTGCTGCACAATGCACTTGCCAAACAAAGAGCCAAAAAGCAGCCGAAAACTAAAGCCAAACATACAAACAAAGACAGCTATGCTCTAAAAAATATATAGTATATATATTCGCTGTTCTTCTCGTCGGGAATAGAATAATAAACAAACAGTGCCTGCTTATAGGAGCCGAAATTATGTATGAATGGCTGGGTGAACACGGTGAACTTTGCTCCCCGAGAATGTGTCTGTGTGGTGGCACATTCAAGTTTTACAAAGAAACTCCCAGTTGATGGCCAGTCGCAGCAGGATGGAATTAATTAAGTCAAACAAAGCATTACCATTTCAATGGATTTAAGGGATCTGGTCAGGAAACAGTTTATTGAATTAAAATCAAAGTATTCCAATAAAAATCTTAGAACTGCATCAATATCAAACCCACTATTACAATTAGAACTTTCATCAATGAATTTTTTTTCTACATACCTAAAATCGGCATCAAACCCATTGTTATTATAACCCAAACTTTCCTCATGGAATATAAAACCTCTTTCTATCACAACTTAAGCTATCATCAATGATTTTGTTTCTTTCCGAACTTACTACAATCTGTTTCACAACTTTATTATTATGATCAACTACCATCTTACAGAAAGGAAACAAAAAATGCATGAGCAGAAAATGGGAATCCTGTTAAAAATAAATTGCATTTAATAGTGAACTTCCGTCGCCTTCGCTTTCGTGCATATAAAAACTAACAATTTCACTTTCATATCTATTTTCGTTTTCCATTTTTCGTGAAGCCAATAAAAGTTCAATTTTTTCAAGTCGCTTCCAATTTTATTTAACGTCATTACATGTGAAACTTTAATACCGAAAAAAATTGAGATGGCAGAAGGCGACTTGCACTTACTCGGAAGCCGAGAGAAGAAAAAGTGGGTTGATTGAAGGCGGAACTGGGGAAATATATATAGATATTGATGCATTTATCTATATATATATTGATGCAAAGGCGGACTGTCATGTGGATATCTAGGTCTGCTACCTATTTCCACTGATGAATTTCAAATGCATTTTCCGGCATAATAAAATGTGTATATTGGGGTTATGGGGAAAAAATCGAACGCAGCCTGTAGGAAGCGGAAATCCCATTTCGATGATATAGCACATATTGCTCTCGTCACTTTTGCCTTGCATGTATAATTCAAACTAACTTGGCTAATCTCCAAATACCGTTTCGATTGCGTTTTAAGCCCTTTCGATACGTTTTGATTAAAATCCTTGCTTCCTCGGGGCTTCATTTCATTTAAACCAGGTATTGTGGACTTGCAATACGGCTTGGAGGAAATTTTCTGCTGCATTCCCATTTCAAAAGGCAGCCCGTTGCCAAGTTTACCAATTTAAGACGACGACTTTTGATATTTTCGTGTGCGATTCGCTCGCACGCAACTCTGCCATTGCCAAATATACTCGTACATGTGCTGTGTAGTTTTTGAAATATTTTCGCAATTTAGACCGCCACTTTATGGCTTTTCGGCAGCACAAATCATATTAAGTGAAATGCGAGTGAGCGAGATGAACATTTAATTGGTTTAAATTTGAGAAGCAGCGAGCTGTGTTTAGTTGAACTATTATGGCGAAATTTATTCCAAATCGTTAGTGGTTGCCGCGTTGAATTATGGCCATAATAAAAGATAATTTATGAAGATGAAGTGACAGACATTTATATTTCACGAGCCTTTTTTACAACATTGTAAGCCATTTGTGTATATTCAAAGTGAAATAAAAATGATTAAATATGTCATTTAAATAAAAAAAAAATGAAGGTTAAATTGGTAGGTACCTACATTTTAAAATTAATTTATTGAGTAAGCGATGGTATCAAAGTATATTTGGTATATTGGCAGGGAAGTTTAACTGCCAGAACTTGTCAATAATGTACACTTGCTAAGTGGCAGACATTTATAATGCATGTATATATAATTTGAATACAATATTGAAGTACAAATAGGTACCTATATTTAAAAATTATATCTTATAATAATTAAGTATTGAGTAAACGAAGTTATCAAAGTGTAATTGGTATATTGGCAGAGTTAGGGAAGTCTAACTACCAGAACTTTTCAATAATGTACACTTGCTAGGGGGGGCTATTGTGAGCACTCTTTTTTCCTTCCTTAAGTTCAGCACTTTTGTCATACATTAAATATAAACAGCTATAAGCCCAATAACTCTGCAACACACACACACTTCATTGTGGGGCAGTCCTGGATCCTGGATGCTGCAGCCAGGATCCCTATTCCTGGCACAGCTTGGTGCCACAGCTGCATTGCTGCAGGGCCTGAGTAGCCGGCTCTGCTCCGCAGCAAATTTCGCCCATTTAAACTTTTCGCTACTGTGGAATTTTCATTATTAATATGACTTTTTAGGCAAACCGCAAACGGTGCTAAGGGCCAACAGGGCGGAGGACGAAGGACTCTGAACGAACCAAGCCCAGGATGAGGGATGGGGGGCTGGAGGACTCCTGGTGGCCGAGGATGTGGCCAATGCCGTTGGCCAGTTAAATGCGCCCAGTGTATTGTCAATGTTTGTCTATGTGAGCACAGCGGGCCAAAAGCTGGAGCAAGGATGAAGTTTTCCCCAATGCCCAGGACATGCCATTTGACTTTGCAACAAGTGCAGGCTGGCTGGCTCTCCCGGTTCAGTCCAGCGTTTTAATCAAGACCAACTAATGGTCCAACAGTTCGGGGTCCCTTTCCCCATTCCCCCCCAAAAAAAAAGGTAGAAAAAAGCAGGAGAAAGCCAAAACCAAACCAACCCGTAACCAGCAAAGCCGCTTATTACTATAAAGTGAGATTAATGAATGCTCTCGCCCCCCAACTGCGAAATTCTAGAACGATGCCATCGCAGTCTCCTTTTCGGCTGGCAATTAATGAAATTTATTTGCGCCTCCACGTCGGACGGCATATTGTTTTTGGCCCTGGCATTTTCCGGGCAACAAGGAGAGGGCCAAAAAAAAGTAGGGAAGATTGTTAGCCGTTTGAGGTGCTAAAATGTTTTTTGGCAGGCAAATTTAAAAGCAAATTGTTTTGGGTTTGCTCTGCGGCAAAGTAGATTGCCTTTCTGATGATTTTATTGCAATTTGCAGGCAGGCAAGCGGCTTTCATTAGCTGCCTTCGCCCGTCTAGACAACGCCAAGCGGAAGCTACAAAATATTCTGGAACCTAATGGAAGGGGTTTCGCCAGCAAATAATTAGATGCCTTGCAGATTAATAAAGTACAACATGGGCGGGTAAAACAGAAATTAATAATACCCAAAATATTAATAGATTTACTTTAAAATGTAAACGTTTACAGACTGCATAATGTAATTTAGTGTAATACAATAGATAATGAATCCAAACACTGGCAATTAATTTCAGCTGGTAAAATGTGCCATGCCATGTGGCAAGTGTGTATTTTTCACATTTTATCCGCATAACTTTTTCTACCTTGGTTTGCCCGCTTTCACCCGTTTTCACATATATATAACTCCTTTTTTTGTTTTATATTTTTGCGTGATAAATCTCAATGTAAAAATTTTCACACACACACCCGAAGGGGGGAGAGAAAGTAGCGTGGAAAAATAAACGCCACCCCAAATGCCAATAAAGGCACCCACATATGCAGAGGAGCACGTTTGAGTTTCACGTGAAAGCATTTTTAATCAAAATTCTCAACAGGCTAAAGCAGCGCGAGATCAAAAACACTTGCCACAGCGATGTGTGTATGTATATGGCGCTGGATTTTGCAATTCCCGCCAACCTGCAACTCCACCCCACCACAAAGCCGACGAGCCCGAGCCGGTACATCTACACGGGCCAGGTTTTTGGATAGATTGCACCTGCAACACCTGCAAGTAACGTGACTCTGTCTCCTCACCTGTCGTGCAATATCTTGGCCAAGGGGGCGGTGTTCGTAAATCCCCTTTTTGCCTTTGCAGCTTTATGCACTCCCCCCCCAAAAAAAATGCTGTTAAAAAAAAAACGAGGAGAATAAAGTAAAAACCGTGTGAAGCGGATTCCCGCTCTTACTGCCACAGTCTGCATATATATATTTTTTGACATGTTTGTTTTTTATGCAAATATCGAAATAAAGATTAGTTTTGTGCTGGCTGCTTCTCTCTTCTGCCGGATAAATCTTCCCACTGGAGGCGTGACTCCAGAGCATCCTTCTTCTCCCCTTGCCTGTTTTTGCGTATATTTATGCCCGAAACGCTTAACCAACTGACTGCGTTAGTCGTTGCGATTTAGTGCTAATGTGGCCCGGTCTTTTTGGCCAACTCACCGCCCCTTTATTTGCTGGCTGCTGAAATTTACTGTTTACAATTTGTTGGCTGATTGCTTCTGTTCTCCGCACGCTTTGACTAAATTTATAGCAAGCGATAAGTTTTTTCTGTTCCCCACTCTAGGTCTTCCTTTCTTTTTTTTCGTTATTTGTGTATTTATTATAATGCTGCCTTCCACTTGCTAGCTGCATTATTATTTTGCTATTAAGCCAAGATTCCACTTTCAGCCATGTTGGGTTGCTCAGGGCTGTGTGACTTTGTTATCTGGCGGATGGCGGTCATGTTTTCAGCTGAATCTCTCTGGACAAATGTTGTGCTCTTGACAATGCAACATTTTAATTAAGTGCCAAAGCGAAAAGGGGGTTATTTTGGGAAATTACAGAGGACCCGTGCTACAGCGCAAAAAGGGGTAATAAATTTCGGTTTTAAGTTGTACAACTTATTCTTTTTTCATGCAATTTTGCATGGTTTCTTTCCCCGTTTTGGTGGGCAAATCTGTTTATTATTCACCATATTTTCAAGCATAATCGCACACCCCCTCTTATTTTTCACTGATGACTTCCAGGTGTTTGGCAGACATTTTGTAAACGGAAAATAATTACGTACCCGAAGGCTGGGGTGGAAAATTTATGTACGCGGCGTATGAGTAATATGCACTACTTCTATCCCCAAGTCTAGGAGTTGCAGCACCAACTTATAATTTACTACTGTCTGCCAGCTATTTTAGCTTGTTTATTATTGTTGTTGTTGTTGTTGTTTTGGGCTTTGGCTAGTTGTTTGTTGGTTGTTTATGAGGCCGCCAAAGGGAGCCGCAAAATGTGTGAAAATTGCACAGGGAGGCCAGGTGAAAGGAGGCAAAAAAAAAACTAAAAATAGAGGGGAAACATATTTTTGTTGATACACTCTAGGTCGGGTTTGGACCCACCAGCTCTGCCCGATGTCTCTATACTGGTCTTTTTATGCGGCCAGCGGTGGCAACGTTTGCATTTTTAGTTGTTAATTATGCGAGTTGATTATGCTCTCTGTGCACTCTGGCGCCACGTAATTGGTGTGCATTTGATTTGTGGCAGGTTGTAACGGCCGCTGATGGACTCAAAAGTGAGTGCAGGTGCCCCAATACCATGGATGGGGATACGGTCTATGGGGGAAGTAATTAGTGTAGTTTAGCGGGGACTAACAACCAGGCGAATGAAGGTAAAAGTTCTGCACAAGACTAAAAAGGCAGGCCAAGGTAAAGTAATTTACTCGCCTCGTTGGCTTTTAGCACAACAGGAAGTTTAGATATTTAGGGTAGAGGAAATCTAATCAATATTATTTTCGCTAATCTTCAGACTTAAATCCCTACAAAATATTTCACATTTAGATTTAGTAAAAATCGTAATAAATGTATCTCTTCTGTACGCAAACAATATAGGCAATTTAAAAACATTGAAACATTTTAATTAAGTTTAAAAGCAAAGTGCGCCCTTAATTAATTTACCAAGACTTTGAATTCGCCACGAATGAACTCAACCACCCAGAGACCATCGATCAATATGTATTTTGTATTGGAGTTGATTTACCAAATAATTTGCTGCTTTAATCTCATTAAAAGTTATAACTTCTCCCCTTTCCCACGCTCCAGTCCCATTAGGGAGAGCAATTTTTGTTATTGAACTTTTTGCTGTTTATAATTTTGCCAACGAAAAAGAGTGAGTGGGATGAGAATGTACAAATACTTGGCCTGCTCTCAGTTTAAGCAAATTAGTTCAATTGCCTGGCTGGCTATCCAAGTATCCAAGCCCATCGTCGTCCCCCGCACAGACTTGATTAGGCTTAGAGAGCAAAAACTTTATCCTTTGCACAGTTGTAAATAAGCAAAAGTAAATTTTGGCAAGTAATTTAAGCCACACAAACAAGCTGGCAAATAACTTTCTGCCGCCACCCTTGGGGGCCTGGTGGTTTGAGCTTCGCAAAAGTTTACCATTTACGCCAAGTTCTTTGCCCAGTTTTAATTCAAAATCAATGTATGAACGTAGTTTACATTGCGACGCATACTAAACGAAACTTTTTGTGTCGCTCTATCACGACTCTTTTCTTTCCATACCGGAAAATAAAGGAATTCAGTTAGATGGGTAATACAAACTTTGTTTTGGAACACACAAAAAAATACCCAAGTACGTGTTTAAAACAATATTGTTTCTAAAACTCTGATTTCATTACATTGTATGTTGTACTTTTAACAAGAAATGCTAATCCATATTTATTTAGACTTAACATTTGCAATTTTAATTGAACATTTTAAATATTTTAGTATTTTTGGTATTTTTGAAAGCATAAATACCAAAACTGAAGAGATTATTCATTATTTTTAAAACTTTTTGGCATTTTTTGGTATTTTTATTTCTTATTTCGCTTTAAAGAACGTTCATTCAAGGATAGACTCCCTTATTCAAACATGTAAAATTTCAAAAATTGAGTTTTCCCCCAGTGCATCCCCCATCGAGTGGGGTTCAATTAGGAAGCTGCACTCGAAGGCCATAAATAACTGCACACTATGATGTCGATGACGGCATGGCACTTACCTTCATAGATGGTTAAAGTTGCATCTGCGGAAACGGCATCGCCCACCCCGTTCTCCGCCACACACTCATATGGGGCATCGTCGCGTCCCGCCCGCACGGGCTCAATCCGGAGTATGGAAATCCCGCCGGGCTGCTCCAGCACCATGTAACGAGACTGGGTTCCTGTGAACGACACAAAATCACCAGGCTTAGAGTTGAGTGGGCTTCAACGGGGAGGGGTCGATGAAGAAGAAACTTACCCGAAACTTTTTTGCCATTCTTGCGCCACACTATCGATGGCGGCGGATCACCGCGTGCCGCACAATAGAAGCTGGCAACGCCGCCCACTCGAACTCCCTGGTTCTGCGGCTTCCTGATGATCTCCGGTGGATCTGTGGAGGGTCGTAAAAGAACATGGCAAATGTGTGTTACTAACTGGGCTTAAAAGGCTCTTCAAAAGCGCGGGACCAACAGATATTATTTTGGGCTTAGGTATTTAAGGTTTCGTTAGCTGTTTTTTTGCCACCACATATGTGAGCTGAATTTTTGCCTGCTAATCGGGTTGGTAAACCCTAAACAAAAGAGAGTTATTTATTCGATTTTCTTCATTTTTGGGCACGGAATTTGGAAACTTGTTTGTCCGAGAACTGTCAAAGGCATTAAGTAGGCACCAGCCGCTTTTTAAAGCTTTCTGTGCTGAATAACTCGAATGCACATCCATTATTTCGTACAACTCGCTTTTTCCCTGGCTCCTGTGTGTGTAGCGAGGTACTCATATATTCTTTTTACATATTTGTCACAATATGCTGTCAATACAACGTCGCATGTTGTTTGCCCACACACACTGCGGCGCACACACGCGTAACGTACGTGCCTGGCAGATGTGTGAGTGGGGCCAAAAAGGATACCAAGGATGCCGGGATTCGGCGGGAATAGGGTAGCCAGGCGGCGGCTGCGACGGCAGGGAAAACAGATGTGTGGCATTAAAAATCTGGCAAAAATCACGAAACGTTAAACAACCAGCAAAAATATTGTCATGTGCATGTTGCATGCTGCAATAGCATCATGTCCTGCCCGCTGTCATACAAACGCACATACACGCGCGCTCCTTTCGACCCAGAACGCAAAGTAGTTTACCCAACATATCAATTCGATTTATGAATTTTCATTACACTTTTTTTTTCGTTTTGCATCAGTTTCTGATTGAAATTAAATATAAAACGCGTCATTTAAAAGGTTGGGCAACGGCACAACCTAAGGTCGCAACCCAGACTTACGTGTGAGATACTGTATATATGGTATATCCGAATAATTTGCATCTGTAATGGGCATCAGACCGGTTAGTAATGACGTTACGAAACGCGCACGAGAACGACGATCAATTTGATTTCGATTAACGCGAGTTATATTGTTAAAGTTTGATTAAATTGATTTTCATTGGATTTATGTCGTTGTTATACAGCCGTTAATCTTATAGATATTGAATGTATCTACCTAAAAATACCTTATGTTTTAAATAAAATATACTTAGAGACGTGGTTGGTTATTACTTAAAAATACATAAATCTAACTTATTATATCCAAAAAATTTTATAATTTAAATTAAAATATCTTATTATAATAATGATGATAATGAAGACTTACTTTTCTAGTTTCCAGATCTTAAGTTAGAGCCAGGATTAATGCAAACTTAATATTTAAAAAAGAAAATGAAGTATTCTTGATTTGAAAATTTACTTTCACCTTTAAAAGCACAATCAAAATATGTCAGCTCTTTTTCAAAGTTAAGAACCTTTTGTCTTGAATTTAAGAACGTGTTTCTCGAATAAGTAAGTGTAAATAGTATTGAGCCAAAAAATAAATAGTATTTACTAGCGGTCTTTGCCTCAAAAAGGGGCAGACAAAAAAAGAAGTACTTCGGGGACATTATATTCCGCACAATCTAAGAGTAGTCTAAATAATTTAAAGTTTCCACAAGGCAAGCATCCTCTGGCCACCGCTTTTTGTGGGCAGACTATTTTGGTTTGCGATGCCAGGCCATAATAGAGGCAAATTTGCTGTCGCTGCGGCATAGTCAGCCTGTATCATTTACCAAAGTTTCTGGGCTCAACTTTGGTCGGACAAGTTTTGCAGCTAGTTCGTTGCCAGTGCAATAAGCTAAGAAGGCAAGTGAAAAAATAGTTGCAATTTATAATGAAAAATTTGTCGAATATTTAAATCAATTTAAATTTTAATGATTTACTTTTTCTGGATCTTTGCTGGAAACCAAGCCAAGTTAGCTGGCAGAAAATTGGCAAAAGGAAGTATAATTTTGCCACCTAACAGCAATTGTTGCTTTTGCTCATTATAAAAGAGGGGGAAAATAGGAGTGATACGTCTTGCAAGCCACAAGATGGTTTCGCTGGATTTGCTAGATTTGCGAAGCACTTGAAAGCATTTTACGCTTACGTTAACAGTTTTTATAGCCATGGCTCTGAGCTGGCGGCGAATCAGCAATAAGCATATTGGTTTTTGTGGCCGTAATGAGCTCTTCTCCACCAACGCTTGATGCCAACTTCAGAGGCAAACGAGAGGCAAATTCCCAGTAAGTATATATAACCATTTTTTCCTCTCGCATTTGTAAAGTTTTATGTTTGCTTAAACAATTTGATGGCATGGCAATGGCTGAAGGCGAAAGCGAATGCGGAAGAAAAACCAAAAAAAGACAGCCAAACAGACAGCATTCAAGACACTTCCGTGCCGACTCATAAAAAGCGTATCATTAAGGCCATAAAACAGGGATTTTTGTTTATTTGCCGGATTGCCAGCAGTGCTGCTTGCTGTTGGTTTTAGGCGAAAATACCGAGATAAAATTTAAATAAATTTAATTATGTTTGTGCTATTTGCGGCTGATACTTCATTTCATGTTACAAAGATTAAAGGCATGGCAAATGAAATTTGTGGATCGCATAGATACACAGGCCCGAGGATACAAAAGTGGGCGGTGGTGGTGGGGTGGAAAATCAAGGAATCTGAACTGCAGCCAAGTTGTGTTCGCGTGCAACTTTTTGCTGATTTTTCATTTCGCACGTTAGTGTGGAAAAAATAGAAGAAGCAAAAAAGCATTGGCAGTCCACATTGAGCAAACAATTTCGTTGTTGATATGTGCAAATTGATTCGAGCGTTTGAAATGTGCAGTTATAGATACACACTCCCACACTAAGCCTTCCACACGCACACACAGATACACCCGGTCACAAATACCAATACGCGCATTCAAGCAATTTATATGGAAATTAATACTAACATTTTTACTATAACCGGTACAGAAAAAAAGTTAAAAAGAAAAAAGCCCGACGTGAAATAGAAAATTCGAATTGATTTTATGAAAAAATATTCTATAAGCTTTCTGCCCAATCAGGGGCGTAGACGAACAGGCTCAGACAAAACGAGAATGGGTTAAAGTGCAAATTGATAGATTCAACTGATGATAGGTCAAGTGGAACATAAAAGGCTGATAGGCGGAATAAAAAGTTAAGTGGTATTTTTCGAATTAAATGTAAATATTAAACAAGGTCTCTAGTTCAAATTAATTTCGCACAAGTGGATCCTTTCAGAATCCACAACAATGTTACCATTATGTATTTATGGTGAATTTTCAGTGTTTATTATTTATTTTCAATTTCCACTCAAGCATTTGAAGTTGAAACTTAAATTAAAAAGCAAAATCAGGTCTTTGTAAAATTAATTTAATTTATTATTATGAAGGTTGAATTAAATCTATCAAAGAAGGTAAAGAATCTTAAAGCAGCTTTAATTTGTTAAATGTATGCTGACTTTTCCACAGAATCTACTAAATTACGGCTGATATATGATACGTCTGGCCCCTTTTACGCCACCCCTGTGCCCTTTTTTTGCATTCCTTTAAATTATACCCATAACTTTTGGCCCCATTTTCCAATATGCCAAAATGCTCATAAAAATTGACCCCGTGTGGCATTCACGGCAAAAAAGGGAATATGCCTCAATCTCTACTTTAGCCGGCAATGTGGATTCGTGTGCCATGGATACATATACTATATATATAAAATCAGCATATGCTGGATAGAATCGTAAAGTATGCAGCTGGGTTTTATGGCCCCAGGCCTAGTTAGGGAAAAACTTGAAAGTTAGGCCTCCTGCGCTCGCGTCTACATTCTGGCAATTTATGCCCGAAGCCAGAATTTTCCGAATTTACCCCACATCAAGAGTACGAGTTTTTAATAAGTGCAAAGTGCGAGTGGGTAACATTTTATGGGCAAGCGAAGGAAAAGGGGTTTTCGGTTGTATAGCTGGGCTAGTAATGGAAACGCTTCCATTGCAAATAGTCATAAGATGCTCGTGCAGGGAGAAGATGAGCTGCTAAGCCGCTTTCCCGGCTCTATAAGTCCATATATAGGAACACAGAGAACAAAATTGATACAACATGATGATAAGTTAAATGGAATTCAGTATTTATTTCAGTATCTAGATACTTTTTTGATACTCTTCATAATTTGAGACGCCATCTTGCTTTTTCCTCTCTTTTTCCCTTTCAAAGACTCTCTAATGTTGCCGTCTCTCTCTATAACCCAGAGCTCATTTAGGCGCTATCCTTTTCTTTTATGTCTTTTTCAATTTGAGAGAGTTTTTAAAAAAGAAGACTAAAAATTGTAATTTTTTCACATTAAAAGTACATTATTTAATGCCAAAAGCGATGCTACTATCTAACATCTAACTAGTTTTTTTTTACTGTGTATGAATATCTTGCATATGTATGTGGGCATGTTGGCGACAAATCATTTGGCAGACAGGGGAAAAACAGGAAAAAGATGCCTTTTGAGGACGAGAAGATGAGCCGAACTCGGGCTGTGTCGCTTTCCCTGACTGACAGCTGCAATTCACCTGTCAGCATCAGAAGCGTTTTCGCTTCGTTCCGTTTCGTTCTACTGAATTGCATTGAAATACGATGCTAAATTTAACGATTCATTGCATTTCCCACTCCCTGGCCCTGGGCACTTTTCCCCCTCCTGCAATGGGCAAATTGCAACTCTGTGTGTTTGGCACAACCCAAGAACCCAACAACCTCTCAACCCCCAACCCTCGTGTTGTATTTTTAATGCGGCAACTTTGGCAAAGCATTGCTAAATCTGCTGAGTCTAAGGAACAGAGAAGCTGATGGCTCCACCAGCTCCTCCTCCTCCGTGGGGATGCTACAAATAAAATACTTATAAAAGCGCAGCATAGTTTTACACTGGAGGATTTTTATAGCCAAACGCCCAACGCCTCTCCGTTCCCCGCTGAGCTGTTGCGTATGCAACTAAATTTTAATGTTACTTGAAAGAGTAATAAAAATAAACTTTACGCCAGTTGAGAAACACCGAAGCAAAGGCAGCCAGCGATTATGACCAACTCTTGCGAAAAGTATGCAGTGGAAAATTTTAATTAAATTGCAAAAGCGAACGTATTTCTTTCGGAATCGGGGTAATTCTGGTCGGGATTCGACAAAGTGTCAACCGACAGGCAGGGAGCAATTCATCATGGCATCGATAACAACAAAATAGAAAACTTTTGGGATAAAGTTTTAGAAAGGCCTACGCCGAATGCGAGCTCAGTCGGGCATATAAATGATGCGGGCCAAAAAGTCGACATTGATGCCATTAATCAAAATTAAAAGCGTGTTTTCTAGGCACTGGGAAAGTCAAACAAAAGTATTTTAAAGAAAAAAGTATCAACTCCTACAAAAATACCATTATCAAAAAATCAAAATATAAATAAATATTTAAAAAAATAATATACAATTATATTATATATTAACAAATCTAAAATAACATTTTTATTTACAGTGTGCATGGTCAGCATGGTAAGAAAGCACCTTGTCCAACCTGACATTGATGTAAAGGTGATAAAAGGTATATATTGTAAAGGACACGATTTTTAGTTGATTATTCTGTTCCATTCAGCCTTCGCTGAACAACCCTTTAAAAAAGGTTACTAAAAAAGATACCTCAACCAGTTGTCAACTGTCAAGGCAACCTGAAATAAAAGCATTTTAAGGAAATTATCTCTTTCAATTGGCTTGGCTGCCAGCAAAAGTAAACTGGGCCATAAACTATCAACCGATTTGATGCAGCATCAAATATTTATGAATTGTCAATTAGAGGAAATGCCGTCCACTTCGTTTGCCAGTTAGTTATCGACTGTGTTGATTGGGTTTTCCAACATTTCCACCGCCTGACCCACTTAACTCTTCATTTAAATATCCATTAAAAGGCTTAGCAAAGTTTCGCCAGCAACTTTTAGCCCCATAACTCGGAGCCACCGCTCACAGTTCCTGTGCCAAAAATGACTTGGCAAACTCACACGTTTGTGTATGCATTAAACTGTATAAACTAACCAACTGAGCTGGGCCAAACTCAAAATCCCAGCAACCATTTTCGACCAATGCCAGCGGCAAAAAAAAAATAAAAGAAAATAACCAAAAAATAATAGAACGAACAATTTTCCATGACATTTTAATATAATTAGTTTTTGCTTCTAGCCTAATGTAAAGTTGTGGCCAAAAAATTGTCAACACGTGCAAAGAGGGTCGTGGAGGCGAAGGTCCTTCGGCCGGAGGCATGCCGTACAGGATATGCCAAAGTTAACTTGACTGCCCTGCGGTTTTGCTTCAGCTGGCCGGAAAAACTATTCGAGCCTCTGTTTTATGGGGAAGATTTCACAGACCACAGCATATTTAATGGCGGAATTTCTCAATGCCCACCCCAGCACCTTCGCACGCCCACTCTATTAAATGGGGATTTGTTGTTTTTTGGAGAGACCCTAGAATCTATCTGTGTGTGTTTGTTTTTTAAAAAGGAAAGTAAGACCAAGACGTTCGGCCACACGGCAACACTCATTATTTCCAGGCCGGGATTAGCTAGTAAGCTGGGGCAGCTTAAAGTGCCGCAAACTTTATGAGACGCAACACACGTGGTTCGGTTTAGTCTAGTCCGTTGATGTCGTGCCCCCCAACTTTTGGTCTCCGTAGACGAAAATCCTCAGTGAGAATAGGCCCAAGCAATTTATGATTGCCAGCTACCAGGACGACAAAGCGACAGATAAACAACAAGGACTGGGGGAACAGCAACCAGAACAATGATGATGACAAGAAAAGGGAATGTTCGGCAGACAACCTGGCAATTTCATAAACTGTCCCGGGCACTTGCCAAATTGCCAGGAGAAAAACCAAAATCACCAAAGCCCAAATAGAGCCCAGAAGTTGAAGGAGATTTTGGGAAGCTTACAGCGGCCGTGCCGGCTTGAACTATGTTTTTTAAGTACAAAATATGGTTTATGAAATAAAATACACTGATAAGAATGAAATAACTAAACAATTCAATACCCAAAATAATTTGCAAAATAATTTCTGTTAATTTTTTGGCATTTTGAAATACACTAATGAGCAATAAAATTATTTTACCTTAATTACTTTAATCAAATGATGTTAAATCATACTTGCTTTGGCTATTAAAAGACTTCAATAGAACTGAAAAGCTTTACTTTTACTTTACTTATTTTTACCTTTAACTTTTACTAAAATATTTTAAATTATTATTTTTTTTAATCCTTTCTCATTTACTACATTAAACCACATAGAGAGCATCCAATAGGCAGTAAAAAATCCACCTGCCTGGCTTTCATTTCACGCACATATACGCCCCAGTAAGCACGCTTTGATATTTTATTGAGCTTGTCATAATATTTATGAAATGTATTCGATGCATATAGCATATGAAGGTGTATCTGCTGCCAGAGCAATCACAAAACCGAGCTAAAGCCCAAGTGTCAACCGAATTTCGGGTGAGTGAGTGTTGGTTCTCGGAGGTGAGAGCTACAGGGACAATGCAAAAAGTTTGCCGAGAGGAGTGCAGGACAAAGTTTTATTATTATTAGCATGGCTTTTGGCTTTCATTAGTTTCAACTTTTGACAGAAATTATATTGAGTATATATACATACTCACTGGCGTACGCATGTATATTGATGTTGATCATGATGGACGAAAAAGTTTCCTGCCGGCAGCCCCAAAGTTTCTTTTTCATTTTTGCTGTTTTGTTTAATTTGCCTTATTTATAAGCTGCCAAAAGAGCCGCCGGCCAGATGGACAGGCGAAAAACTTGTCTAGCATGTGATACTTGAATGCTGCCCCTTGGTTGTTGCCTTGTGTCCCGACGGTTCTTGGTTCAACACACGCATTAAGGCGGCAACGCCCGTGAGTAGGCAACAGCCGCAAAATGGCTGGCAGCCAAATGTTGCTCGGCGCAGAACAGGCAGCCGCACTTAAGTCGGGCTCTTAAGAAAAACAATGCAAAGTAAGCCCCGGGCAAAGGTAGCCAGGGTGCCAGGCCATCCCGCCCCCCAGGCCTTCGGCTTTCAGCTTTTAGCTTCAGCTTTTCAGGTGGCTCCGCTCTGCACGTGGCCAAATCTGAAGTTTGAGATTTGCTGGCATTTTAAATGCCTGCGAAATCCGCATTGTCATACCTTGATAAATAGCCGAAATTACTACGGCAAACACTTCTGGCCGCTGCCACTTGGCGAAAGTTCTTCGAAAAACACACGCTAAGCCGGTGTCAAGTTGACGAACTAAAATGAATTCCATGTATTTCAGTAAGATGCTCTCACGTTCTGCCGGAGGATCTGAATACGAAGCGGGAATTCTAAATTCTGGCTGAGTACCTCATTAAGTTTTCAGCCGACTCCTATTTCTTCACACTAGTCATTGATTTTTTGAAAATATTTTACTAAAAATATCCTTAAATTTTCTGGATTGAATACAAAACAAGGGGATAGGATCTAACTATTATAAAATATTTGTTAAGACAAAGATTTAAATTGAGCTTTTAAATATATACAACTAATTAACTAACTAACTAACTAAAACACATCCAATTTTAAATAAATCGAATACTGTTTCGGCAGAAAGCAGTACGTATTTAAAAACTTAAACCGATTTGATTCAAGGTATTCTAGTAATCTTGAGATTTTTTCTCCCCTGCTCAGTAATATGACAGTTGAAAAGTATTTCCTTATCTCCCGTTCTAATCAAAGTTTAAATGCAAATTTCCATTCTCGGCAAGAAAAATCGTTTTCTCCAGGTAACATTCCCTGGGATCCTAGTACATTTAACATTCAGCTCAATTTTGTGAACGTCACTACCCCCACCAATTTTCCTTTGCCATTTATAAACCTAATACCAAGCTGGTTCCCAATCCAGCGAAAACTTCTGTGTCTCCATCTCACCTTAACCTTTGAGCTGAGAATTAATATGTAGACCCATCTCCCACCGCCGTTGCCACGGCCTGAACTTGGCAAAACTACCAGACGGAGACAATCCCGTCAGGTCCCGGCTCCCGGGTCCCTGGTCCCTGGTCCCGAGTTTCCTTTACAAAATCCAACATAGCATAAATGTTTTGTCGCTAAGCCTACAGTCATATAGCCGTAAAGTATGCATTGCCTCTTTGGCCCATTGTTTCATCCTGGGCAAACGCACAGCCTCCGCGGGATGGAAGGACCCCCATACCGTGCCATCCCCATTCTCGGCTAGTCCTTGTTTTATTGTTTCTCAAATCGCTGCCTGTCGCTGACTTTTTTCTGCCTGCCCCGTCGTCTAGAGTCTCTTGCTTTTGTTTATTATTATGCAGCAAATGTCGCGACGGGTCGAGATTATGGAGGAAAGTGGAGTGGAGAGAGGACTCTATAGGCATTTGTGTTCCAGAACTTTGTCACGTGGCCCTAAACGCATTATTTAAAAAAATAAACATAAGCCAAAGGCAATGCGAAGAAGTTTGAATACTCTTTATGAGTGAAGAAACCTTTGAACTCGGTGGCAAAATGTATATTGGAAAAATATAACCTATGTTTATATGATATATTTTAAAGAAATGTATACGGTATAACAGAGCATAGAATTAATTGTAATATAACTTTTTATTTAATATATGTTGTTACTTCTATAAGCAATCATAAAATATACCCTATATCCCAAAAGAGTATTCCCCGGAATCCTGCTCGTGAAAACATGTAGGTGCCTTCAAAATTTGATAAATGTTCCTTAGTCCAAGGGTTTATGTAAATTCATGGAGCGAAAGCCAGCACCGCAGGTCGTCCAGAAGTTAGCGAGTGGAACTAAGTTCACCGAGTACTTACTGAAAGTTTCATTTTCAATTTTCGTGCTTTGCCCAACTGTTGCAAAGACAGGCAATTACGACCTGGGCGGGAGTAGTACATAAAAGAACAAAAAAAAAAAATGGCAGGAGATATATATACATTAATGTCCCAAAAAAAAGATCGAGTCGGAGACGATTAAGACGATAATAACAAGCGACAAGTTTATTGCCCGCACACACATCAGTTCTCGATGGTTGGGGGGAAAAAACAGATGGGGATGGAATGGCTATTGGGCAGCCGCAAAAACTCTTCTCCAGAAAGCCTAAGCTTTTGTGACCCCAAGCCTAATGCGCCAACAGCAATAATAGCAACAAGAACGGAGGCAAAATGTGTGGGCTGTGTGTCCACATTTTGCCACGGAACACCACAAAACACCGCATACACCACACACCCAACATTTGCCCGCCTTAAAAGCCAGTCGCCCACTAATGCCAACAGCTGGCGACATAAATATCAAAAAGTGCCGAGGGATGCGGGGGCCTCGATGGGAACTACGGCTTTTGTCTTTGACCAACCCACACCAGACTTGAACAGACCTTGAGAACCAGGAGAACCGGGAGAGCCGGGAGAACCATGGACGCACTAAACCACTAAGTAAGATAAGTGAGGTCAAGCAAAAGGGGTCATGTGCGCGCACTGTCACCGGGTTGCAAGCGCCTCCATCCTGGTTATCTAACCACAGGGGAGCGACTGCGAAGTAAACCTGGACAACGATGGTATGACAGGAACAGGAAGGGGACGGGGCCGGGGCCGGGGCCGGGGAAAGGGAGCCAGTGAAAGCGCAGCCAGGTAACAGCGGAAAAAGCTGCCGATAAAAGAAAGTACTGCGACGAACATGCCACGGAGCAGGGCCCAACTCAATCAGTAAATCAATAACTCAGTGGCTGCCAGTCTTCGGGGAGTAGCGGTTAGGAATTTCTGGCTTTTCCGAAGCAAACAATTCTGGTCAGGGCACACACTATCAACAAAAAATTAAATTAGGAGTCTTAGACATCTCGAGTATGAAGTATTTCATCTAACATAAGTTGCTGAAGTAATCCTAATATTAATTATTTTAAAAATATAAAAAATATAAAACAAATGATACTGATGTTACAAACCATCTATCACCTTTTATTTAAATATAAAAAAAAGCAATGGTTTTGCAAGTTTATTTTTTTCCGTATAGTAGATACAAATAAACTTTAGTAGATACAAATATAAACTTACTATTTGAGTTCCTTGAAAAACTAAGTTATAAGAACACTAAAAAAAGAAGGCAATGTTTTACCAAAAATCATACTTCCTCTTTAAGTCTACTTTAGCCAGAGGAGATACCAAAGGAAGTAATATTAACAATTACTAAAATTTTTACACCACCTTCCTAGTAATTTGCACACTCACAAATCACGCACGGCAATCAAAAATCATCAATTTGCTTCACCGCAAATCCTGAACAGATAAAGGAATCTCTGGCGTTTTTTTTAAGCCATGTGATGACTCTACTCCCAATACGCGTTGAGGATGATAGTGCCGCTTTGGCTGGTAATTACTTTCACTTTTCCGATATGCTGAATCATGTAAAATAATTTCCCTGTTGGCCAGAAAAATGCACAACTTAACTTTTTGACAAAACGCTCGCCAGATCCAAATTCCCAGAACGGAACGAGCAAAAAGTTACTCATGCCGGCATCTCATCCCTATCCCTTGTGATGACTTTCATGCTTTCATTATTCATTATCTATGCCTAGAGCAAATCTGGGGATCAAGGTTTTGGTTTTGCGTTCTTCGTTCGGGCTTTGGGCACTGGCGGGGTTTTAATTAATGAAGCTACAATATGACAACAAAGCTTAACTAATTAATTTGTTGCCGAAGAGTTCGTTTCTAGGACAATACAACAATTAAGTTTGCTTCAATCCGCTTAGAAAATCATCAGTAACAGGTACATACAATTCGGAAATCATAAAATGGGCTCACAAATAGTGAAACATTTTATTAAAGTGTAAAAACAGTACAGAAATGTTCTTAAGACTTAAGCTGCTTCATAAATTACTCATACGCCACGTGGTGCAGGAATGTGGGATAACAATTCAAGTGTTTTTCTTTTTGTCTAATAAATATACAAAATGTATTTTAGGTCTTAAATACCTCAAAAAAGGAGGATTAAATATCTGTGCATTGTTAAATAATAAAATATTTAAGCCACAAAGTGTTTGCAATATCATATCAAACACACACATTTTCTCTGCTTCGAACGCTGGCTTATGAAAAATTATCCAAATTACTTTAAAATGGCATTCGCACACACAAGAATACAGCACGCTTTGTAAGACAAACTGCTCCATAAATTTCGCAAAATTTGACTTTTTCATCTGCACTTCTCGCAGCGAAAGTCGAAAAAGTGAATTTTCTTGGGGGTTGGGACAACAAAGTCGAGTTGCGTTTGCTAATGTTGTGAAAGAATCGAGAACAAACAGAGTAAAAATACCGAAAATATGCAAATCAACTTGCTCCAACGCAAAGTAGGAAGAAAAACTACCATACATACAGCATTCGATATGGATTGATGTAAAATTGATGCGACGCAGAGAGGGTTATTGTCTGGCCCGCATAAACAACAACATAAGTAAAAACAAAATAGGGGAGCGGAGGAAAAAACAAGAAATTTCAATAATGCCAAGGCATTTGTTGTTCGCCACTTGAAAAATGGTTTGGAAGCAAAAATATGAGGGAGCAGAACGAAAGTCGGTGGAGCACTTCAGGCAATTTATGGCATATGTTACCTAACACACAACTCGCACACACCACACACAGTCACTCACTCGCCCACTCTTATGTAAATGCTAAAATAATACATATGCGTATGGCGTAAAAATTGATATGCCAACATTTCTTTCATGTGTGAGTAATTCACAAGAAAATGCAGAAAGTTTTTAAATAAAATATAAAAAGTATAGCTCGAGTGCTCGGGGAAGCATAGCAAAGTCGATGGTATATTGTTGACTTGGTGTTTACTCTATAGGTGATTGATCTTGGGGGTAAATTCAGAAATGTAATGAAACTTTAAAGAAAATTTCTGTAGTTTTAAACATTGAAATTCATCAAGCTTTTTGATAAAATCAAACTAGAGAAAACACAGAAAAGTTTGATCTGTAGGGTAAATATAGAAATTTCTGGGCACCTTGGCGGTAGTTTATAAAATTCCCCATCAAAACATAGGAACTTTGGGATCTAAAAAAAATAAAATACAACTATAGAATACACCAAAAGTTGGTTGTATATAATTGACCTGACTTTTACCCTATAAGTGATTGATCCTCAGGGTAAATATAGAAATTTAATGAAACCTTAGATGTAATTTATAACATTCCCTTCTCTAAAACATCGTTTATGGGTTATGGATTTTAAATTAATGGCCCCTTTTGCCAAAAATATTTCCAAGGATATTCAGAGGGACAAAAGCCCCAACGCCTAAGCAACAACTATGTGCTGAAATAATGTCGCACAATAAATTGAACTTTTCATAAATTTCCAGCACAAATTGGCCCAGGATTTTTTGGGTTCGAGGGACACCATCTTTTGGCTCCAAAATCCACTCAACAGTTCCTTTTGTATACTGCAAGCCATCCTGACATTGTCAACGTCTTGCCACGCCTACGCCAACGCCCCTCGGCCCCCTGAAACTGCCAAGTGAATTTATGGTTGGCAGCTTTTAGGCTTTGTTTTGCCGCTTATTATTGTTATTGGCACCAACAGTGACATATTAGGAGCGCCACTGCCATGCCTCCCACTGTCCAAACTCATTTGTTGGCCCCGACTAGAGACGGCTGATCGCTTTTGCAACCAGGGTCCTTAAAGGTCCTGGGCCCTGCGGTCCGTTGCGTATGCCGGATTATTAATATTAGAGAAATACAAAAAAAAAAACCAAGAAGAAAAAATCCCCAACCTAAGAGAAAGGAAATATATTTTCTACTGACCGGCTGCTACTCTCCTACTACCACTGCTGTTTTCGATTATTGTCCTTCGCATCGTCCTGTTTCTTATCCCGTAAATTGTTATTGACAACGGAAGCAGCAGCGCGGCACAAATTGGGCGTTGAATTTGCGGCTTGGTTGCTGCTTTCCCCCACTTTCACCCCCCCGGTACTTTCCTTTTATTTCGTTTAGCTTTTCTGTATGCGGCCGACCATTTGTTGTGGTTATTATTATGGTTGATTTAGTGGCCACAAATTGAATGAATTGTCTTATTTAACCGAAATAAGCAATATCGGCGCAAGTTTCTTTTAAATTCAATAATGCCCCTCAAATCAGATTAAAACGAAGACGCCAGTAGAGGGAGACATGGGCTCTGAAGGAATAAGCGAATCCAGCGGAAATGACAGACGCAGCATTCAATTGAATTAATTAATGCCAAACCGATGAAAAAGGAGAGGAGGAAATTAAGTTTAAGCGGCACAGCACAGCACAGCACCGCACAGCAGACAACAGGCGCAGAATGTTGACAGCGCGACATGGCGCAGAAAATATTTAAATAAAGTTGTAATTAAATGCATAGCGAAATGCCGCACTTGGCAACCACTCATGCACTCCCCCTTTTCGGTTATAAAGTTGAGCAACAGTTGGGATAGAATGGAAATCACTCATATGATGACATCTGAAGCTAAAGGATGATGAGTGTTCAAGTGGTTGACTGTGTACGTGGGTGGGTGGGTGTGAATGCCAGAGGTTGGTGGCTCTACGCACAACTTTCACAATTAGAAAATTAAAATTGCACTGGGGAAAAGGATAAGCTATATTGCTAGAAATAATAAAATTACTTTTTGTAATAAACTAATCAATATGTTTAAAAAACATTAATTTATTGAAAAATTACCAAAAGGTGTCTAAAAGTATGCGGTAAAAAAATTGTAATTTGCTGTTTTAAATACTTTACATATTTTTAGACATGTTCTAAATATATCAAAATGTATCTAACAGTATGTAATATACATCTTTTTTTTATTTAATTAACATCTTTATTTAACATCTTTATTTAATATAATCCAGGAACAGATCTAATTAAAGCCTTTAACCTAAATGTTTTCTTAAGTAAATAATCTCTTAATTATAAATTATAATTAGTTTTCAACTTGGTATATAGGAGTAGATCAAATTACGACTAGTTTCAAGTAAATAATATATTCATATTAGTCTCTTAGGAGCAGCCCAAAATGTCTTCTTTTGAGCCTGCGAATTGGGATAGCCCCCTGTAATCTCCGGGCTAGACGATTACGGTGGGCAGTTATGTAATATACATCGAAATTCCTAAACAAATCCATTAAATACATTATTGCATACTTTCAGACATGTTTCCAATTGACTTCAAAGCTCAAGTAATTTCTGTGTCACCATAAAGTATTTTAACCTCGCTTTGTTGTCTCTCTACATAATTTATTTGAAAAAGTACTTGAGCTAAGATATTTCGAGTTGGAAAATGA
The DNA here is from genome assembly GCF_025231255.1 of Drosophila biarmipes. NCBI lineage: Eukaryota > Metazoa > Arthropoda > Insecta > Diptera > Drosophilidae > Drosophila > Drosophila biarmipes. Next base: position 8,678,781 of record NC_066612.1, on the reverse strand, counting down.
ATTTAAAATGTTCCACTGACATAATTAATTATTACGTTCCCAGAATAACCCCTCGGAAGTATATATATAAGCCTCTTACTGCTTTGTTCGAGTGTAGCGACCAGCTCCCCAAAACCTCTCACACACACAATGGCTGACAATTTGTTGCGTTCTCCAGACTTTGGCAAGCTGTTGGCAATTTTAACCACCGCCACCGACGATCTCTTCATTTCCACAGTCCCCCCAACAAGCATGGGACCCAAAAACCCAGTCTCCCACCAAAAACCGAGACCAAAAACCAAACTGCGAAGCCTCTCCAATGGGAGCCAAGTTGAGTGCTAAATGGCGGGATGGTTGTTTTCGCATCCCCATACTCCGGTCGCGTTTTCAGCAGCCACGCAGGCATATTAAAATATTTAATTACCATGTAAACTTACGACTTTTGTTTTTGTTATTGTTTTAATTGTGACAACAACTGTCATAATAATGAATATGATGATGTTTGCCACGCGGCGAAGTCCCCGATATTCCGTTTTCCCCCTCATCCTACGTGGCCCGCAAAAGTGCACAACGCATGGTGAACATGATATGGGATTGCGTAAGCGGGGGAGGAACATGGAGGAGGTCCTGGCGAGGAGGGGGAGGAGTACCAGGCGCAGGATGAAAAAGGACGAGGGCATAGCAAAGCTTTATTACATTTCCCGCGAGTGTGTGTGATTCATGGCACATATGTCTCGGTGGTTGATGGTGTGGCAAGGAGTGAGCTTCGGCGGTTTTCTAAGAATTGTCTGCCGCTTTTCAACACATTGAGTTGTTTGTTCTTCATACAGACATCCGTACGTACATTCAGATCCTCCCATTTTCCCCATCAGCCCAGCATGTTATTTGAATTTTAATTGCAAACTTTTGTTGCATACTTTTGGCGTGGATTTATTTTATGGTCGAAGCTGTGCTTTCTTGGCTCCTTTTCCTTTACCATTTTCTTCTACTTCTTCGCCTCGCGCGGCTGTTTAATTAAAAATGCTTTGCGGTCTCCCCTTCATGCTATCTTCCTGTTTTCCCCGCTGACAGTGCATTTCCATTGTTCCCGCCAGGTGTTTCCGCGAAAAATTAAGGGAAAATGTCACGCGAATGGTGGAATTGATACCTCTTCGAGTTGTATTTATCCACAAAGATAGTACTCAAGAGCGGTCTGGGTGATTGGAGATTGAAATCGGTAATAAAACTACTTTAAAAAGTGAAAAAATGGTGAATAAAATTGAAAATAGCCCGAAATTGACTATAGAAGTTTTCTAAAAGTATGCAATAAAAAATGTATCAAATTATATAATTTTTTTAAATATTACTGCATACTTTCAGGCAATTAAAATAGTGATACAAAAACCACATTTATTCCTTTAACGTTAAATTTTTCATATTTTAATACATGTGATAACATTCAAAACAAATTTATCATTTAACAACTAAAACTTGCTAATATTTTAAGATACGACGTCTGGTAGGCAATTAAGTTAATTCTTCGGCTTAATAAATTCATTAAAATTCTTAATCTGTCCTAAAAAAATTTCGTATTTCGCTGTATCTTACATTTCGGATTACTTTCCTTTTCATTCTAGCTTCGAATACCTTAGGATACCCCTCAATTACGGCTATTATTGCTGAATGGTGCCCATTTTGTTTGCTCATTGGAACTAATTAGTTTGCCTTCGCCTGCTTATTGACTGACCCTCATCCCAGTCCCCGCTTTTGGGGCCAGACCATGGACGAGATTTTTCAATTGACATTGTCAATGGCGGGACGCTTTCTCGCTTTTGCTGGGACGGTAGAAGGTATACGCATTTTTTCCCCGTCGGATGCTTGCTATTTAGTATGCGGCACACAATGCACATAAAACATTAATAAAGCTTGTTGTCCTTTTTGGATGGCTGCGTATCCGTGCGTCCCCCAGCTTGAGCGAGCCCTTGTCATTACCAGGACACGGCCCACGTCCTTTTGCCATCCCATCGTCCTTCCATCGTAAGCATATGCTAAGCATAAATTCGGAGAAGTCTGCTTTGGTATGCAAGTGATGCTGGGCTGATGATACTTGAAGGAGCTGCGGCAGACAACTTTGATTTGGGGCCATGCTTAAAGCCTGAGCCGGCGTGGCTTAATTAAAATACAAAAAACGCTGTGTAAACTGAAAAACGAAATGCAGGCTTTTAAAGTTTGGCGTCTCCCTTATTTTCTATTTTTCTACAACAAATTATTAACGGGCAGTTCACTTGGCCATGGTTCATACAACATAATTCAGTCATATAAAATTTGTCTAGCGTAAAATTAGAAATGCTGCAGGAACACGGGGCAACAAGGACGACGCGCCAGACTCTGCGTAATTAAAATGGGAAAAAATCATAGCACACTTTTCGGGGCCACCGCCATTGATATGCTGATTAGAATCGTCCTGGCTGAAAAGGAACTCGCTGGGGCTTGACATTGAAGTGACTGCCTTCTAAATAGTGGGCGAGCATGTGGCAGGAAGCCGCCAGATTTTCAGTCTGCGTGCAGGGACGGGCTTGCGCGTGTTTCCCCGGCTTGTTTACATAAAAATTTAAAGCGAAAACCCAGTGATTTTTATGCTTATCAACAGCTAAATTGAAAATAACGCCTGGCTACAGATTCCCCTCGAAGCGAAAGGAAACACAATATTTGTTCGGATTAAATCCGGCACATAGTGGAATAATATGCTAGAAAAGTTTTTGAATTTTTAAAAGTTTTTCCCTGCTGCAATGACAAAGGATTTTTGGAAATCAGACGCTTTGCTTTTGCAATTCTTCAATGCATTTTAATAGCTTTCTCAAATAATAATTACAATAATTATTCGGTGTCTCTTGGCTATTATTGGCCCTTAAGCTTTAGACATATAAAATAATTTTGAGGTGTTTTAAGTGTAATATAAAATCAAAAAAATACAACAAACCAAAATAATACAAGATGCCTACACTTGACATCAGCGTTATTAAATTTATTGGAAGCACCTTTAAATTAAAATGTTTAGAGATAATAAAAATTAATTTGTAAACAAATTTTCTTTTAAGTTCCAAACATATTAAACAAAATTTGAAGCATTTTTTGCCATTTTTTAGGACACTGTTCAACTTCATTTGGCGGCGTCAAATCAACACACATGCGTGTGAGCCAGGGCGTGCGTGTGAGAGTTGATTTTCAATCGAAGGAGAAGTCAACGGGCCGCTTTTCCGGTACTCCTTTTAAGGGTAAGAAACGGGAGGGCCAAAAAAAAACTTATTTGCCAAGTTTTTGCGGTTTTTGAGGTTGACATGTTGCCGTTTATGTGACCCAAAGAAGTGAGCAGCGGCAGCAGCTGCTCGACAGCCATCGCTGATTATGATGAGACCGAGACAGGCCGTTCGGCAAATCCCTTTTCGTTACAAATTTGTGCCAAGCTGTCGAAACTTTATTTAAAATGGGTAAAAGGCACAACACAACCCCAGACACACACACACACACAGGATTCTGAAAACACGCCCTCTTTCCGCAGGAAGCGGCGGCTCGATCGAGTGTAGATGTGAAAGAAAAATAATCGTATCCTTTGGCTAGATTTGCATTTCCTGTCAGGTAATTACCCGGTGATAGAGGCAGGCTCTCGCCATTCAACAAAACGAGCCGCTGACTGGGCCCGTCATCAATTCTAGCACCGTTCTAATTAAAGATAGGCATCAAACATGCAAACGGATTGTGTGGAACTACGGACAACGAACTACAAAAGGATTTCAAGTTACACTGGTAAAAAAAAAAACGAAAGGGAGTTCAAAGTTTTCATATTCATTTTAAATATTCTTTGCTTTGCTTGTCATCCGTTGCGTTTTTTATAATACTTTAAATATGAACTATTAAAGGGTTTAAAATTTTAATTTCTTATTAAATTATTGACCTAAAATTTGTACCATTTTCTAAATATTATTTTTTTATAAGCAATTTATTATGCCTTGTATTGAACATAGTGTTTTTTATATTAAGTTTAATACAATTTTATTTACCATTCCATTTTTTATCAGTGTATACAGCCGAGTGTGTATGTGCTTTGTAATTGATTTGCTGGCACTTGGTTGTTTGCCAAAGGTCGGTCACAAGGGGGGCGGGCGGAATTTAATAAATATGAAAACATCAAATTATTTCAAATGCCTGAACTATCTTGTCTGGCGGTCGGTCTATCTGTCTGTCCATCTGACTGACTGACAAACGCCCGCCAAGCACGGAAAATATGCTTTCCAAAGGCGGATAAAAAAAGGGGGAGTGTTTGTATGGCAGCTTGGCCTCCTGACTTTTGCATAATTCTGCAATTTCTCCACAACAAATCGCAGTTGATTGTTTTTGTTCTCGTTGTTCTGTTCGTTTTTTTCCCCCATCCTAGTACATACATAACTGCAGCCGGCAAAACTGCCTTAAAATATGCAACGAAACTTTGCTCAAAGCATAAAATAAACTCGGAGCAATTCCACTTTTGCCGCCCCAAAAGGGTGAAGGTATGGGGGAAATGGTAGATTGGGAGTCCGAATGGGAAATGCTTCGAGGGGGGTTGGGATAGGTGTGGGGAGACGGGGGCAAATAGGAAATCACTGTTTGCGAAAAACAAGCGCTGAAAATAAAGCTCACCAACACACTCGCATTAAACTGAAACGGAAATGCAAGGCATTCTTATGCATATCCTCTAAACAACTGCACACCAACACACACCAACACACACACACAGGCACCGGGAGAAAGACACACACACACAGCGAGAACACAGGGAGAAAGGAGCAGGAAGCAGGGAGAAAGCAGAAGCCAGGAACTCCGAAGCTAACTCGTTTGGGGAATTGCTGCTGATTCCACTACTGCCACTGCCAAAGGAATTTTTCATACGCAAATTAAATCTACTTCAAGTCTTCTGCTATGTGCGCCCCCCTTTTCACCGACCCCCCGCGACGGCGCCCCTGCGCCACTGCAGACGGCGAGATTTGCAAATATTCATTACATAATAAACTGAATAAAATGTGAGAATCCTGCTCAGGCTCCGAGATTTCCTGAAGTCAAGAATGGCAGGCTGAGCGAGGCGCAGACCAAGGTAAGCGAACAATCGCGGCATTCACCTGGCGTGGGAACTTTGGCAACGACTTGCAGCCACTAAATTATAAAATCCTTCTTTCTTAACTATTAAAAAAAATTATTTTCTAGATATTTAACTGCTTTTTCGAATGACTCACATTAATATTTAGTAAAATGCTTTGAGATAAAATTATATTTTTATACTTTTCTGGGAACTAAATTTACAATATTTTATTTGAATATTAGGCATAATTGTTAAAATAATCAAAATAATTAAAAATTATAGTTGAAGATTTTGGTTTTTAAGGAATTTTTAAAGTTTCTATAACTCAATACCTATTACATTTTATTAAAATTCTAAATTTGTTTCTAAAGTTTTTAATAGTAAGTTTCATTATAATTTAAAACTTATTAAATCTAATTTTTTTATTTTATTTTTGTTGAAAAACTTGTTTGCCAATATTTCCTTTTTTAGCATGTTTATAATCAAGAAAGGCTTATAAAACCCCTATAAAATAGGAAATATTTTTCCTTCGTGTTTCCACTCGTTACGCATTCTCCCAGCAATCAGACTTATTAAACAAACACCACGGGCCACAAATCAAATTGTACATCGGATCCCTAAAACCAATTCGAGGCCTACCAGACGGAATGTTTGTGTATGACTGCTGGAATATATGTGGCAAATCAATGACACGTAAAAGCTCTAATTAAACGCACATTTCTAGCGCGCTGTGTTCTAACTCTGGGCTCTTAGACCAACGGCATGCGGAGTTCATGTGGGCTGGCCAAGGGTCATAAACTGGTCTACCCCTCATAAACACCCGGACCGTTTCCTTCCTTCCGGTCTTTCGGAACGGGGGTTTTTCGGCCGTGGTTCTGGTGGCCCAAGAACATGTGCTGCGCCTTTTAGGCCAGATATAATTGAAGGGTAGTGAACCTGCCATATGATCTATGACTGTATTTAGATTGTACCGACCAAGGAAAGGTATTAGAGGAAATTAGTGTTGGAATTGTGTGTTTCTGAGGAATATTTACGGTACTAGTTTAATATAAATCACTTAAAATATGGGTACTCTCGCTTTCCCTACAATAACTGGCGTCTTAAATTAATGTCTGTCGTTCATTTCCGTTGCCCTCTATTTGCATAATTTTGGCCACATTTCGTTTGCCACAACAACTCAGTTAGTGTGGCCCAGTGACTAACTAACTAAGGCACCAAAATTGTGTCCAAAACCAACTGAGTAGTTAGCCTTTTTTCCGCTTAACCCTTAACCCCCCGACCTGTGTGCACAACAAAACATAATTATATTGTATTTATACGGTTTTATATATGGCGTATAATTATTCTTGCTTTCTCCACGTTTTTACAGCGCTTTAACATGTAAATTCGATTCGAGTGGTCGAGGGACTCGCCGCAGAGAACCTCTTCGAAAAGCCAACTCAAACACCCACCCACCCCCATATACCTTAATTAAATTTCTAATTATTGTAATTAACCACATTAATATGACCTCATGCGCACCCTAATTTGGTGAAAATTCCAGGCGAAAAACAAAAAGTCGGAGACCGAGACCGAGACCGAGAATCCGAGAATCCAGTCTTGTGGGATATAAAATTGTGTAGAAAATTGTCGGTAAACACATTTTTACAGTTTATTTGGAGAGGGGAAAGCGTGGAAATGCGACGCGACGCGATTCGCCATCCAATTGCTTGTTGGCTGTACATTTGTGGGCTTGGGCATGTGGTTTTTGGACCCTGCCCAGCCATACGGCCCTTTTATTATACGGATATATACCAGCATATATATGTATGTATGTATATGCGTCCCTGGCTGGTCGAGGCAACAATGCTGTTGCGACGGTTTTGGCCTTAATGAGGTCATGTGTGGCGACCACGACAGCGACTAAGGACGACGGCACTGGTGATTATGATGGCATGAAATTAACATTTAATTTGAGCTGAAGCCACCTAGCGGGAAATGGCTTTCGGCTAATTTATACCGCCGACGGTGGCCTCTGAATGTGGCATCATTAGAGAGGCGGGGGCCACCAAAGTTTGCGGCCGATTCCATTGGACAATGGCATCTAATTTATGTTTGTCTTAGCAGATGCTGCCTGCCCAATCCGCCGAACTCAACAAGTTGGAGAGATGCGAAAACCAGAAGGCCCAGGCGAACCAGTTAAAAAAGTTTTCTGTTCTATTTTCCCAAACCCCTTGCTGCCCGCAAAAGTTTTTCCTGTCTGCGTTTAAGCGCAACCAAAAGAAAAGTTTACGGTTGAAAAACAAATTTTTGTGCCGCATTAAGCCAAAAACTTTCCTCGGGCTTATCAATGCTTTCACATTGATCAGCTGAATTTTTATTGAAAACAAGAAAACGTGTAGCGGAAACATTACCTGTCCTTTTCCCCACTACTACCACTCGGGTATTCATCTCTAAATATTCGCTGCATTATTTATTAATGAGGCTTAAGCAGCGTCTAACATTTCAAAGCTTTCCGCCTCTAGCCTGCGGATAAATGGAAACCGGAACCACAACAGGGTGGGACGGAAAAAATGCGGAAAAAGGCAAAAATGTGCGAGCATTAAATATTAATTTCCATTTCGTAACTGATAAGAGCCAAAGTTGGTTCCCTTTCGGAAAGGAAAGCGAAAAGGTCAGCGGCGAATAGAGCTTTCAATTAGCCGCGGCAAAGAAGCATTATAAATAGCGCAAAAAGGGTTAAGTTTTGGGGAAAAGGACTGGGCGAGCGCACATAAATCAGACTAGGATAGTTTGAAATATTATATGGCAGTGCAGGGTTAAAAAGTTCTGATGCTGTCTGTGCCTTTGCCTTTGCAAGTGGTTTATTTATGGGGGGAAATTTTACTATAACATTTTATAATAAAAGTTCTTAATTTTTGGCACAGTCATTAAATGAAGAAATTTATGAACCGCTTCTTTTGCTAGCTTTGAGCACTAATAAATATGCAAGGGTTTATAGAACTTTAAGAATTCAAATTATTTTTGTACTTTATTTTAAATTAAAGTCATAAAAAGAAATACTTACAAATGGTGTTTTTTATCTGTTTAAAAATGTTTTGTAAACATTATTTTTTATAGTTATTAGGAAAGTTCGAACTATTAATTAAGGGTTTGATGCTTTGGATTTGCCAATGAAAAAAGGTCGTTTATGAGAGGTTTTAATATAACACTTAAAAATAAAAGTTATTAATTTTTAGTATAAACATAAAATAAATAAGTTTATAAACTGTTTTTTTGGCTTATAGTAATTCTAAAAATTCTAAACATTTAGTAAGTAATCACTTAGATGCATAACAACTTTTTACATAAGATAAAAACACCTGCTAGAAATCCACCCCACAAATTTCCCTAGAAATCACAAATCGGAAATCCACTTCTACTCGATTTCTAACCGGGTTTATTGCTTCTTGTTAGGTCTCCGAATGAAACCCGCCCAACACTTGTCTCTTGACCCAAGCAACACTTCATCAGTTCGGAACACTTTGGGACAACAAAAACCCGTAACGGACTGAAGTTAATTTTTGGTTCCCTTATCCTATCAAAGCTGGTCCGAAAAAACGACATACAAATTCCATGGACAAAATGAAATGTCAACAGTAAATTTACCTTCGAGTTTTCCCTTTTTGCCCTTTGATTATTTTCTTTTCTAATGCGGCGAAAGCTCATTTTTCTTATTTTGAAACGAAAATTTTCTTAATGGGATTTACAGAACGAAATGTCTACACATAATCTTTGTGTGGGTCTTCTCCTTTTTTTTTTGGAGAGAAAGTAAGATTTTTTTTCGGGTCATTGACGCAGTGTGTAAAATGGCGCATAAATATGTTGGAAATGGACTTGAGAATTTATTTACATAAAAAGGATTTAACAAATAGGGGGAGAAAGGGAACTTGGCCTTGGTGATTTGTTGTTTGGTTAGTCGTTTCTTTTGTTATTTTAAGCTGGTGAGCGATCCGATTTTCTCAAGAAGGTTGCCAGGCGACAGATGATGATGATGATGACGGGTACTCGTATAATGGTGAGGCAGTTTATTGGATTTATTTTGTTATACAATGGTCAATGATCACAAGTCGAGGGGAAATACTTTGGTTTTGGAATTTTGCACGTTTCGCTAAACGAAAAAATGCAGGAGTTCGTTTTAGAGAAATTCTAAAGAGAAGAAAATACAAGAAAATGAAGCCAAGTTGGCTGGAGAACTGAGAATGGGAAGTTTGTCGCGCTCTAAGCAGCAAATCCCTTCATCCGATTTAAGTAAATGCAAACAAAATAAGTAAATAGCAAGAAGCAACACTTCGTCTCCATTGCCTGGTAGCTTTTGTTGGGTAGCTCCCTTCGGCCCGTTCTGTAGTCTTTGGGAAGAAGGGAAAAAGGAGCTTATGGAGGCAGCCATCTCCATCTCATCTTCCAGGGCACTTGGATGAGAGCTTGTTAAAACTTTAAGTCCGTTTTACTTAACGTGGCTGCATTTTAGCTGACAGTTGTAACTGCTTCTGTTGCCTTGATTTTCCCAATGCCACCCCGTCTACAGCTTTCCTCCATTCACTTTGCCTCTGCATTTGCCTTTTGTCTCTCGATCTTTAAGTTGTTAATTTTTTAAAGGCTCCCTGGATTAGGTCCTCTAACTATTTAACACATTCGCCTTGTATTTAACCCTCGAAGGCCATTGACAACGCCTTTAATTGACTTGCATTGTGGCCCTGCGCCTTTCCCTCGGAAAATCCTTCTCGGTCTCGCTCTTTGGCGCTGACAAGCCTCGTAATTAGTCATCTTGGTTTGAGCCACTTTTTGCTATTGACACTTGGCCAAAAGCAACGATGCCTTTTAAGTTCGCTGCTATCGCGCTTGTGCTTTGCTTTTAATTGAAAGACGTCCTTTGCGGAGTCCTGATTGGGTTTATTAATACGCCAGGCTTCTGAGGAACATGGGGTTCAGTAATGTTCCTGTTAGTTGAGCATAATGAGCTCAAATATGGGGCTAACGATGAGTTTATGGTAGACAAGGAAAGTTAAGGCAATGGGATTTCACTTAATAACCCACTTAGAAATGTCAAATTATGGTAATTAAACATACATTCCCGATCTTGAATCATTGTTCTTAGAATTAACATGAATCAATTAAAGGCATAGCTTATTAGTTATTAGTGTTCGGCACTCAAATAACTAAAATACTATTTTACATAACCAATGCTATACATAAATAAATATTTGTATATTTTCTTTTAAGAAATACCTTAAATTTGAGCTATTTAATGAGATTTTACACAGCTTGTAAGCGACTTTTTAAAAACTAACTAAAGTAAAGACCACAAATACTATTCAGCTTAAATATCTGGCTTTAATTTCATTAGTTTCGCTTCAAGAAATGTTTAAATTTACTCCTGGACCGGTTACCTTTACACCCCTAGCAAACGTCTGGCATTTAGGACCCGAAATAAACTTAAGCCCGACCACTTATTTATGACGCATACTTGGCCACCTTGCTGTGCCCCCGAGGACCAACCCAAAAATGCCTAAACACAGTTTGGTTCGCACTGCAAAACTGGGGAGCTCTTTAAAATTGTTCCCCGGCGGAAGTCGAAACCAATTCATTCGCTCAACCCATCTCTCGCAGAATGTGCGCATATTTGCCTACCTCGGCATAATTTGAAATTAGTGCACTCAATGGCTATGGCTTCTCTACTTTTCCTACATTTTTGCCCTGCATATTTACATAGGACGATGGGTTTTCAAAATGTTGGGCCTACCTACACACCAGCTGCTTCAGCTGAAAATGCAAAAGTGCTTACGCCGGCCACCAATTTCAGTGGGTTGTCCATGGTAGCGATGGCGGTGGTGAACGGCGATGGTGGTGATGTTGGCAGCCAAAAAAGCGAGCATCAATTTCTGCAGCAACTGCAGCTTGGCTGGGGGAAATTCCAACGAAAACGGGTAAGGGACTAGCTAGACCATGGCTATGGTCTGCAGCAGGAAAATGCAACGATGAGCGCCATTTTGGCCACGGCTTTAAAGTTTCGCTGCATAAGTTGAGGCGTTGGCGCTGGAATATGAAAAATGTCTCTAATGCTTTGACATTTCGCTCGTTCTCTGGGTTTTTTCTTCGTTTTTTTTTATATTTTTTCTTTCCTTTTCTTGCACCACCCTCTTGCGTTGTCTGTCTCTTGTCGCCAGGAAAATGCCCCTGAAACGGCAAGGGCGTAAAATTGCCGTAACATGACAGCGAACAACTTGGCCAAAAGGTAACTCAAAACGCGCTGCAAACACGCACCACGTAGCCACGCCATTTGGCCAGAGTACCGGAGTACTCTCCTCCGCTTGTTAGTGTTGAGTTAGACTACCCCCCAACACCCACAGCACCCCAACCACCCCATATACCTATATATACCCTCTATGTACCCCGAGATGGAGAGCTTTATCAGTGCGCTCTAGTAGAAAGTTTTCCATAATGTGTGGGAAAAAAAACTTGTGAGCAAAAATAATACACCAAAGAAAAGACAAAACTGTCAACTATTCAAATTTCTTGATGGATATTTTCCGGATTTTATAATACCATATACGCATAGTTTACAATATTGATTTTATGAAACCAAATCTAATAACTATATAATTGGCAACAAAAACTATAATAGACAAACACTATTGCCTGCTGAAATTTCTTTAATGTAATTTTCCTGGTTTTGTATTTCATTTGGCTTGCTTTGTAATTAATTTTTTAGGAGTTTGTAAAACCAAGTACACAAATTTTCAATTACCCTGATATTAAACACCTTTTCACTCTCAATGAATATCTACAAAATGTCCAATTAACATCCAATTTTATATTAAGTTCTAGCTTTATATTCACAAAAATAAAACGTAGCAGGTTGGCTACTCAAATTTCCAGAAAATATTTTCCTTAAAATGTGGTTATTTCTCTTACGGGTAAGTTCCTAATTAAATTCTATTTTTTGTGTTTAATGAACGTCTAACTGAAGTAAAATATTTTATTACATTTTTGACTAGCATACTGCACAAGCAAAAAGAGAAAAACACACAACTTTGCTTTTTCAATAGGCAAATTTCAATTTTCATTATAAAATGCATTTATTGCTTATCGATTTGGCAGGGAAATTGAATGTAATGTAATAAGAAATTACATTTCACATGATAGAATTTTATAATTCAATTTTCTTCTTGCGCTCAATAAAATGTCTAATTGACAGGCAATATTTTTGCGAATTTCCTGTCTCGAGTGTATTGCCTCTTCGGCTTTTTGGCCAGGAGAACCAAATATTTTCCTTTTCCCGTGCGGCCTTTCCTCCTCCATTTTTTCCCTCTTGTCTGCATTATTTATGCATTTTACTCTCGGCTGCTGCTGTTGGCTTTTAATAGTTCTGCATGTGTGCTGCGTGTGTTTACCACATTGAAAAGTTTTCTTTGCAAAGTGCTTGGTACATACAAGCGCGCGCAAATATGCCAAAAAATATGCTACACAAAAATCGCTCAAGTGCAAAGTTTTAACAATTGAAAACTTCGCATGGCTGGTGCAGTGTGAAAAAAATACTTAGAAATAAAGGAGGCAAACTTAAAAGCGCTTCTCCCCAAAGTAGTTAACTCAAAGTGTACGGAGTGTCAAAGTGGAGGATTGAGGTGAGAGTAAAATGCTTCAAGGTTCTCTACTGGAGTCTAGAAAAAATCACATAAAGTTAAGCATTTCCGGGGAATGTATCATTAATCATAATCCCTTACAATGGCGCAAAATGAATCTACATAAAGGCACAAGTTTATTTTTTAAATTCTGCCCAAACTCTATCAAGTTTAAAGGTTCAGCAGTAAAATAAAAAAAAACAACATCACACAAAAAATCGCATAAAGGAAAGCGGAATGAAGGAAAATGCCACTAAAAACAAACTATGCAAGCTTTTTTATGCGCTCTCTCTGCAAGTGGCCAAGAAAGAGGTAAGTCCTTCCCCTAGTGATTTCTTTTCTGTGCTTTCATTCCCAGCCATTCGGGTCTTTGAGCCACCTTGCCAGAGCAATGAGGTGTGAAGATGAACTGTCGCAATTGTCTAACGGCTTTGTTGTAGCTGCAGTTGAATGCACATAGACCCCCGACCAGGGGCTCGTCCCAAAGGGGATCGATGGGTTTTGGGGTAAATTCGAGCTGATTGGGAAGATTGGGAGGGCTAGGAGAGCTAAATTCAAAGGAATGTGAACTTGAAGCTAGCTGGGGAGAAACCCCAAGATTACCTTTTTTTTTATAGATTTTTATCTATTTTTCTAGGAATGCGTAAAAAAGTTGGAATCTAAAGAATTTGCGTATATTTTCATGGTATATCACGTACGATATGAATAACGTATTTTAAATACAAATATAAAATACAAATATAACCACAAATTATTGCTCAAGCCCAGCCTATTAAGTTGTTTTGATCGGGATCTGAAGAATTCGCGTTATGAAATTCAATGAATTTCCCTTTATACAAAAAAAACTTAAGTAAAAACAACTGTCAAATGTTGATTTATTTATCTCATTTATTAATTTTAGGGAACTGGGCCATACAAATATAATTCGTATTACTATTGCTAAACTCCAGTCTAATAAATTACTTTTTATCGGGATCTGAAGAATTGGCGTTTATAAATTCTTTAACTAATCTTTATATAAGAAACTTGAGTAAAAAATATCAGTAAACTTTTTCTCTATAATAGAAATAAAACCTTTTAAGATATTAATTTTGGAAATGCGTTGGACCATCGCTCTTGGGAATTCGTCCATGGCCACGGCGAATCCCCTCTGGAATGCAAATGCTCTGAGCTACGCACCTGACAACAGGTGGACAGCAGGACATGGGACATCTTCTTGCCTTGACTGGGTATTTTTGTAGCGCTGCCTCTGCAGCTCCCCCGTCCTTTTTTTCGTTCTTTCTTTTTTTGTGACTGTGTGTGCGTAAAACAAATATCGCACTAAGGCGAGAGCAAATCAAATGTAAAACCCGACGTAGGCGAGTGTCAGTCTGTTGGTCTGTGTGAGTGTGTGTGCTTTGTGGTCGCTCCATCCATCCAACCGACCATCCCACTGCGATCCTGAAACCATCCCAGAAAACACCCAATCCCAACCCCCGGCATGCTCGACTTGGCTACACCTTTTGTGGAAATCCAACAATGTCAACTATGCAACACAAAAGCGACAATGCTGTTGCTTTGTCTGACTGAAAGGAGAACGAAAGTGTGGCAAGGTGCTTGCTGGCTGTGGCGCCCTTCTTGTTGTTGCCGTTTTTATGTGCCACACAAAAATAGCTCACTTTTGGCCCCCAACATTGTGCGCTTTCTCCACATTTCGGTATAATTTGTTTTGGTCTTTCATGCACACAATTTGCATTGCTGGCCTTTTCCACCTTAAAGCGACGCAGAAATAATGACATTAAAATGCACATTACATTAAAACGGAAAATAAAAAATACGGGGAAAACAGAAGAAAAACAAAATTCTAGATTTTCCAGCGCGTGCCGGCTTAACCCCTTGGCGTGTGGCCCATAAAAAAAGCGAAACCAAACCAAACCAAACCCCAAAATGAAACGAACAACATGCAAATCAGCCAGCAAACAGCCATAACTACAACTACTTCAGTTTTATGAGCTCCAAACCTCCAACCTCACCCATAGGACCCCCGCCCCCACATTGACAATTATTAGACCGGCCACGCCCCTTGTCGTGCTCATAAATTTTGTAATTATTCCCCTGCGTGCGGAAAGAAAGCCCAAGAAAAAATAGTAAGGGGAAAAAAGAAAGAACAACACAAAATTGAGGGAAAGCACACGCATGTCTGGGCCAAATATGCTAAAGTGGAGAGATGAGTTGAGATTGCCACCGGAACGATTGTTTACCTAAAACTGTGCTAGCCATATTCTTAAAGGCCTGCCAGCCGCAAATTTAATACTATTAACTAGGCCCAAGCACGCTTCATTTTCTCAGCAAAAAGTTAAGTTCTCCCTGCTTGTTATATTCCTAATTAATGCACGCAATTCGAAACAAATGTTCTCAAAACACTACCATTGATTTAATCACAACTCTGTAGTGTAATTTCCTACCATAAATTATGAATAATTTAAAAATTAAACACACGTCGTCGCCAAACTTGTGTAAATTAATTATTGAAAGAAAACTTTTCTTCTACGCCACTCTCAGCACCCTTAAGTATAGCTCGTTCTTGACCCCAAACTCCTCTAATCGATTAAATCGGTTGCAGGGGATATTACCAAAATATCTTAATTAAATTTGAACAAAGTCTGAGTTCCGAGGCCGAAGCCAAGATGAAGATGGTGAAAATGCAGAACGAGAGCGGGAAAAAAACGGTTTTATAAATTTGAACTTAAAAGGCTTGAGAGTCACTGGGTACCGCAGTGCAGCCATAAACATTAATTAAAAGTTTTGACCCTTTTTGCCGTTGCTCAGGGGCTCATCAGCTGCAATATTCATGCGCAGCCAGCGCGCATACAACTACAATAAAATGCACTCAAATTGTTGCTGTGGGAGACTAGGAGAAAGCCAGGCGGAGAAAGCCCAGGAAGAGAAAGGAAAAAGCGCGGCCTCAGTGGCCTTATTTGCACGTAGGGCAGCGCTAACAAAAATTACGAGTTAAGCACTTTTCTGGGCCCGGGGCAAACATATTCACATGGCCACACACACACACACACCCAGTCTTCAATCTCCGTGCACAGTCCACACATGACTCATGAATCATTTAGCACACACTCACTCGGCCGGCCAACTTTTATTTTTCGCCATTTACATGAAAAGTGTTCGCGGCAAAATGTTCAGTTTTTCACTGTCCACTTTTATATATTTTTTGTGTCTTTTTTCGTTTTTTGCGGCTTGTCGAAAATATGACTGGGGCATATGGGCAAACAATTGTCATCGTGTTGTGAGTGTAGCTATCTGAATAAGTATTCATGGCCGCGGATGGTGTGGCATACTTTCCAGCGTCAGCGGGCCACAGTAAAAACAAATGGACAAGTGGCAAATTCACCGAAAACACACCGATTCACCCCGAAACCAGCGGCAGTCAACTGCAAAACCAGCCAAGCATTAAATTAACATTTTTTCTAATTAAAGTGACCGGCAAAAAGTGGTTAAAAAAGATACCAAATTGTCCCTGAGACGGTTGAAAGCGAAGTGCATTTGCATTAAAGATTCTTAACGATCCTTATAATTTAAACAAGGAAAGCAATAAATTAAAAATAATTGTTATCCTCAAATTTTAAATTAAAAAATGTCCTTTTAAAATCTTTTATTACTATTTCATATATAAAAACTTATAATTAAAACTGAAGGACATCCTTACAAAAAGTAAAAGCTTTTATGGACGTTAATATAAAACAAATAAATTAAAGCTCAATAAAAAGAATCTAACTATTTATGTTTTTGTTAAAAAATTTCGTGGTTTGCTCTATTTTTTTTTATTTATTGTAGCAATACAAAACCATCTAAATCTTTAAGAATTCCCATTTACATTCCCACATTGGTTTTCCTTTCATCACTGATAAATATGGGCACTTAGCCAAAAATACATTTAACGCTTTTAATAGGCCGTAATTAGCCAAAAGATATAGGCGGTCATTTTGCAATTGTCAGCAATGGTCGCAGATAAATGTTGATTTATCTCAAGGCGTCCGTCTCCACTCACATTAATGTGTTGACATTTAGGGCAGCCTTCCCTTGCCCCAACAACATATAAATACAATAAAAAAAAAAACTAATAGCATTTTGGTGCAGCCATTTTGGGGGAAAAGAAGGGGAGGGCCTCCTTGTAATGAAAAGTAATAATATTAAATTAACAGAACTCTGGTGAATTGTTGCCGCTTGGCCAGAGACAACCTCTGGGAAATGGGAAATGGTAACGGGGATCTGGGAAATGTGGAATGGTCCGAACAAAACCATTTCGGGGATCCCCCCTCGGGGGTCCACACTATTTTTCGCTAGGCCGCCACAAACATCTTATTTATGGTCTCGTTTCTCGTAAAAATTTGTTATTTAGATTTATGGCGCTTTGCTCTTTGTTGTTGCCAACATTTATTTATCTTTCTTTCATTCCGTCTTTTCTTCCGTGGCTCCTTTTTTTTTTAGGTTTTTTTTATATACTTTTTGTAACCCACTAAGTGGGAGGTGGGGCGGCCCCCACTCATTTGGGCACTGAAATTTTAGAGCCACTTTAGCCGGTCACTTGTCCGTCGACGAGCAACGCGAAAAAACGTGATAAATGTCAGGACATTATTATTGTTGAACAACTCAGATATATGCGTATAGTGGGTATTTCTACACGGGATGTTGGCTAATATAATGATATGCGGCATTAGCAAGTTGCACACGCTTTTGCCGGGGCCATTTGCCATTTGCCAAACTGCCAGGAAAAACAATTGATGGCCGTTCTCACATTTGTTTTGAGATATTTCAGCTACTTCACTAGGTTTCTGATTTCTTTAGATTTTAGATTCTTAGATAAACGAACTTCTAACATGTCCCTATAAAGTGAAGATTTTAGATTATAAATATTCATGATTTTAAATATTTTAATTAAATTTTAAAGAAACGTAAAAAAATTACCACTTTTTCTTAAGCTAAATAAAAAAATTTTTAATTGTTTTAAATATTAGATAGAAAATTAAAAAAATATACCTATATGAAAAACCACCTATTCTTAGATTAACAAAAAATATAATATAAACCAAAGATGATTAATTTAAGCGTATTTATAGATTAGGAAGGTAAAGCATCCCAAAAAAAAATCAATGGGAAAATGTACAAATATGTTATTTATAAATTAAAATAAATATGGTACATTTACAGCAATAAAAACAATTAAAAACTCAGATTATTCCCGCTTTTCCTTTAGTTGAATAACCCAAGAATTATTCCTTAAGACCCAGGAAATCCTTGGAACAACATATATCCATGGGAAAAGTTTGGAATTGATTTGTGATTGCCTGCCCCGGAATTTCCCTACCCAGCCGATTACTCTCACGTCTACTGTTTAATTACCTTTCGCTTGGCGAACTCCATCAAGCCGAAAGTTATCAATTTCGGATTACTTTGCCCCACAAAGGCAAACACGGGCGAGAATCGACTTTAACCATATTTCATCCAGACACTTTTCCGCCCTCGCGTAGTTTAACTTGAGGCTTTTTTTTTGGCAGAGGATAAGGGATGAGTGGGAAAACTTTTGCTATATGTTAATTATGGCTCTGGCATTTATTTGCGGCTTAATATAGCATATATGGGTGGGTACGCACATATAGTTTAGTGCCGTTCGCCTTTAGTTTAGGAAGCGATTTTCCCGGGCCGCTCTGACATTTGCTGTTCCACATTCCCATTTTTTTTCGGTTTTTTTCCCGCGCTCGCTGTCTAAACGAAAACTTTTCAAATTATCGTAGCATCAACTTTTTCCTCCTGCTCGGATTCTATTTTTTTTCTTGCCACTGATGAGTGAAATGAAAGGAAAGCAAGAGATTGGAGCATTGGAGCCTGGAGTTGCGGCAAATTAATTAAAACTTGTTGCAAAAACGCAAAAGTGAAATAAGTTCCCTTTGCGTGAAATATTTGGGAGCTGGACAACGGCTGAGTTAAGTCGGCAATTGTCGAGCGGGGCTTTTGTGTCATAATTTCCAGCAAACGACAAATTAGCTGGCCAAAAAGTGGGTGGATGTCGGCGGAAACAGGCACAAAAAGCCGGCTGTGAGGGCCCCAAAAACCATTTACATGGCAAACAGCAAACAGTTTTGCATATGTTTTTAGATACTTTCGCCCCTGCAATGCTGCTGTCCAACAGTTTGTCGCTCTGTCAACGCCCGAAGAGCTTCGGCAGGACAAACAAAAAAAAAACAAAAAAAATTAGAGAAAAAAAAGGGAGCCAGCCGCAACCCGCAACGAGTTGTACAAACATTTCACGCGGCAAAGTGCCGCATAAATTTCAATTTAATGCCACATACACAAAAAGAGGTGCGACAAACTGCAAACTGCAAACTGCAGGCTAACCAGGAAAAAGCAGGCAAAAGCAAAAGCAGCAGCTACCCAGTAACGACAACAAATAAAATGGCAACAAAACCAGAAAATACATCAGGATGTGCAGTGTTTGTGTGGCCCTGTTTTTCTGACTCGGTCGTCCCCTGCAGCTTGTTTATCGCTCCACGTACCGCTTGCGCCACCCAGTTTTCCATTCTCCCCAAACCCACTCCCGCCCCCCCGCTTGGGAAACCACCTCCCCTCAAAATGAAATGAAGCGTCTATGAAAGGTAAGTGCCACGGCGAGTGGATAGCGCCAGGAGGCACAAGTCAGCCTCGACACTTCCACTTCCACATCCACTTCCACCTCCATTTCCATTCCCACTTCCATTCCCACTTCCACAAAAGGCCTTGCAAAATATGAGCCACATTTGACTGCAATTCTGAAATGTCAACACTTTGATTGTTATTTGTTTTTCCTTTCTCTTAAGTGACGAAAATGACTTCCAGGTGGGCTGGACTTTGCTTAGGGGGAATTGGTAATTGAATTCGAAATGTAGGCAGGGGAAATTATGATTTTCTGATCATTAACTAGCAAGAATGTGGAAGAAAGTAGGTTCTAAAAGTGGGTTTTTTAAAAGAAATTATTCACTATAAAACTGAAGACCCACAGATTGTATGATTGTTAGTTCAAATAAGATCATAGTAGTTTTATAGTTACATTTTATAAGAAAGTGAAACTTCCCTTTCATTTAATTATTTGTATTATATTTAATTATTTGTAAGATATTAAATTATATTACTCAAAATTAAATGATAATATGATATTATATGATGTTATATGAATTTATAACATTGTATTTACTGTTCTTATTATATGATATTATATGATATAATGTGATGTTATATGAAATTATAATATTGTATTTATTGTTCTTACGATATAATTTGATATTATATTATATGATAATTATTATTTTAAATAAATCTACTGTTTTAAGACCACTGAAGTGCGGATCCCTGCTAATTAAAAAATCAACAGAAGTAAATTACCAATACTGCTTAGGACAGTTTATCGCCGTCAAACTCCCTTTCTTTTAATTAAAATTGTTCAAGACCTCTTTTTTCCTGCTTCTGCTTTGGCTAATTTGAGCCTCAACTGATTAAAATTCTCTTCTTCCGTTTTCAAATGCTTGAGCCTTATAAATATTATGCTCGTCCAAGTTAATTTTAGCACTTGAGCCGAGCGAACTTCAGCTGAAATCCAAGTAAACTCAACTCCACTTGAAAGTTGAGCTCGCTGGCAAGAATGTGCCCAAATTAAGAGCGGAACTTAACGCAAACTTGGCCTAACTTGTGTGTAAAGTGGCGGCATAAATACGGCCAACCAAAAAAATACATAATTTTAGTTTTTAAAACAACTTAGGGCTAATACTCACGGGCTGCATCGACGGTGGTGGGCGTCCAGGTGAGCAGGAACAACGCTAATAGGCCGAGAGCTGCAATTGGGCTGGCTGCTGTCATCTGCAGACCCATTATTTTCAAATACATATATATTTCGTATCGTCGGAAATTGGGGGTGTCGACAGTTGGTAACAACAACAACAATGCTTAGCTAGTTTAAATGCTTCTATTTACACAGGCTGTGTCTCTGTCAGACTTACTATTTGGCTGACGGACTCACTCTCTCGCCAAATGGCACTTAGGCTTTCGCTGAAGGTGCCAGTTCGGAAAATTCAAAGTCGATAGGAAAAATCAACACAGTTTTTGTTGCAAGTGTGCAAGGGTGTAGGGTGTTTGTTTTGTGTGTCAGAAAGGTGAGTGGAGTGTGTTTTTTGTATTTGCAGTTAAGTTAATGATTTCGTATAGTCGTAGTTGTATCAGTGTTTCAATCGTTCGTTAAATACATTTTCGCAAGCCGAAAGTCATCGGATATTACAAGATGTGTTAGTAAATGCGATGTCATCATCATTATTGGCATGATAGCAACATGTCGTATGCGTGATAAATATTTGCAATTGTTGTCGTCACGTTGCATTCAGTTGTACAAGTTGTTGTCGTCGTCGTTGTTGATCACACATATTGATTGTTGTCGACATGTTCGAGGAGCCAAGTTTATTGCAGTCGTCGTTGTATCATCGTTTTATGGTTACCATGTGGAGGGAAGCTGTTGTTACTTATCTGACCAAATACATTTACCTGCCTAGACCTGAACTTAATACTTAAAGAACTCTTATATTTATGCGATTTATATCTAAAATATAATCTGAGATATGCAGTTTATTCTCTTGTCTTATTGATTTATTTCTTTCTTTTTTGTGATTCAATGTTGTTTGCCGGTTTTGATGTTCCTGCAAAAAAAAGGACACACAAAAGAAAGGGGAGAGAGAGAAAAACAATTGTTAAGGATAAAAGTCAGTCGACCTGGCTTAAATTGTCAGAGACCTTTGTGTGTGGTTTTGTGGCAACAGGGGGGAAAAGTGAAATCCATTGGCCTCGTTTAGCTGGCAAAATCAAAACTAAATATACATTTTTGATATAAATTCGAGTCTCTGGGAGAAATACATTTGTTGTACATTTTTAAACGCTTTAAATGTGCGTCCAACCAGTAGGTTTACCAAAATAAAAAAGGGATTTGACAGAATTAATTTGAGTACAAGCAAATATATTGATTTTTCAAGGTAATTAAACTTTCAACTGCTTGAAAACGCTAGGATGTCATCTAAATAAAACGTCAAATCCAAAACCAAACCACACAGTATGCACAATATGCTGAACTTCAAATAAATTGATATTTCCAGGTAATTTTCAAATCTTTATGCCAACAAGAGGGTTTCCAAAATCAAAAGGAAATCAGAGTGAATTTTAGTTACAAAAAATAGTAACAAAGTCAAGTAAATTGATTTTTCCAGGTAATTAAAGCACCAACAGCTCCAAATAAAGCACATCTAATTGAAGATGTCATCTAAATAGGCTGAAAGTCCCAAAAACCAAGTTACAGCATATGCACATGCGATCCCAAGGAGCCCAGTTGAATGCTCTGTGGCGAGCAAAGTAAATCGTTGGTCGACTCCAAATTCCTTGCCCCACGTCGAGCACTCATTAAGGCAATCACCTAAAAGCAAATCCCTCAAAGGCCAACCCAATAATTACAGTAACAGCAGCACACTCAGCAGCAATTAAAAAGTCAGGTTTAGCAGTCAGGGGGAAAATGAAAAACCGAAAAGTCAGGCAAGAATTGAACAAACTATAAAAGCCAAACCAATTGGAAGAGCCTAACAAATTTGCACCTCGGCTCAAGGGGCAATGCTACTTTTGATTTCTTTTCCACACTCTCCACACACCTCCTTTGCATCTACTTTGTTTACACCAAGTTATAGACCCACTTGGCTGAGGGGAAAAGGCCCTAAAAAATCACGACTGCAGGTAGGCCTGAACCCCACACAGCCCCCTGCCATCTACCAGGCCATACCTCCTGCCCCCCATCTGCCTATATATATGCACTTGTAAAAATCAATTAAACTTTTCAAGTGAAGTTATAATGGCTGGCAACCCTTTTCAACCACTCACGCTCTTCTTCTTCGTTTTTCTGCTTGATTTTTTGCGGACTTTCGACTTTCTCCTGTATATATTGTTTTTGTTGCCTCTGGCTGTTCAGTCAGTTTTCTTATTGTTTTCATTGCTGTTGTTGTTGCAGTTGTCAAAAGTTTTAAAATAATTGGATTTTTTTCTGCTGCTATGCGAGCGAGTGTGAGTGCACTGTGAGTACAGAACACGAACATCGGAATGTTGACGATTGCAGCGAGGGGATATATGGAATGGAAGGGTTTACCTACCCACCAACCTACCGCCCCCAAACTCATTCTATATAAATTAAAATTTCTTTGTTGCAAAACCCTTGGCTTACACACACACACTGAGACCCAGGAGGGGAAGGTACTTAATGCAGGATTTCGCTGCAGTCATCCAACGCCATCATCGCGAGTATTACCCAATTTCCAGCTGAAGTTTTCAACACCAAATTGTAGACGTCAACAACACAAGCGTGGAGCAGCGTGGGTGTGGCCAATCGGATGCCTATATAGGGCCAGCCACGCCATGACGAACGCTTGGTAGAACGCTATTTGAACAGACAGAAAGGGGGCTCAGGGAAGGGCTTTTCCGTTGGTTTCAACCCAGGCCCATAAAGTAAACTTCTCCACATTTCGCTCGGAGTTATATCTACTACTTACAATCATTAGAACTATCCACCAATTAATAAAACAAACAAATTGCATAATTATCTCCACTCGGCCAGCACCTAATTAACCCCCCAAGCACATATATTTCAGTCTTGTTGAGCGACCTTTGAATGATATATATAGGGCGATATAATTTCAATTAGGCTAATGTAAACCATAAATTAGCCTATAACTATTGTTGCAGACAAAAAGATCCTACGATAGCTTCTTCATATTCATATTGAGTATATTTAAGGTATTCGTCATACACGGCGTATACGTGTCACTTAATGCTGGCCTGGAAAAAACATTTTAGTTTCGAACCTCATTTCAAGTTTGGCGAAAAAGAAATTGAGTGAAAGGAACTTTTTTCCTGCAATTTTTCTTCTCCTCGCTTTCAGTTCTAATAAAAACACTTGACACCAAAACGGAGAAAGTTCCTTGAGGCAAGTGGTGGAAGACATGTGAGGCTGAGCTGGGTTGTATAATGCTTTTTGTTGGTTTTCGAAAAGAAAAACATTATATACTGGCTTAAGAATTATAAAATGTTCTTATATTTTACATTTAAGATTTAAAAAGCGTTTTAAGAAACATTGATTTACTGTCCAAGAAAGAAATTGCGTTTAAAAGTGATTTCCCAGCCCATATTAGGAACACAAATTCACTTTAAAATTACTATAATTTAATTTAATTTTAATTTTGCTAGCATAAAGAGTTTACTTAAAATCCTTTCCGAAGTCTACAGCACTACACTTAGTGGCTTTAAGTAAAATATAAAATCTGATTTAGCTCTCACAAGGCCAGTGCAAAAAAAACCTGAAATTTTCTTGAGCTCTTGCCAAGGATTTTCCATTACTCGCCGAGGACATAACTATGTCAATCTGCAGAAGCCACTCTCCACACACTGCAGGCCCTTTTTATTTTTCTACTTTTTGTGTGTTTTTTTGGTCGGCCTTAGCTGGAAATCACTTCGCAGCTGGTCCTAAAACGATTTTAGGCCGCTCCAATCACAAACACACACTCGACTCGGCACACCCGAATCGGAAACCAGCGAAAACATCAGCCACAACAATCCTTCCAGGACGCAGCGTTATTTTCGCACCAAAACTGCAGAGAAAACCCCTCCAGGACCTCAGACCCCAAAAAGGAACTGTGAAAAATTGCCAACAGTTTCGCTTTAAGCCAAAAGGAGGAGGAAAAAAAAATGAAGAAATGGTAGTCGCTCGTAAAACTGCAAATGAAAATAGATAAAAAGTATCTGTCGTCCCAACCAGTAAACTTCATTTTGTAAATCAATTGAATTTTCAATTGTGTGCGAGCAAACTAAACCAAACCACGGCGAAACGAGGGAGCTTACCCAAAAAAAAAGGTAAACATAAAAGGACAAATAAAGGAAACGACACTATTACCGAAGAAGGGGGGGTGGGTATACCGAAAGATTTTCCTCCCTGGGCAATCGTTTCAATCTCCATCTCGAATAGGGACAGGATTGGCGTTTCTTATTAGCTGGGGCCAGGCGATAAGGACCTTATCGTTTCATTCATAGGGAAATTCCAGGTCAAACACACGCACACACAAAGGCTCTGGTAACTCTCTTATGCCGCTTGAAATTTTTACCGATTTATCTGCCAGGTATTATCGGCATCCTCAGTGGTTCTTCGTTAATTATGCCTCGCGTTTCACGCAAACTTTGCCACCCACAACCCGGGTGGTTTGTAATTATAGAAATATTTTTTAACCGGCTTGCGGCAAGGAACACGCTCACAAAAGCAAGTACACATGCGAGTACAGCATGAGGGGGGGCGGGGGTTGAACCGAGGCAAGCCGAGGACTACGACGATTTGGTTTTTGGTTAACTTGGCTGAAATCACTTTGCCGGGATTTCCTAAAACGCTTTTCCCTTTGCTATGACATTATTTGTATCCGTGGTTTGTCACATACTTGGGGGCACCACTTGAATTTTATTCAAACTATTTGCCTCGATTTTTACGAATTTTGTTTCGATTATATTTTTTATTTGCTGCCCGATTATCGCACACACGGCTGAGGAGGACGCGCTCTGTTTCTTACACGTTCGTTACATCCTGCCAAATCCCGAAATTGTACTAAATACGTACAAAACTTTTACGATTGGCTAAGGCCCAGAGCAGCCGTGCTCGTGTTTTTCCTCGCGTCAAGTGTGTGCGTTTGTGTGTCGATGGACGACACGAAGAGTCCATCAGCGGGCCCGAGGACGGGCCGAGCGCGAGTCCTGTGTGGTGGGTTTTCAGAAAGAGCGAAAAGGCCGAGCAGATTCGGCATCCCGAAGCTGGGAGAGATGAAAGAGAAAGACTGGACAATGCTACCCACTCAAAAGTGAGTTTTGAGCAGAGCTCAATGCAGGAAATGCTCGGCAAAATGTTAAGAGCCCTTCAGTCCGAGTGGTTTTATATATCATCTGAAATTAGCTCCAGAGCTTAAAATGTTAGGGAACAGTTGAGTATTACCATGGAGCTAAAAATACAGCTCAAAACATTACTCAAAAACATATAAATAGTATATTTAATATATTTTGTAAAATTAAAAAAACAGAATTTTAGAAATTTAGTTGAGAAATACTTAAGAATATAATGCTGCTCTAAATAGATTATTGGGAACTAAGAAATCCATCTAAAATATAATTTTTAATTTAAAACAAACTCATTTATTACTGAGTTGAAACTCTTAACCAACATTGAGATAAATACAAAGTCTTTTAGTCCCATAACATTAGAGCCTAGAAGAATTTCTCTTAGATGAAGCAAACTCATGTTAAGTTTGTTACTTGCATGTTAAACTCAACTCAAAATGAGATTTTCAACCACATCATATAAGAAATGTAACTCAGTGTTCCGACTCTAAGAGAACTGGTCAAAATAAAAACTGTAAAATAAACAGTGGCTGTTTTAAACTCAACTCAAAATCGCACTTCTAGACATTCCAACTCATCTTGTTAAAGAGAACTGGTTACTTTGAGAATTCTAGATTTAACAGACCAATTTATAAACTCAACTCAAAATGTAGAGTCATAACAACCAAAAGAGACCCTGCTGTGATGTGAATAAAGCAGCTCGGTTCTTCTTCTTAGCCAGGACTCACTCAAAGAGAGATGGGTGAGCATAAAAACAAGCTTTCAATGTGGATTATTCGGAGGTGTTCGGTTCCTGAAAACCCGAAACGAACTCACCGCCGAAGGTGAGAAACGAGCGCCAGGACGCACGAAAGACCCGCCATTGACTTTGACCGTCGTTCGCCAGTCGTCAGTTTCAACTGGAGCGGCGGGCAGTGAGCAGAAGTCGGCTGACAGGACGCATCGGCAGGACACTTCGCAGGCAGGCGAATCGGAGCAGTTGAGGCAGGGAAAAAAGCGAGAAATAGCCTGTGCTAATTTCGACTGGGTAGCATACTTTTTGGCGCGCACTCCTGCCTTAATCCCGCCGTCTAAGTGAATGTGAAATGTGACAAGCCCAGTGACAGTTAGCCAAAGCCAACAAAAATGGAGATTTGAGATTGGGCAGGAGAACGAGAAAGCAACCAAAACAGATGGAAACAACTTGCAGATGCTGTGCGGTTCGAGGCCCCAGGAGACATTTAACATAATAAAAGCGAACGTGTGCGGCATTTTGGTGTTGCCTTTTGGCCAAGTTAACTCCTGTTTGTGTGTGGGTTTGTTTAATGCTAATATCGCAGACACTCGCCCACGCACACACTCACACAGAAACTTACAAACAAACAATATTGCAAATGTGTGTGCGTCAGGCAGTTGGCAAAAGTGTCGTAAATCGTTTAGACAGCGCAACGTGGCCCAGAAAAAAAAAAATGGAGAAAGGAGGAAGAGGGCCAAAAACGATATGTAAACGACACAGTAGTCGCCGTGGGAAAAACTCGGAAAACACCCAAACAAAAAGCCAGGAAAATGGAGGATCTGCCGATGAAGTGCATTTGTTGCTCATGTGAGTATCCAGCCAAAAATAAATTATCTTTGCGCCCCCTTTTTATTTTGTTTATTTTTATGCGGCTGTAATGTGAAAGAATTGGGGAGGTGTCGGAGTGGTGTAATAAATTTTTATGTGCTATTTCCTTTGTGTGCGAGTGCGTTTGCTAATAATGCCACCAAAATAAAGGGGCCACGGGACAGTCCATAAAATGCCACATCACAATAAATGCAATTAGAGAGCGATAAACATAAAAATCAAACAGATTAATTTGTTAAAGTGCAACATAAATTGTTTAGTACAAAATGATGTCTCAAAATGCCTTAGAAATCACTTGAAGAGTGTCCAAAAGTAGGCAACGGAATATGGAATCAAGAAATGCACGAATTCTTAGCATACTTTTAGTCAGTTTTTTTTAATTCTAGATATTTCTATTACACAACCTTTTACCAATTACAATTTACAACGAGTCCGAATTCCCAACAGAAACATAAAAAGTGAATTTCCGTTTGTTTTTACATGTGAATTTACTTGTGAAACATGACATACAAAAATGGAATTTAATTGTTTTGGGCCTACCTATTGTCTGCCTCTACTATTGACTTTTACCATTTATTAGGATTAAGAACTATGCCAATTCAATTGGCATATTCATACATATTTGCATGGGAAATATTCAGCAAAAAGTAAACTCAAATTCCAGATGAAAATGTTCGATATCAAATTCATTTGCATAAATGTTCAGAAAAACCCAAAACAAGAAAAAAAATTGACAATTGCATTTGTATCCCATTTTAGACCTAAAAAGATCAAAATGCAAATGGAAAAAAGTTCTCCGTTATCAATTGCAAACAAAATTAGGCAAATGGAAAAGCAAACAGCATTAGCCTTGTCATAAATTCACCAAAGAAATCGAGGAAAAAACGAGATAAATGTCAAAATGGGACTTTTTTATCCTTTGCAATTAAAACCACATTTTTCCCTTCTTTAACAGTTTTCTTAAACAAAAAATATTTTTCTTTTTCTATTTTCAGAACTGGCGAACATTTTAAAATGATGAGTTATTGATCTCGCTGTTTGCTTATACATTTTGTATAAAAAGTAAGTATATTTGTACTCATGTTAATTTGGCTATTATAAAAACAATATTAGCAAACAATATTTTTGTTTAACTACAACGGAACAATACTGCTCCAAATTTGTCTAAAAAATTAATTTTATCATCTGACAATTTTTAAATGTTTGATTTTTAAAATGGAAGACAAATTACACAATACTCCTTGGGGCGTAGACAACTTATCCTTAGAAAAATATAGTTTTAGAATTTTATTGCAAGTTAAAATAGTTTTTTTAAGGAAAATTAAGGAAATTTTTAAAATAAGCAATTTTAGTATAAGCGATATATGGATTATTTCTATATTTAAAAAACGTTATAATTTAAAAGTCATTTTACTCTTAAAAGGCACAGAGGTTTTTCTTAAATAGGTAACATAATACCCCGATTTAAAGTGTTTTTCAATTATGTATGACTTGGTGCGAACTAAACACTAAAAAGCTTCCCAGATAACCCCTTCTGGCACCCAAGCTCTTGAGTCCTTCACTTCGCCGAACATAATCCTCAACAATCTGTCACAAAGTGTGTGTGAGCCAAATTGTTCGCTGATAAATCGTAAAAAAATGACAAGGAGCACACAAAATAGAGGGGAACGTGCGTAGTAGTGAACGCAACAAGCAAATGCACTCAAAAAGTGGAATCTATAAAAATTCCAAACAAGAGGACGTGTCCATTGATGAAATATGCGGCAAACAAAGAAACTTTTCGTACATTTTTTGTTTACGATCAAAGAGTAAAGTAGCGGGGAAGTATTCATAAAAGAGGGGGCAAGAGTTCGCTTTAGTTTGGCAGGGAAAAGGAGAAAGGACACTGTGCAGCAGGCACGTAGATATCCTGCTTGCTACATTTCATTGCATACTTTTACGCGTCTCTTTAGTATTAATTTGCAAAGGCAACCCGCATCCAGGTGAAAACGGATCGTGGGCCTCATTATGCATGCTTGTCCGCACGTAACCCTGCATTTCCAAACCTCGCCTCGAGAAAATCTTCTTCAAAAAAAGAACAGATGCCCACACACACCGAACAGTTTTTGGTTCTGTTTCTGCTAACTTTTACCAATTTCATTTTCAATTGACTGTCGACCAGAACACGCAGACGGGCTCGGCTAACCACCAGCAATTGAGCGTATGAAACGCCAGAAAGGAACTGGGCTGGGGCCCTCACAAAAAGTTTCCACCGGGCCAGGACACCAGAAACACCCGTACACACACACAGAAGGACACGCGGCCACGCACAAAGAGATATCAGCAGAGATACAAAGCTTCCTTCCCCCTTTTTCTCTCGTCGTTTTTTTTTTTCTTGTTTTTCTCAAGAATCCTTTTCTTTCATTTCAATTTCGATGCCAGCAAAGTTGCCTTCTGTATTATACTACTTATTTTATTTCAAGCGGAAGGAACGTGTGTGCCTGGTGCAAGCCAAACCAATTTTATCCTTATCCCTTAGAAAGTTTTCTGCGAAATTACGCCACGCACAATTCATTTGCAAATAGGAACAGTTTAATTTGTTGCTTTTGTGTGTGTCCGTATGGGGGAGTGTGTGGTCTATGACAAGGATATCCCTGACCGGTTTGCAAAGTTTTTGAAAGCACCCGCATGCGATGGAGACAACACTGGCGCACAAAAGCCTTCTTTATGGGGAATATTGCATTAAACGAGCCGGCCCACAATCAAATCAGTTCGATTGGGGCATGGGGTCCGGGTCCTTCCCTTCCGCATGCCTTCCCTTTCGCATGCCTTCCCTTTCTCATACCCTTCCTGCTTACCAAGCGCAGTAATTAAGCCAGGATACATCGTCCATTTCTGAACTGATCCAAATCACTCTGGTCCTGGCCCCCCCATCAATCCCCGGGTACTTTGAGTGAAAGGCAAATATTCTTGGGCAACTGTTTACTGCATTCATTCCATAGTTGTCAGAAGTCTAGACACTTGCAAAGCTTTCTCAAGCTTGCCTTGGCACGTATGCCAATTGATAATCGAAAAAAGAGTAGGGATAGCAAAAACTGAACTCCTTGGGCAGAGCTCAGGGTGTGCTAAGTTGTTGACCGGATTTGACAAGCTCTGACAAATGAGCAAGAGATGGAAATGTGATAGCCAGGGGAAAACTTTTGCATGACCAATATATTGGAAAATGCTAATGTTTCTTTTTTCATTTCTTGATTATTGAAAGGGTTATTCTGGTCTTTGGGGATTAATGTCTTACCGACTTACACAAAAAGTTAAAGAGATGCGTAAAAGTTTGTTATAAAGCTTTTTGAAGTTTTTTTTTCAATTTGTTATCATACATTTAGGTAAATACAGCCTATACATAATATTATGGAATTTGATATTAATAGCACCAAGCCGAAAAAATATACATTTATAGGGAAGAAAGATCATGTGCTAAGGGAAAAATATTAGAAATTTAAATCCATCTTCATAAGTTTTATTTATTTTTTATATTCATCATTAAAACTTATTTCCCCTAATGACGAACAATTTATTTTGAAGTTCTCCCTTTTTCAATCTAATTCTTTTTATTGCAACATATTTGGTTATTTTATAATTTCAATATTGTTCATTTTTTAATTCTAAGGAACGTCAAAAGCCCTTCTATTAATTAAGTAAATGTTCGTTTAAATATTTCAACAGGAAGGTCAGAATAAAAAATATGTCCTTTTCTGAAAATGTTCATATGTTTAAGTTATTTTATATTTTTGAATAACTGCATATCTCTTATGTTTATAAATAATGTTCATATTTTCTTAAGAGTTCTTTAAACATTAGTTTTAGATTAAGCAAACTGAACACAAAGTACTCACGTGTTGAAACATGGCCATCATTTCAATGTTGTTGTCGACTTCTACAGAAATTGTCGGTTTGTTTGCATCACCTATAAATAAAAGATATAAAAAAATACATTTTATTAAGTGTAAAATAAACGTTTGGTCTAATTTTATAAACGTTTTTATTCCCTCTTTATTGCAGATACTTCCAAAATGATGATGATGTGTGGCCCATCAATATTGTGATATTATACATATAGCCATAAATAAAGCAATTTTGTTGAAGAAAGAAAATAAAATATACAGTCTATAAAAAATATACCTACTGCTGAATTTTATTTCTCGGTAAAAGGGGGAGGAGCTTAGCCAAGGTGTACAACGTTTAGGTGTCACAAAATGATTGTTATTATACGCTCTTATTATTATGATTATTATTGTTATCAAAGCCAATGTCAAGCCACCGCAGAGAAAAAACAGGAACAAGAACAATAGTCAAGGAGCTCGGCAGGACGAAATCAAAAGCCAAGAACATTGTCAGGCGGCAAAAAATGGAATGGAAACGTGCCCGGCATAAGGAGCCCACCCAGCATTTCATGTTGGTCTCAAAAATTTATGTATTGTTTGTTTATTTGCTTATGCAGTGCTTTTCTCCTGCTCAAGGACCTCACACATACTCCACAAACACACACACACAGTGTTACTTTCTGCCAGGCAGTTTCTCATGCAAATTTATACACCTTCACCGGCTGCCATAATAAATATTGCCGAAAAATATATCTGGTTTCAGCGCCTTTTGTCTACTTTACGCTCCGTGCGCTCCTTTAGATCCTTTAGCTACTTTTGCTTCTGCCCGTTGTCGCCTTGTCACGTGTCGGCATCATTACCACACGTACCGGAATTATTTATATCAGAAATATATATCGTTTATAAGCCCAGCAATTGCTAGCACCCCACATCGTGGCCTAGAACAAACGAATTCCGAATGCCCTTTGGGTCCCTAACTGTGACAGATTAGGGGACATTTAAAGAAGTCCCTGGCGAAAAGTATGGGGGGAGAAAAATTTAAATCACCAGTAAATGTTCGCCACGAGCAGAGCTAATTGTTCAATATTTGTGGCCGAAAAGCAGCTGGCACTTTGAGCCTCCTTTGGGAAATGTGTGGGTGAATTTACGACACATACTCCCGCCTAA
The DNA here is from genome assembly GCF_025231255.1 of Drosophila biarmipes. Lineage (NCBI taxonomy): Eukaryota > Metazoa > Arthropoda > Insecta > Diptera > Drosophilidae > Drosophila > Drosophila biarmipes. Next base: position 8,646,483 of record NC_066612.1, on the reverse strand, counting down.
AACTGGGAAACAAAACATGCCAAGCATGTCGAGCCCAATCGCCCTGAAAGCAGAGGATACTCCGTTCCACTTGCCTCCCCATACATGCCACCACACAGGACCCCCCCCATAAGCCCCATCCATATGTCCGCTTCCCCATAAGCGTCACAGTTAATTTGTTGACAGCTTTGCTGGAAAAGCGGGCTGGGAGCCAAGAAGGAAGCGGAAACGTTGGGAGGTACAATATGGCTGCAGGACACATTGCCGGACAACTGGACAGCGGGACAGGCAGACAAATGTCCGTTCTCCGCTGGGACTACAAGACATGGAGCCATGTAAAGTGTGCAAATGACCAAAGAGAAAAGCCTGAGAAATATCAGGGCACAAAATTCTAATTAGTGGGGTGGGCAGAGGACGGACAATGTTCGACATTCCATATAGGTTTGTGGGCGGCAGATGGACAGAAGTGATAAACCGGATAGAAAATGCAAAAGTTTAAAGGCGGCAAAAGGGCATTGGTACAAATAAAATATAAGATACAATGCCCACACATAAGAGAGAGATTTTTAAATACATTTCAAGTCGAAACTTTAAAGCCCAGACTAAATTTTTTAATAGATTTCATAGTTCTACTTTTAACATGCCTTCTTTAAGCATGATTACAAACCTAAAGTTAAAAAATTACTTCTTTTTTATTATTATGTTTACCTTTAAAAATGGAAAACAACGAAATAACATAACCCTCCTACAAAGTAATACAAAATATAGTTTTCTTTTTCATTATTTTCTGATTTGATTATCAATTTCTTCGTAACCGAAACCTTATTTATTTATACTTCATTTCTGTAAATACAATTTGTGGAGTTTCATTTTCATTTGCCATTCGTTGTAAGAAGGTCTAGTCAGTCAGTTCCGTTTACTGTAATGTCAAATGCCAGCCATCAACGTCGCCATCGTCAACTAATTGGGTTTTCGGCTCCTTCCACGAAAACAAAAAATATTGGCGCACACTTTTTGATGGAGCCTGAGCAGCACAAGGAAGTGGGAATGCCAGGAGGTGAAGATATAAGAAGGAAAGGTGAAAAAAGATTAAATTTCCTCGTTACGACTTTCATCTGGGCTGAAAATAAGAAACCGAAAATTGCGACAAAAATGAAAATAAATATTGAATTATTGATATACAATATCTCAAACGAGTATTGAGTGCCACCAAACGAAGTGTCAAGTTTTTTTATTTGGGGGTGTTTTTTGTAAATAAAAGTGACACAAAAAAAACCTTATATATAAGTGGGTTCTTATTTATAATTCAGCTGACAGTTTGCGCTCTACAAACCCAAAGGTATGATGTATTAAAAATGTGAGACTTTTGACTTTAAGTGCCTTAGGCTCGATTGATTTTTTGTTTGATTGAGTGCATTGTCTTGTTATAAAGAAAAGGGAGTTTGGCTTCCTGTTATATTTTAAATCCTATATTTTTCAGGGATACTTGAGTGATGAAATATTTTAAAAATTAATGGACGAGAAGATAAAGGTTAAAGTGTATTATACTTTTATAATAGAAGCTATAAACAATTAAGTATTACTGTAAGTTTGATAAATTTGACATACAACACAGCATTTACTTATAACTTTCCTCGCCTTTTTCGTAGAGTATATTTTTAAAACGTTTGTTAATCTCTTGAAATTCCAGGGAATTCATTTTCTGGAGGATATAGTACATTTTTCTCCCCTCGCTCAGCTTATTGTCAACGCAAATATTTGTTTATTTATTTCACTTTTTGTAAGGCACAGGCAAGTCCACCGTTTGCAACCCTCCAACACGGCTCAGCATGGGCCCGGGCTTATTTATTTTTACGATGAGTGCGCTTTTTCTACCTTCACGTTTTATTTTTTTCACTTTTTCGGTGAGGAGGCCCGCAACAATATTTTGCATGTTTGCATACAAAATATCATATTTGCAGAGATTGTTTCATTAAAAAAAAGCAGGTGCCGCTGCTGTGCACATATTTCATCTGCCTACTTGCCAGCGCTGAAGGCTGCCTATCCCGTAGTACGTGTTTAGCTTTGGCACCTTCTCGCCCCCAACCGCCCACACATGCGTGAGCCATAAAATGGTCATATTACCAAAATAGCAGTAAGTGCTACGCCGAGGAAATTGGTTTCCCCACGCACCGAACATGGTCGGTTGGTAGTTGGGATAGGTGTATGTATATGATGGGGTAGTCAAAAGGGAAATGGCTGCTAGTTTTGTATGCTGAACAGGTGGACTTCACTGGTAAACTCGTAAAAGTTTCACCGATTTCTGTTGTATATTGCCGTGTGGCTCAATGCATTGGAAAGGCATAAAGCCTAAGGGTATGCCAGCGTTTAAGCCATAAAATGACTGAAGCAAATGTATGGTGCCAAGGATTTTGATAAAGAAAAGACTACTACAAGGGCTAGCCCCAACTAAACCTACAAAATAATCACCTATGATATCCTTTTTTCAGTATTAAGCCTCTTTTATAAAAAGAACTAATGACAAGTATTATGGCTTTCCAATCCCTTCCCTCTCTCATTAAAATTGCCTGCAAACTTGGTTTTCCTCAAAGGACTGCCATCTTCTGTTCCATCTGAATATAAGTTAAAACACTTCCGGTTTCCTGGCACTTACTCTTGCCTTCACTTAAGATGTCAACAGCTAACCACTCGCAGCTGAACCCAGAAAAACACAATGTTAGTCAATTATTTCGTTGACAGTGAGCACATAAAAATACAAATAGATGACACCCAGCGACAAGGAGGCGTAGAAAAGGTAGCAAAAAAGGAAGAAAATCCAGGGGAAGAAAGGACTTGTAATGGGTTCGAGGCATTCGAAGCCGTGTCCTAGTTCCACTAGCAGACAGACAGCGATTTGTCGGAACTTTTTCTCTAATCTATATTTCGTTGTTCACTTGCTGCTCTCTGCGCCTACGAAACGGTATGCCATGGTTTGCCATGAAATGGGGGACAAAGGACGCACGCCTTTATCGGAGATTAAGTGCGATGACATCGTTATACTCATAGACACACGGTCAAAGTCCCAGCCTTCGTTAGTTATATTGTGTTGAAATGTGCTTACAGGACATTAATTTCTTGCACCTGGCATTAAGATAATTGTTGCCTTTTGTTTAGCGATGGCTACGGCAGATAATCAAGTCGTAATTTGGCAATGTGTTGCCGGGCCTCTTGATAGCCTAGTACAATGTGCTTCGGGATGGCCGGACAGTTGAAAGGGACGCATAGTGGACGATGCAAATCAATCAGATCCTTGCGAGCTTCAAGGACTTTAAGTTAGGCACTGTAGGAATAGTTTTGGATTAAAATCGCATTACTCATACACAAAACTAATATTTTAATAAGTAATTATGGTATTATAATCAATTTAACGATTAATTACACAGAAAAACAAATACGGATAGTTACAAAAAATAGCTTTCAAACCTAAAAAACAACTAATAGTAAAACAACGAACTTCATTTTATTATGTTACATATATTTAATGTTTGAAAAACCCCAAAAATGTCGATTTCACCCCTGTTAAAATATTTTTGTACCTTCACAGGTAATTCACTTTGCTATTATCCACTTCGCAAAATCATCCAAGCCAACCAAAAATTAATAATAAGAAATCATTACGACGCTTATGGCTTTGGCAAATGTAATGCGACAAAATCAGCTTTTAATGGGATGGAATTTGAGAGCAGGCTGTCAATCGCTTTGAACTTTGAAAGGTCACAAAGACGACACCCACACACATGGTGGAGTGGAGGGAAAGCAATTTGGCGTAATTTAATAACAAAATAATAGGAAGCAATGACTTAAAAAGGCTGAAACAAAAGCATGGAGAACAATGTGAGGGTTGCGTGTGCGCTGTCATGAAATGAAATCATAAATAATGTGGCCCACTTTTAAGCACTTCTTGTCATCTGCGCCAATTCGGTTGGACGAGTGGCGATTTAATTTGCCTGATGTTGGCTGTTATATATTTTTTTATTACATGTATATATATATTTTTTAGACGTTGGTAAGTCAACGCAGGAACGACAAATGCCTGAAAGCCGCCTACGCGCTTTCCCTGGGTTTGCTTAGTAATTGCTTATGAAATATGCATAGGTCGCCGCTTCTTCGTCATCTCTCTCTTTGCAGTTAGCAGAAGACACGCACCCTTTCAGCCGGAAATCTTTTGGGCCCCTCCTGACAGCCTTTTGCGGTTCAGTCTTTTTCCCTTCTTTTTTATACAAGATTTCTATATACCTAAATATATTGGGGAGTTGGACCAGCCTAGCATGACATAGCCACTTAGCGGCTACATTAATGGCAGTGCCAAATGACTCTATCTGCTGCTGAGTGTGTGTGCGTTAGCCGTAACTGAGCGTGTAGCGGTAAATAAACTAATACCAACATTTTGCAGACGAAATGTTTTAGGCATAAAAGTGTAGCCGTCTTTCCTGCGTATGAAGATGTTACATTTGCCCTATCCAAAACTCCTGCACCGAGAAAAAAAGCCTGCAATTAAGAAAATGTTCCTTAGATACGAACGTTTGGTCAAAGAAATGAGTAAAGACCGAATGTTCTTAAATTAGGAACAAAGGGTCTCAAGTCTATAATAACTGTTTTTTTTGTATTTTAAATTATTTTATACATTTTTATTTTTAATTTTACACTTTAAAGTTGTAAAAAGTGATTATTATGAACCGCTACACTGCGGGAATATAAAGTTCTTCAGAGACGTTGTAAAAATTAAAAGGTTTGCAGACTGCCAGTTTGTGTACTCGATCTCCTTGTTGGGCTTTCCTAAGGAAATACATTTTTAAATCAAGGTCTTAACCTCTCCCCAAAAACTTTTACTCAATAAGAACGTTTGCTTTGATTTAGGGAACAACATTTGAGAAGAAAACATTCTAGAATAAGAATTGGTTCCGCAAGCTTAGACTGTATTTCTTCCCTCAGTGTGTAAATATGTATCTTTGTTTGTCGCTCTTCGTCCACCGACTGCATCATGAATATTTAATCCTGACATGTACAAAGTATGCTACATATATACGAAAGCCTGTAACTGTACATCGACAACATTTTGGGGGGAGGAAAAGCGCAGGAAAAATTACAAACGTAACAAGAAAGTTTCGCTTTCTTTCCCCTTCCTAACCAAGCGGGGCAATAGAGATCTTTCAAACTTCTTCCTTCAAAACGTTAAACACATGTTCGATGTTTTACCGAAAAATAAAATAACTGAGACCATATTTGATTCGAAATGTAAGCCCTTACATATGATATTTTGGGAAGCATTTTCAAAGTTCAGAAATTGTATATTGTGAAGCAGTGAAATTTCTGTCCTCATTAAAATTTTGTACAACCGATATTTGATTTTGAATTTGCCATTTTCGCAGATAATTACAGCCCAAACTAACCCAACACGCCAAAAAACTTTATTCTGCACAAAATCGTCGGGTGTCAGTCATAATTATCCAATCCATACCTAATTCCGCTACGCATTCCCTGGGTGATATATTAGACATACGATACCATTGGCCAAAACCACAATTATAAGTGCCCAAAATCATCAAACTAAATTATGTGAATCGCTTCGGTTGGACGTGGAACTTCCAAAACTCCAACTAGCACACACTCGCAAAGCAATTTATACGTCACACAAACACTAAGACAACAGAACAATTTAACGCTTTAATGATAATGATGTATGAACAAGGCAAGGACAACAAACAGAGGAGAAAGTTGCGCGGGTGTGTGTTAGCCATGTTATTCCCGTTGCCTATAAACGGACTTTTTGGCGGTGCCGGGGGGGAAACGAAGGGCGAAGAAGAGGTGAACCATCGCTTAACAAGCTAATGTGCTTTTAATGGTTCCGCTGGTTGCGTTGCTTTTTCGGCCCCCAGCCTGATTATGCCGCCAAGAAACACAAGTAAAATACACAAATAATTAAAATTAATTATCTTGCAATTAGTTTACGATTTACTCATTAGGCGAAAGGTTGAAACGTGGCCGGCGAAGCCCAGAAAAGTATGCAGCACCTTTGTTTGTTTACCTCATTCCCGCTAGCACACACACACATAAGCAATCTGCCAGGACACAAAGGATGCATGTATGTATGTAGGATAATGGCTATGACAATATAATTATGAAATTAGTGCTCTAACATTTCAATTGAGTTGTTTATTTGATTTATGTGCAATTGCACAAGCAAATGGAATATGACGCCCACTTAGCATGCGCCCGAACATACGAACTAATGACATTTATTACGCATACGCCATGTTGACTCTGACATTTATACTCAGCAGGCGGTCGGCCTTCCTTTCATTGACATTTAACACAGTTCGCTTCGCTTCGTTTTTTTTTCGCCCATGATTTACGACTCAAAGTCTTGATTTAACCGATAGGCCAAGAGCACTAAATTGTTTCATTTTCACTTTTACGCACCCGCCTCCATGCCCCGTGTAATTTAAATGTATTCTGGCCAGGCTCCATGGTTGCCCGCCACGCCCCGCCCTGCCCTGCGCTGCGCTGCAAAGTAAAGTACTTAACCGTCTGCTTATTATTAAAAGGCAAAAGCTTAAGTGGCAAAGTCAAGCTAATTGAATTAGCCTGGCCCGAAACCCCGTTGCGCGTGGTGCGTGAAAAAAGCAGCAGCCAAACCCAGCCGGCAACAATAACAGCAGCGATAAAAAAGGCAACAAGAAACGCTAATGTTGATAAAGTGCCACCAACTCAAAAAAGATTTTACAATATTTTTGACAAAACGAAGAAAACGTCCACGGGAGATGATGATGGACAGCGACTGGCTTGTGTGGACTTAAAAATGCCCTAAAATTATTATTGTCAACTAAAAATATAATTAATTCATGCTTCAAAAGTTGAATATCTTGTTTTCTCTCTAGAAAATATGGAACAATTTAAATTAAAGTTCTTAATTAACTTGCAAACAAACAACAATTATGAAAGGAATAAAAGAAAGAAAAAGGAACAGTCGCTTGAATTTTTTCACATAGATATATTGAAAATTTATTAACTAACTAGAATAAAATAAAATTTATTTTTAAGGATTTAAATATACTTTCTATATGTAATACAACATGTATTAGGAAGTTAAAGAAATATTATAAAAATATTTTTAGTATACAAATCCACTAAATTTAATGGAAAATTCATAAATTAAGTAAATTATATTGATACCAAAAATTTTTTATAATCAACTTTCATTTCCTATATAAGTATGGACCTTTTACAGGATTATAAATTAATTTTTTTCTTAAACTTGTAAAGCATTTATTATTCGTCCTGATGATCAAATCTCGGCCTGACCTCTGACAGGCGGGATGTCTTGGGAGGATGCTCACGTAGCACCTTTTGCCAATAGCATTAAAAAGGGTTTTTTGACGCAACGCAACGGACAACACTCTGGACCGACCCAGACCCTAGCCAAACTTGGCTATCGGTTTACGCGCTATGCTTCGTTAAGTGCATTTTGAATTTTTAATGTTGAGCGCGGGCTTTGCAAGATGAAAGGGGCTGGCTGGCTGGAGGAGGCGACCCGAAGTCGCCTTGCTACAGCTTTTACCGTCTCCCCAGCGAGGTCCTGATTAATTCGCTTTATTAAAAAACCATACGCCAAGAAATGCGTAATACTTTTTAGCACTTGGCCGGGGCCAGCAGCTGCTCCACTCAGCAGTAACAACAAACAAGGCAAAATAATCAACACAAATTACACGGCGGGCATAAATATTCCAGGCTGTCTGGCAGCAGGGAGTGGGAAAAGGGGTAAGGACATTGGGGAATGGTGCACTGCTGCGGGTACGGGATATACATATACCCTTGGCCAATTAATTTTTAATATACGCTAAACATTGCAACAAATTTTTGCGAAAATTAAGCAGCGAAGCTTTAGTCAAGGGGCCAGGGAGTTTTGCTGAAGTTTGCCACTTATTATCTAGGGATAATCAAGGGGTATCAAGGGAGGTTCAGAATTTTCTAAAGTCTCAGTGCTGAAAGTGGACAAGGACTCAAAAAAATAAAACCCTAAAGGTTGAGTTTAATAAAAATGAATTTAAATACAAGCTAAACATTGGAGCTTTGCTTATGTTTTTTACTTGTTATCTAAGGATATTCAAGGGGTATCAAGAAAAGTTCAGAATCTTTCAAATTCCAAATATTTGTAGGTCTTAAAATAAAAGTTGAAAAACAGGTCTCGGTTTCCCTAACCACAATACATTTTATAATTTCATAAAAAAATTATTCCATAAAACGTTTTGCCACAAATACATTTAATACCTTTTTTGTCAGCATAAACACCAAGATAAACAGTTTTAAAAGGGTTTTAAGTGCGTTTAAGCATATTATAGCTCTGGCAACATCACCTTTTGAAAAAGTTAGATACAATCCCCTTTTGAAATAATCGCTTTGAGAACAAAACCTGCGCATTAAATAGTCGAGCCCACAGGCTGCACTTGTACTACATATTTTTCTTAAGCTTGCGGTTTCTTTTTCATGATTTGCAAAAGTGCCAACGGCAGTGTAAAGGATTTTAGACCAAGCCAGGGGGATTAATAAAAGGATTACGCAGCGGAAAATGCCAGCTGTGATGCTTCGAGAGTTGGCAATGCTAATGCGGATGCGGCTGAGGAAGTTGCTGGCTGGATGGGGCCTCCATGCTGCTCCTGCTGATGGCAATTTGTAGCAACACTCGTCTAGGATAACTATATGTGGGTGTGTGGGAGGAGTGCGCTGAGTGGGCCGAGTGGGGGGCGGCGCAGGAGGCACTTGCAGCAGGCTAATTGCGATACGGTTCGCCTTGGCTGCACCAGCATCAATGGGCTTTCGCCCGGCTCTGCCACAGCCACAGGCTGCAGTTTTTCGGTGGCCAGCCAGCTTTGCGTCTACGGGTTTTGTATGGTATGTCTGCTCTCCGAATATATGGCCGGTCATATATTAAAAATAATCCATTCGATATCTGTTTTAATACTTCAAATTTATAGCACTTGCTCCAAACAGAAGCAGCAAGAGCAGCCCCAACAGCAGCAGCAGCAGCAGCGGGCTACAATAACAGCAAACAACTCCCTGTGTCATTTTGAAGGGCTTTTAGCTTGGTATTTTATTGCTTAAAGGATGCGTCTGACCATCAACATGCGAGGGATGCTATCAAAATAGCATTTATTATTGCATAAATTCAGAGCTTAAACGGTGGCGTAGTCTCTGTGTGGTCTGAGTTGGTTTAAAATGCTGGAGAAGTTTTATTGAGTCAATATTTTGAAAAAAGAATTGCTTTTTTTATGAAAAAAAAATTAAATAATAATTTAGCATCGTCGGTAAGCAGCGTTCCATTAGATGGGCTTGGGGAACTGCTCTGCTCAGCCTCTGCCGGCACCCGTACAGCATACAACAGCAGTCTTCAGACACACATCATTGTATTCCTTAGCGACCACTGTTTTAAATTATAAATATAGTTAATAACTAATAAAAAAGCCATACTTTATTAAAATATAGTTAAGAAAAAATTCAAAGGTAGCTGTTTTAAATTAAAAATGTAGTTAGAAACCAAAAAAATACCAATTCATCAATAAAATATAGTAAATAAAAAAATCAAGAGTATATTATTTTTTTTTATTTTAATAATATTTGTAAATATATCTATCTCCTCAATCCTCACCAATCCACCCTCGCACTACATTCGCCGAGTTGTCATTTGTTATTTTTATGCCCATTTTAATAATGACATTTGTCTCGGCTTTCGCTGCGGTTACTTTTCTTACACACGCTCTCCATTTTTTTATGGATAATACCCGAGCGCTGATTTGCTTACAATTGACATAAACGACCATCGGCTGAGTTATGTCATAATTCAGTGGGGCTTAACGCACTCCCGCCCGCACGGAATGCGCCGTATATGGGATATATAGCATATGGCATAAGGCAATGCAGATAAGCCGCACTCAATCAGCATAAAAGTGTGCTATGCAAAATCATCGGGGAGCCAGGCAACAGGAGGAGCATCGTGGCAAGGAGCTCCAAGGCGACTGCCGTTAATCAAGGAGCCAACATCTGGGGGATATAGAACAAAGTCAGAGCAAATCTAAATTGGAACTCTCCCAACACGCACGCATTTAATTAAAGTAAAAGCTTTGCTTTTTTACTCATTTTCCATGGGGTAGCTTATTTTCCTGTTGGTGCGAAATGCAAATGCAAAAAAAAAACAGAGAACTTGCAAAAAATGTGACCGTCAGGGGATGCAAAGTCTGTCCGATTCTACAGTTGCAGTTGCACCGGGTAATAACGTGCAATTTATATGCGTGCCACCAGTTTTTTCTTTGCTCCACAAAAGCCTTGGCAGCGCAGTGCACTCTGAGGATTTGAAACAGGGGAATATCTACTTTTAACTCATTCATTAGCCTCGCAGCTGAGTGAGCAAGAGCATTTCACTTTGCGTTGCCACTAGTGAAGGGGAAATCTCTGTTCATTTCAATCATCAGGAATGAACCTTTAGGGGTAGGAAACTCAGGATGTATAGTTGTTCATTCCATCTCAAAGGGGGTGGATTATTCACTGGCATAAACTGTATAATAGTTGAAATGAACATTTAGGGGTATAGCCATCAGGATATATAACACTTGTTATACACTGTTTTATAGACCAAATGAAAATTTAGGGGTAGAACACAAAGGATGTATAACAGGTCCTTATTTCGACTTGCGGGTAGATTTTACTTTTTTATAAATAAGCATACGTTTTACACAGAATTTTGTTATAAACTGGAAGAGAAAATGTGTTAGAATACTTTTATATAACTTTGAAACCTATGACAGATTTTGTTTGGGTTATACAATGATGTGGAAGTACTTTTAGACAGAAAGGACATACAGGAAAGCTTTGCTATTGTAAAAGTTCGTATAACAATAAGTGCTACAATTCAGTATGACAACTTAAACAAAATAGCAAAGATTCTGACAGGAGTTCTTCACGACTTACAGAAAAAGCTTTGTTATTACAATTATTGATACAATACAGTATGACAAAGAGTCCTGATGTTATATGAATACGGGAAACACGGGAAAAGCTTTGTTCTTCAAAAAAATCGTATTACAATGAGTGCTACAATACAGTATGACAACTTGAACGCATAAATGGACTCTGACAGAATCCTAGTGTTATATAAAGCTTTATTTCAATTGAACACAAAATAAGCTCTCGTTTTGGAAACTCTACATAATGTGCTAAAAGTTTGATATAATTCTTTGGTGCTTTCCAGAATTCTTAACATTTATAGGACGTCTAAAACATAGAATTTAAAAGTAGTGCATTAATGTAACAGGACTGTAACGGAATGTTAGCTAGGCAAACAATAAAAACAAACAAACAACTTATTTCAAAAGAATAATATTAATACATCATTTTTCTTTACAACTTTGCTGGAAGAGTAAAAGCGTATATTGCAGTTGCTGAAAATCATTTATCAGGTTAAAGGACGAGTTTGCTACCCCATAAATGATATATATTTATAATCAGGAGCTCTAATCCAGTTCATCTGAATATATCCGACAGCAAGTCTGTTTAGGCGTAAATATTTAAATACAAAAATTATATTTTTTCGTCGCCTTTAATATAACCAACTACAAGTAAAAAAACAGTAAAATAATGAGCATTTTTGATCAAAATCTGAATTAATCTGAACCAATTTGGGCGCCCAATAATCAACCTGCTCGACCGAATTTCATTCATAGCATCTTATCGCTAAGGTAAACAACTACAACATTTCCCACACGCTCAAAACCATGACACAAAGTTGACCAAAGCTTATCAATGGGCATGTGAAGGCCCTTAAGCCAAGAGGATTATATTTCAGCATTTTGCGTAGGCTGAAGAGCGCCGGGCCAAATAAGTCAACTCATGAACACATAGATAACAAATAAAATTGACTAACGGCCAAGATAAAAAGCTAGATGGCCGCGTTCGGCAAGAGTTATTTCCATTTTATGAGTGTTGATATGGGTCAGAGACTACCGCAAGGCAATTTTTATTGTAGCGCCAGTTGAGCAGTTGACAAGAATAAAGAACATTCAATTTAGATAAGAGTGCACTTTAAAGATTCTGTTTGCAGATGGTGATGTCACCAAACAAATTGGTATATTGTGCTGTTTATACAAAATTTAACTTTAAAGTGAATCGTCACGTTGTTTTAGTAGAAAATATGTTCAACTGGCCAATAAAATATGATATTTGTATAATATGAATTTGATTAAACGTGAGCATAGGTAAAAAAGTTATAAAATTTTTAATTGAAAGATTTATTCAGTCAGTAGTAAATAGGTTTACACATAAAAACAATATGGGTAGTATGTATATAAAAAAGGTTAACAACCAATAGTGTATAAATGTGTATACTTTTTAAATAACTATGTCTATAATATTTAATGTAAATCTAACATAAGATAGTAAGTTGTTTTTACGGTTAACTATTTAATTGGTCAGGTTGACGATTCGATGGGTTAAGCCCGTTAGCTACAATCTAAAATAGACCAATAAACTGGGCACAATAGTTTTATTTCCGAGACATTTAAGAACTGCAATCTTATTTAAACCCATACTGTTAAGGGCTGCAAAACCAAAATAGAAACCCCTCCGAAATCAATTTTCATCCACCCCCGCCTGAGCAAGGATTAAGGGGATGCCTATCCTGGTCATTGGACCCGGAGCCACCCTAAAGGAAAACTGCAAATTTTTCCAAGCAGAATGCATCGCAACCCAAGCAGCCAAGAATTTCCACACCAGGGTGTATCGGGTGTCGTGTGTATTCAGCTAAAATATCTAATTAAAAAGCCGCCTTCGTCAAATAGAAATGAAAAGTCATTTAAGCGGGGAGGAAATGAGCATTTGCAGCAGGGCCGAAGAAAAAATAGCGAACCTATTGATAACGAAAGAAGTGGAGAATCTTCTTAGCCCCCCATTTCCGCAGGGCAAAACAATTTCAATAAGGAAATTCTTACTTTGACAAGCCATTTGGCCCATAATTGCCAACTAATGAGGCTGGCGGGCGAACTTTTAATTTCGGCCCGGCTAAAATGAGTTTGGCGGCGGCGTGAGGCTGTGAGATACTTTAAAAACTTGCCACAGATAGAAGGCGACAGCAGCAACAGCTCGGCGAAGTCCTTTTGGCAATTAACTTGCCGCACATTAAATGATAAAAAGAACGCAGGAATCGAACAAAAAGCGGAGTGGGAGCTGGAAACCTCTTGCACAGAGAAGCACATATAAAAAACCAAACCCAGGACACAGAAGGACAATGAAGTTGAAGGCACAAAGACAAAGCAAAGGCCACAGGCGGGAGTTCAGAGGTTGCAGTTGCAATTTGGGTCAAGCCAAGAAGATAATGCGGTTCGCGGCTTCTCCTCCTCGCTTCTGCCACCGAAACTTTTGTTTGCATCTTCCAGTTCGCTAAAAACTCATGTTCTAATGCCTACTTTCCGTGAGAATTTTCGGTAGTGAGTTCAACCTAATCAACTAGATTTTTGGGCTTATGACTCACAACAAAATGTGCAAATCATCTTCAAGAGTTAAACGTTTATGATGAGTTTATGATGCGCAGAAAAATAATGTTCTTGAGTATCGCAATTCTACAACTATGTATATTCTTTATCAAATTAATTAGATAAATTGGGAAATTTTTGAAAGATTATATAAGTGCATTAATGCCATTTCTAGCTAAAAATATTTAAAATATTTTAGAAGCTATCATTAAAAAATAAATAAAAACATTTAAAAAACCATATACAATGTTTTCCAAATTGCAATGAGGACAGTTTTAACAAATGCAAATCGATTATAATCATCTATAGATATGTAGACATATATTTTATATTCTCACTTTGGTTTTAAAATTGTATGTATATATATATTTATAGAGGCTGTAAGACTATATAGTGATCTACTCTATCTCTGTGTTCTTTCCTATAAGAAACATATTTTCACCCAGTTCCAATTTGACTTAATAGACCAACCAAATTAGATCGAATTAGATTGAATTACCTTTAGCATATTTGGCCTTATACAGTATACATATGTATATATGAAAAACCGGCTTAGATGCCTAGTATTTTGGATTACAAATAGTATTATCCTAACAAACCTTCGGGATTTAGACCTCAGACCCCATGCCAACCCACCTCATAACTCTTTTTACAATATTATTTAATGGAACCCAGCAAAGACGCATTCCCCTTCGCAAACTCCGCCTTATAGGGCCTACAAAACCGGGCCTGCTGCACCGATTTTAGAATGCACTGTTGCGTCGGATTACAGATACTATGCACATTTTTGAGGCAACTTTGGGACTCTGTCTCCGATGGCAAACTTCGAGTTCGCCCACGCCACCTTTCTTAGGACTGGTTTGGCTCTATAAACAACCATCGGTCCACTGCGACCAGCATGACAAGATATCCACGCCGCTGGGCTTGGTCGCGGACACATGTTACACATTTTCATCGATGCAAAGAATAGCTTTAATATGTGGCGGAGTAATTAATGGCAAAAACTTACAACAGAATCGATTTTTTTATTCACACGAACGCTCACACACACGTACACACACACACTGGCAACTGGCGCGTAGTGTGCGTAAAAAAACAAGTGGGAAAAACGCCGACAAAAACTCTCGAAAAACACAGAGCGTTAAAGGTACTGTCACATTTTAAGTACTCGCTGCAACAAAACAATCATGTCGCACATTAAACACTATTCCGAAATATTGAAAAACAACGATTTTTTGGATAAATTCGCGCAGCCAAAGAGAGTTTGGTGTTGTTCTTTCGTGTTGTTCGCGAGCGAACTGATTCCGAAATCCCGAAACCAGGGCTGCGGTGAAAAAAGAACAGCTGTGGAGTCGGAGACCAGGGCTGCACAGGCACTTTCCTTTTCTTTAAACTTTTGGGAACCTTAAATTTATTTTATTTAAATTTCTTCCTTTCGGAATTACTTACACTTTTCATTTGTTTTTTTTTTACTTTAGTTCAGTTATTTTTGTCAGCTGCTGCCTGCTCTTTTGAGTTTCTGCTCTCTTTAGTTACTTGTATTAATATTTAATTTTATGGGCCTTGTTCGTTTTGAAAACTTTCCGTTTCCGACACACAATTTCCACGTTTTAAAGCACAGTTCGGTTATTTAAAATTCATCGGGCGTTTATGGCCATTTAGTGCACTTTGTTTTTATTGGGGGATAAATCGATTTTTTTGATTTTTCGGCTCGTACAGCGGAGTAAAACTGCTACTCCCACAGTTTATGCACTTTGTTTATTGCCCAGACTGGACATTTTTTTTCTTGGGATTATCCTAGGGTGCTTCACACATCTTTAACGTTTTTTGTAGACTGTATTGTGAGTAAGATATTTAAACAATTTTAAACGAAGAGCAGGACACGAGGAAGGCGCACGCTGTCAACTGAACTAAATTCCTTTATACCAGGATTGGACTTAAATGGGGGTGACTTGATTCAGACCCCGAGCCCCACATGGCACATGCGCCAATCGCCGGGTCCGTTTAAACACCATTTTCCCGCTCAGCAAACTACTTCATAAGTAGCTAATTTACATTTTATCCCTATTTAAAACATGTTTAAAGCTTAGAATTTAAAAAAGAATATACAGCTCTGCAAGTCACACCTGTTGCGCTTAAATTTTTTCTAAAACAATCAACTTAACTTTGTATTTAAACAGGGTTTTATATAACATATTATAAGCTTGAAATAAAAACGTATGGTTTCTAAGCAATGGTTATCCAATAAAAATTAAAGTTGAGATACACTATAGCCCTTCAGTTGCCACCTTCAGCGATAGTCAATCATAATGTGGTTATAAATATTGTCTATCGTTGGTATGGTCGATGCTGGGGGATCGGGCTGGGTTATGTTTTCCCCTCCGGTTTGTGACGCCGGTGGTTCAGGCTGAGCATCTTGAGTGGGCGCGGGATTCGAAGCTGGAGTATGGTTGACATTATCCTTAATAGATGATGGCTTGGGCTTTTTACCGAAAGCAAAACAGCCGCTCTGTTTAGTGGCCACCGGCGACAGGTTATCCTTGTTCTTGGTGCTGCAAAGGAAATTCAAAGTTACTTATATGCCTTCATTAAACTAACCTAGTGAGTAGCTCACAATGCCTTGAGCGCTTCCAATTTGGGTATATTTCGGTTATGGGACTTGCCACCGCCCGCCGCCTCCTGGGCGGCCAATTCCTCGGGATGCGACTTCTTCTTGTGCGTGCGGCAGTTGGAGCCGTTGGCGAAGGTGCGATCGCAAAAGTCGCAGGAGTAAGGCTTCAGACCAGTGTGCAGGATGAGGTGGTTCTTCAGCGCCTTGGCCCGCTTGAATTCCCTGCCACAGTAGTCGCACTTGTGCTGCATCTGATCCGTGTGCACCAGCCGATGGCGATTTAGAGTCGTCCTTGAATTCAACTGCATGCCGCACTCCGGGCAGATGTACTTGTGCGGATCGTGCGTCTCCTTGTGGTGTTTCAGCCGATTGGCCGATTTGAAGCACTTCTTGCACACCTCGCACTCGAAGGGGGCATAGTCCGTGTGCTTCAGGACGTGTTCCTTGAGGGCGCTCATCGAGTGCACACCGACGCCGCATTGCTCGCAAATCACAGGCCTAGGTCGCTCATCTAGGTGCATGTACTGCTCGTGCTGCTGGGCGGACGAACTGGTGGCGAACTTTTTGTCGCAATTATTACAGGCGTACTGCTTTCGCTTGCGCAGGGGCACATGGAATTCGATATGCCGCTCCAACTGGTGGTGCAATCGAAACTTCTTAGGGCAATCCGGACATTGCAGTGGTTCTGAGGAGGATTCGGTCTGGCCATGATCCTGCCGCTGGTGACGCTGCAGTGTTTTGGCTGTGGCGTAGGATCGCAAACACTCGCTGCACTGGTGTCGTTTGTCGGAGTCTGAGTCTTTTCCAGCTTTTTCCTGCTTTGGCGAGGAGTCGCTAAAACTGCCACTGGAAGAGTTCTCCCCCTGGATGCCATAGGCATCGCAAAGCTTTTGCAGCACAGCACCTTCATCCAACTCATAGTCCGGATCATGATCTTCACGTTCATCCGGATCTGCGATCTCCTCCAGCGGTTCCTGCTCCTGTTTCTCCTGCTGCCTATCCTCCTTTCCCTTCGGTGTCAGTGGGTTTTCTAGCTCGTAAGCCGACTCCTCTGGTAAAAATTCAAGCTGTTCATCCAGCTTTGGCTTCTTATCCACATAGTGGACTTCCATCAACGTCTCCTCGTCTAGCAGACCAAATTTGGAGCGCAGCTCCTGGAGATTTGGGGTCTCCTGACTGGACGTGCTCTGGAGGATGCAGTAGAGCTTCTGCACACGGGTGATCCGATCCGAGAAGTTCATCAGCGACGTGACCAGCGAGAGGCACTCGTTGCAGATCATCTCCGGCAGTTCCTCACCCCGAGTTATCTGGTAAGGGGAACATACATATAGATCTATAGGTAACAGGCAGAAAGAACTCCAGGGTCCACTCACATTTACCCAGAAGTACTTGCCAATGGCGGTGGCCAGCTCCAAGGAGGATGCCTCGCCGGAGTCCTCGTTCTTGAGGAAAACATTCATGTTGCCCTGCAGGTCGTCCTTGGCGCAAAGGCGGCACCACAGGCGCCAGTCGCTGCTGGGATTCCGGTCCGGATTGAGGTCCGTGGGTGGAGCAAGCTCCTCCAACTGGGCGGCGGCCATCGCGAAGCTCAGCAATTGGTTATAAATAAATGTCCGTGCAGCGTAAACATATTGGACGGCTGGATCCGAACTGGAACTGGAACTGAGTGGATTGGTTCCACTCGAAAGGGGAACCAGAGCTGCTTGTGCTACCAGACCTCCAAACAGTGATTCGGAAAATTATTTAAATTAGCTGGGTGATAGAAAACTTAGGTCTGTGCAAATGTAATATTTTGATTATATTAATGGAATATGAATAAGCAATTTATCAATTTATTTTAAATTAATGTAAAGCTAGACTTGATAATAATTTGATTATTAATTTTAGAGTCCCCCTAATAAGCTTAGCTACCTGTCTGGCAACCTTCTTATTAGACGAACAGCTGATAAACTTCAGAATGTTTATTTACGATTGTGAAATTAACGGGATAATTTAACGATTGTTACATTTTGAAAAATGTTGGAGGCGCGTTTGAGTCCGACTTTGCTTTTAAAAAAGATAATTGATGCTTTAAAAGAGATTATCGCCCAGGGAACGCTGGACTGCAGCGACTCTGGACTGCAGGTGAAATTGAAGTCGGATATATGGCACTCCGCCACTGGGGACTCCCATAAAAAACCCATAAGAACTTTAAACATTTAAAAAATTGTACCTTCCTATCATATTTATTTTACTTAATGCTTAAACTATTAATATTCCAGCTCCAGTCAATGGACAATTCGCATGTGTCACTAGTGGCCCTGAGTCTGCAATCGGATTGTTTCACGAAGTTCCGCTGTGACCGCAATGTCTCCCTCGGATTGGATCTCAAATCGCTGGCCAAGGTGCTCAAGTGCGCCAATAGCGATGATACGGTCACAATCAAAGCCACCGACAAGCCGGACAAGATTCAACTCAGCTTCGAATCGGATGGCAAGGAACGCACGGCGGACTACGAACTGAAGCTACTGAATCTGGACCAGGACCACTTGGGCATCCCAGATACGGACTACGCCTGCGTCGTCCAGTTGCCTTCGATGGAGTTCGCTCGCATTTGCCGGGACATGAGCATGTTTAGTGAGTCCCTGACGATCGCCTGTACCAAGCAGGGCATCAAGTTCTCGGCCAACGGAGATCTGGGTTCGGCCAACATCCAACTGAGCGAGGGCTCCAAAATGGACGTGAGCATCGAGGTGAAGGATCCGTTGACGCAGACCTTCGCCGGGCGTTACCTGAACACCTTTACCAAGGCCACTCCTCTGGCGGATCGCGTGAAGATATGCCTGGCCCCCGAGGTTCCCTTGCTGGTGGAGTACCCCATTGAGGACTTCGGCTACTTACGATACTATCTCGCGCCCAAGGTGGATGATCCCGATTCTTAATTGCTAATTTAAAATAATTAACTTACCTTCTTCTGACAAAATTTGTATAAATACTAAGAACTTATTTCAAAATCTTTCGATTTTGAAAGCCATAAATAGCTATTTTTTTATAAATTGGTTTTTAGCGCCATTTAATTCTAACTGATTTGTAGTTTAAATATTGTTTGCTTAATATGTTATATTTTTAAAATAAATGTTAAGTATTTTTTAAAACAAATTTAAAACTTAATTTGAAAATTTTTTTTAGTAACTTCTGTTTTGAGTTTGTAATGGAGCTAAAAAAATGTTATGATTTTTATAAAACTCTGGCCAACAGCGTACTTTGTTTTTAAGCATTTAATTTTTATAATTTTTTCAAGATTTCTTTGTTTATTTTAGTTTTTAATTGTATTTCGCCAGAGTAGCCATTCGTTCCACTGTGCAGCGTTGCCATATCAGCAGTGTTACTATTTCGCGGCATGGTCACCCCAAACCGTGTAGCTCCCTGCATGGCCATACAAAAGAGTTGACAATCCTGCCCGAACGCAAATGCGGAGCTAAACAAAAACCAAAAAACTCAAGAATCGGCTGAAAAACCCAGGGGATTACGAGTGAGCCATGGACACGGAGGAGGGAAAGCGAGGCCGCGGTCGTGGCCGTGGCACCAGGGCGCGTGGGCGTGGACGGGGCCGTGGACGCGGTCGTGGCAAGAAAATCGACGACAGCAGTATCGCCGATGCCGCCGCAGCCGCAGCCCTGGCAGCCAGCAGTTGTGCAGCCCTGGAGGACAGTCCCGGGCGATTGGAGCCATCCGAGGATTCGGTGATGCAGGACCTGGACAAGGAGGGCGACATGGAGGCGGTCAACGCCCTCGAAGAGCCCACACTGCCGCAGGGCGCACAAGGAACCATCGCAGTGGGCGAGGAGATGACGCCACCGGCGCCGCAGCCACAGGTCCTGCAGCAGGTGCCGCCGCCTGTGCTCAGCCAGACAAGTAAGATTCATTAATATTCCTCCTATGAATTTGGGTGGGCATGGATACGTAGACTAATCCTTGGTTGGTAGAAACAACTATTTAGTCAGATATTAATCAAGGAGCCTGAATTAGGTTTACTTGCAGGTATTGCAGGGAATTTGCCTTAATCGATTCCACGCATTTAAAATTAAATGACTGTAACTAATTACTCGTGTTTTGCAGTTGACATGGAGGCGGACATATCGCAGCTGGAGGCGCCCACCTTCACCACACTATCTCGCGGACCTCCCGAGCCAATGCTGCGCCTGAAGTGGAACCACAAGGTGAGCCTGATCGGCGAGAAGGTGCTCAACCCGATGATCCATTGCTGCGATCAGTGCGACAAGCCGATTCTCGTCTACGGACGCATGATACCCTGCAAGCATGTCTTTTGCCTCAAGTGCGCCCGCGCCGAGCCCATCAAGAGCTGTCCCCGCTGCACGGACAAGGTGCTCCGTGTGGAGCAGAGCGGCCTGGGCACCGTGTTCATGTGCACGCACGGCGGCAGTCGGTACGGGAGCTCCGGCTGCCGCCGAACCTACCTCTCGCAGCGGGACCTGCAGGCGCACATCAACCACAGACATGTGGCGCCGCAGCCGCCACCGTTGAACCAACTGCCACAGCTGCCGTCCATGGCGGAGCAGCCGAAAATGACGGATCTGGGCGGCGTCGGTCTGGGCCTGGAGTTGCACAAGCAGCGCAAGGCGAGTGGTAGCTATGGCTCCTAAACTAAGCTGTCCTGTCTATAAAAACCGCTTGCCCCTTGCAGCTCTCCGAGTCGTCTGTCCCCGTGTCCGTTTCCGCCTCCATTGCCCGCCCCCTATCACGACCACTGACCGGCGTCGGAGGCATCGGTAGCATACCGCCGCCAGGATCCGCAGCTGCCCAAAACGCCATCCACGGCGGCCACTCGACGCTGACGCTGGCCAATTTGGCCAGGATCAACAATGCCAATGCCCAGGACTGTCATCAGGGCAAGGCCTCGCTGCACCACAGCCTCAAGAAGGGTCCGCCCCACCAGTCCGAGTCGGTGGCCGATGCCTCCTACTACAGCAGCGTGCTGGCCTCCTTTGGCAGTGCGGCCGGAGGATCAGCATCGGGTTCGGGCCCACCGGGAGGCGTGTCAGCAAGCGGACAGTCAGCTGCAGCTGGAGGACCAGGGGCCCAGGGTGGTGGCTCCGGCTCCGCAGAGACGTCAGCTGGTGGCTCGGGTGGCAACTGGCAGCAATCGCAATACTACAGATAAGGGGCGAACCAAAACCCACAGGGGCGGCAGGTTTTCACGCAGGCACGGCTTTTAATTAAGTGAACTACATGTATGTTAAGAAGAAAATGATTAAAAGTATTTTACGGGGTAAAAGCAACCCGAAAATTGAAATATCCATGTGTACCTCTATGATTTCGTTAGTTGTCTGTAATCAAAGCTAAATTAAACTATGATTTGATTATATCTTATATTGAGCCTGGCTACCTTCTGGTTTTTAACCATTTTATTGTTTAAATATATCTATCGCTTTTCGAAAAGCCCGCTCGATAGGCCGACAATCGAATGCTTGCGATAACGATAAGCTCTCCAGCTGGCTGCTTCGAAAGTGAAATACAAAAGGTAAACAAAGCGGATTTGAGTCGCCCAATGCAATTGTTGAATGGCAGATTAACATAAGAACAATAGGCCTGGAGCACCGGAGTCAAGTCGCTGGCCGGGTCAAGTTCTACACCTCGTATCTGATGAGCGCTGCGAAGAACTCAGTGAATCGAGGCCAGAAGCAGAAGGCAGCGGCACTGGACACAACACGCGACCCAAAAGTGAAAGTTGGCCTCTAGAAAAATGTTGAAAATCGTACTGATCAGTGGCAAGCGAAAGTGCGGGAAGGACTACATATCCGAGAGGTTGCAGCAGAGGTACCTACCCCAAGTGATCCTATTTATAAAATCCCCAATCCTAAACCCCTTCTTCTTCGAGCTTGTTGCCAAAATTCCCATACAATTGGGTTCAAAACAATAGGTCGCGACCTATTTACAAAAAAAATGTTAGATTAAAAATAAATGTAAATAATGGTCTAATTGTTGAAATCCAATAGCAATGTATACCTACAATATTTTATTAGTTGAAAAAAATATTTTTGTACTTGACCAACATCAATTATTATGTCATTTCATAATTTTATTAATTAAAAAATATTTTTCAAAAATTTTAAATGATATTTTAAATGAGATATAATAATTGTATAATTTAAAAGAAATCTTACTTCAGAAAAAAAATAATTTCCAACTTGAACCACACAATTTTAAGACCCAATTTTAATTGAATATACCATTTATTATAATTTAAAGAATCATTCCATTAAAAATTAATCAGGAAACAAATTCTTTGCTTTTAAATTAAATTAAATTTTAAATGAGTAAAAATTTTAAAACCAAAAAAAAAGTATAAATATTAGTAGATTGTTTTAAATACAAAAAATATTAGTATTAAAAAAAATTAGTATTTTTCTTAAATTTTCTGCACAGTATCCACCATAAAGAGAATAAAATAAAAACCCTTATTTTTCCAGATTGGGTTCCCGCTCGCGGATCGTCCGAATCTCGGAGCCCATCAAGTCGGAGTGGGCCCGCAAGCTGCAGCTCGACCTGGGTGCCCTGCTCAGCGATGGACCCTACAAGGAGAAGTACCGCCGCGACATGATCGTGTGGAGCGACGAGGTGCGGGCCCGGGACTACGGCTACTTCTGCCGCGTGGCCATGGAGGAGGCGCTGGGCCGCCAGCAGACGCCCTACATCCTGGTCAGCGATGTGCGGCGCAAGAACGACATCAAGTGGTTCCGGGAAACGTACGGATCGGAGAGGGTCATCACCCTGCGACTCACCTCCCGTCCGGAGACGAGAAGCGCCCGCGGATGGACCTTCACCACGGGCATCGACGACGTCCCTTCGGAGTGCGATCTAGATGATCTGGCTGAGGGATTTGATGTGGTGCTGGCCAACGATCAGAAACTGGGCCAGGAGGACATTGACCATCTGCTGGACCAGCTGCAGCTACAGTATCAGTGAAGCTTTAACACATTGCTCGAATCAAGGCTTTTGCACCAATGTATTTTTGATATGTCATGTATTCCGGCCCCTGCCAAACCGAAAGTGGTCCTCACAAAGAGCGTAGATAATGCAATTTTAGGTGTGTACTTAAAAGTAAAGGTATGAATACTCTTAGTACTAAACGGAGCTTGTGCAAAGGTTTTAATCAAATCTAGGGATAAAGAAATGTATTTTTCAATGAATATACAACTTGTAAGTCGATGATTTGCAGCTAGTTAGGAAGGATACCTCAAAAACCAATGATATAGCTCTAACAAAAAGTATTTCCAAATATAGCTCATGATTTCATTGGTTTCCGCTAAAATATGAACACACATCGATCAAAAGGTGAAAAATACCTCTTAAAACACTTCATTTACCAACAATTATATAGATAGTTAAATGGAAAGCAAACTAATAAAATGTTTTTATTAAAATATGAATAATAAATGTATGGGTTTGTGAAAATGCATGATGATTTGGTGGGTTTAGGTGGGCATAAGGCAATTTTTGCTACTAAACTGGGTTAGTAAATGGGTCCATTTAGTCCCTCGCCGCCGGAGATTAGCCTCAGTTGGTCGTTGAAGTTCTGGGCCGGAGCCATCTGCGTCTTTCTAAGGTCCTTCTCCACAGAGCGCGAACGCAGATGCGGCTTATTCTTAACACAACTGAGTGGTGTGCGCTTCTGGGCGGACAGCGGCGTGCTATTTGTCTTGGGTGCGATGGAACCACCACCCACTGGTGACTCCTCCTCCTGGTCTACGTAAATCTTTGGCTTGTTGGCCCTGGCAGGCTTGCGCGGTGGCACCCTTCGCTTGTGACCCAAGCGGACGCGCTCCAGATGTTTGTTGGCCGGCACGGCCGATGGCTGCTCCTCGCCAGCCGCGAAGGAGGCCACGCTGCTGCCAGTGCTGAGGTTCAGGGTGAGGGTTTCCAAAATGTGCTCCAGCATCTGGGCCTCGCGAGCCTCCTCCTCCTCGTCGTCGCAAAAGATGATGGGTGTGCGGTCGACGCCCAGGCTGGGCGAACGCGGATCACAGTGGAGCTGCTGCTGCTGTGCGGGAGGCGGCGTGGCCATCTTCTCCTGGTGCTGCAGCAGCATATCCTCGCAGGGCAGGGTCTCCTCCTCGTCGTAGGGCAGGGAGACTATCTCCAGAGAGCTATTGTTGTGGGGAGCAAAGGGCGGCGTGCCGAAGCTATCGCAGCTCTCCTCCAAGTCGACTTGAGGGGAAGAGGGAGGAGTGACGGGCACAACTGCTGTTTGGGCCGAACCCACCCTGGTGTCCACAAAGAGATCGGCGAAGGTGTCGTCCAGGTTGAGGGAGCGAACCTCGTCGAGGACCAGGGGAGTGCGATTGAGTTGCGGCGAACGGGGATCGTTGAGGGAGAAGCCCTTGAGCAAGCGTTTTCGCAGCACGGTGAAGGCATTCTCACTGGAGGCCACCTGCTGCTCCTCCTGTTCCACGGCACGTGCTCGCGACACCTGCGATCCGGTCTGCAAAAACTACCACTCCTTTTGTTACAAACCCATTAAAACAACTTGAACTCTCAGCTACTCACATTTAGGGGAGTGCGACAGCCGTTTGGAGACCGAGGATCGAGTAAAGCGTTGTTTTGCTCCCTAATCGGCGTGGTCATCTCCACATTTTCCTGCTTTTCGCTGGCCATTCGCATTTTGTTGAGTGTCGGCGTATCCGGCAGATATTCGCCCTCCATTTTGGTTACCTTTGCTCCCATTTTATTTCGTTTATCTGACCGCTTTCACGACTTTTCACTCAATGCCTCGCTGCGAAATAAAATTCGTTGCCGCGCATTTGTTTTGAAATGGCGTCGCGTGGAGTTGCCAGATCAGCAAATGCCCACTGGAAGGCTGGACTGGGGGCTGTGCTGGCAACGCCCGACTAGCTGTTTTCAAGCCAAATCTAGCTGTGCTGAGGAACAGGATTTCGTTACTATCTATTTTAAGGTTTTTGATATTTCGTAAAACCATCCTTGTACGTAAAATGTATTTAGTTACATTTTTTTTTTAATTTTTGTATTTACTGTTCTATATGATATGATCTACGAAAGAAGCTATTTCCTGAGCCTAAGTTTTCAACTCATACAGAAAATAAAGTTACTTTTGTTGAAAGAATGAATACAAACCATCAGCCAAATTGTAAAATACATCAAGTGGAAAGTGTATTTTGACTAACATCTAAAATTATTTAGACTAAGGTAAATTTTAAGTAAAAGAAAATGCGATATTTCCGACCCTTTACAACACTTCTCATTCTGCGATAGTGTCATCTCTAGCTCTGCCGCGTGATCTGGCAACATTTCCATTTTAAGACGCGACCCAGCGATTTGTACGTTTTTAATTTTCCGAAAAGAAAATGGCATGAAAACCGGCCAGAAAAGTGCAACGAACGTAGCTACAACCCAAAGTAAGTTTCCAAGGAAAAGCCGAGAAGACTCCGTAAAATGAATCATAAAAGCGTAGCCACCATTAATGCGCGTGTGTGTGTGAGCTAAAAACTAGTGACTGTGTACTGGCGATGAATAAAAGGGGAAATGAAGACAGGAAACATGGTTTTTTTTTGTACTCCAGAAAACTAATTTTATTTAATTTACGCAGTAGCTGTACTAAATAGGCGTGTTTGTGCATGCGTGTGTGTGTGGGCGCCGCAAGCAGCAGTAAATTCTCCTGTGTGTATATGTGTTTTTTTTTTACTATGGCCGTCTCCTTTGCACACACACTGGCGCACATACAGTTGCGCCTTTGCTTTTTTTGCCGACATTTTTTTATTGTTTAATTTTTCAACGCTTCAGTTGAAAATTAAACGTTTTGGCCGGTTCGCCATCAATGTAGGTTAGTACGCTGAAAATGCGTTATAAAATTGGGCTATTGTTTTATTTGCCAATTGTAGCGCAAAAAGTAAACAAATTGTATATACACAAGCGCCAGAGCGCATGTCGTGCAGACTTTCTCTCTTGCTCCAAATCGCCCGAGTGTGGGTGTGCGTGTCTGTGTGAGAGTACACGCTGAAAACAACCGAAATTCATTCATTGCTCATTTCCGAGAAAAAAAACTACACACGCTATATTCGTCGCCATCTGCAATTGCACGGCGGCTTGCGTAGGATATAAATATGTGTATATGTGGGTACACCCGTTGGACTCGTTGCAATTGTGCAACATGTTAATAGTTTCCAGGGGCAGCTGGGCGTGGCAGGTGCAAGAGACTCGACCCCGCCCCCTCTTTCACTCCACTCCGACTCCATTCCCACTCGCTTCCATTTCTATTTACAGAAACTTCTTCCCATTTCCAGCCGCATTCCAGAGTTCAACATTCTTGCTCTTCCCGTCGTTTGATTGCCGTCATTGGCCGCGTTTTTCACACATTCCACGAGCGGTCTTAACACACTCACACCGTTACACTTGTCTATGGTGGCTTTCGCACACTATTGATTTCAATCAACTTTGTAAGCCCGCTCTCTGTCGCTCTTGCGGCGTTGTGCCGTGCTCTCTCCCCCTCTCTCGTGCTCATTTGTCAATTAAGCACCGCGTCCGTTTGTCGGCTCATCACCAATTCATACAGACGCACTCGTCCGCTGCATTCGTGTGGGTAAATTCCATTTCCTGTTTATAATATTGCGGCACACCCCCTCCTTCCGCCGCCTTCTTCCAGGCTCTTCCAAAACGCATGGCGTCTTGTCTGTCTGCCGCACAGCGGAGACCCAAACCAGCCGGCTCTCTCCCTTTCCCCTCTCATTCCGCTGCTCTCTCGGAGGCTGCACAATGGATCGATCGCTACTGATCATTCTTAAAAATGCATTTGAATTTGAATGTTGTTAAATTTGAAAACTTTAACGGCATAAAAATCAGTATTTAATGTGTAGCAAATATCTTCAATCCAATTTTTAAACTAAGTCAATACAATTAAAAAGAACTTAACTTCACACTTCACACACATTTGGCCAAAAAACAAGCTCTTCCAAAAAAAGACGACTTTTAAACTTAGAATTGATCTAAATAATATAATAGGTGAAGAAATATTATGTTACAGTATTCTCAAATCATAAGATATGCTATTTCTCGGTCCACTTTTTTTGAGTAAGCACTGTAGGAGCGATTTGTTCACCCTCGCTAAACGGATTTCCGTCTACTTTCGCTCTCCGCTCCCTATCTTCCGTCCACGATCATCAACGAATTTCGGTTTCGTTGCATTTCACTTTTCGCAACCACTGTGCCTTTGGCCGCTGCTTAGGAACGACGCGGAATCGGAACACGCTCTCATTCCATTCCCAATTTCGAATTCCCGGCCTGATCCGGCTGTCACTGCTCTTCTTGTTGTTGTTGTTGTTGGTAGCGGCAGCGGTGAGTAGTACAGTACGTGCCACTTCCTTTACATTCAGAAAAATAAAAATTGCTCGCAAGCATACACGTGCATACATACAAACATACACCTAAAGCATACATAAAGAGACGTTCCAGACAGACAGACAGACAAACATTGGAAGAGCGGGTGATGGGGGAGGGGGAGCGGTTTGGTTGGCGTCTGCGCCGTTTGTTGTTGCTTTTATGCTGCCCGTGCTTCGTACATACTTATGTACTTATTGTTCTTGTACAGTTGCAAAGGCACTCACTCACATTCGTATGCACATGTGTGTATGGAGTCAAAACAGTGAAAACGAGTTTGATGTCTGGCAACACTGTCGTCGAGTGCATATCCCCCCACCAGCTCCCCCGCCCACCAAGCGCCCGCTTATTAGAAGAGAAATACAGCAGAGCGTTGTTGTTGATTTTACGTAAGAAGGCCGTCGAACTCAACTCAGCATAGAAAACGGAGAGAGCGGTTGGGAGCGGGCGAGGCGAGGCAAGGCGAGAGAGCAAAAGAGAGAGTGTACATGCAAATAAAATGCGAATGCGAATGGGAGTGTGTGTGTCTAATGATTACCGTTACTATTTGCATGTTGTCTAGTCAGACGTCTCGCGACCCAGACTGAGCGACCCACCAGGCGATTGGCGAAAAATTCTTCGTCATGACCTTTTATTGTCATCGTTTTGGCCAGACATGCCTACGAACTGATGTACAATGTTCAATACAGTCGTAAGCCAGTAATGTTGCTTATCGATTTTCAGTAAAACTGCCTTCGAATCGTACTCCTAATGAGCGTACAAATGTATTCAACGATGGCGTTCAAGATATTAGCAATAACAAGAATGCACTGAGAAAAATAAACCGGATTTGAGTATAAAGCAAATCGGCATTTCTGATTAAGTGACCTCGAAAGG
Organism: Drosophila biarmipes; assembly: GCF_025231255.1. Taxonomy (NCBI): domain Eukaryota; kingdom Metazoa; phylum Arthropoda; class Insecta; order Diptera; family Drosophilidae; genus Drosophila; species Drosophila biarmipes. Next base: position 8,618,076 of record NC_066612.1, on the reverse strand, counting down.
GATTTCCAAAGAAGCGATTGACAATACTGCATAGACAAAAAATAAGATAAATTTGATGATTTACGATATCAGCATTTCAGTTTATGAAATCAAATTTATAACGAAATTACATTTATTTAAAAGCGATTTAGAGATAAAGCTCAATACTTAATGGAAATCTCTGCTTTTATAATAGAAAATCCCAATGTAAGGCATATTTTTGTCTAATTTAGAAACAAGAGAAACATTTTAACTTGCAAATTTACCACCAAGCTGCCTGAACATTGTGTGAGGGAAACCCTACGTACTGCATTGCTAATTCCCTGACCACAGCTGTACCCTTGCCATTCAGTTGCGTGCAGTTCTGCATTTCTGTCGGCTGTGGTTCAATGTCCTAAACCGCACACAACAAGTGCAACAATTGTAACATCAACAAAAGGAACAGAGCACCGCAAAAGGGGCAAGAAGGTGGTGGTGCCAAAGCAGCACACAACTTGATGGGGGAATAATGCACAAGTGCAGCGGAGAAGCGACTAAGATGGCAAAACGGAACGAGGGCAGGTCCTAGGGCAATCCATTAACATTTCGCCCATTCCCTCCGATCCCATCCCATCCCCCATCACGGTCGTCATCGTCATCGCCATCGTGTCATCATTCTCCGGGCATTGTACAGTTGGACCTGTGACATCGAGTCCCGCTGGATGGTTGTGGAACCAAGTCGATTGATTGACCAAATCCCTCCCCAGTCAACCTGCCATTCGGTGACTCTTGGTTTCCTTCTCGTTTCTGATGCATTCCTCCGACATCCGTGAGCTGTTGTAACCCAGAAAACGTTGTGCCAGGTTGTTGCTGTTCGTTGTGTCGCTTGTGACGTCAATTGGCTTTGGAATGGTGTCGGCGTCCCACATTGCGGACCGACTACTACCCACCGGAAACGAATGGTTGTTTTGCTTTTGTATGCATACAGAAAGTTTGTGCATATGCAGCCGAACTTCCATAAGTCGAATCACATCACATGTATTTGGAGTGGAATATGTGACTTTTTAGGAAACAGTCAACATTTTGTGCAAAACTTTCGGAACTGACAAGGATTTCGGTCCCTAGATTAAAATAACTTATTCTGGGAATGTTTTTTTGTATAAGAAGTTTTCTTTCAAAATTGGGTAAGATTAAGAACGTTACTCTATAGCTTTAGTATCTTTAGGATGATCTGAACTCCAAAGACTTCAAATACATTAGATTTGAAGAAAATTTGTTAGATATGATCCAAAAATTGTTTGAAAAAACATTAAAAAATTCTTATTTAAACGTTCATTATTTTTAATCCATCAGTCTATGTTTGTGGTATGTCTGATTTTAAGAGGGCGTTAAATTTCCCAAAATTGAATTCTCATTGGGTCTGGCAACGACAACGGCCGACCAACTTTAGCGGGGCTTTATTTTTGGCGCGCTTCTCGAGCGGCACGAAAGAAATTTCCCGAGGAAGAGGAATGGAATGTTGTTTACTTGCGCGCCTGCGCATCCTCAGCCTTCGGCCAGTTCCATGAAATCTGCAGTTGGCTTGAACTCGTCTGGGCTTCATCCTGTTCGTCCCGTTTGGCCGGCTACCTGCCCCGCCCTTGCGCCCGCACACCGGCCCCTCTCGCGGCGGTTTTTGCACCGCCGCCCTGCGTCGCTTCTTGTTTGTGTGCTTTTCGCTCCGCCAAACTGAGACTGGCGGCGTCGGCGGCGTCGTGTCAATAACATGTTGATCCTACATCGTGCGAAATCTTCTGGCAACACCAAAACAAACAAAAAACAAAACACGATATTTACGTTTGGTTGAATTGAAGCGCATAAGGGATACCCATTATAGTGCTAGTTCCAAGAAAGTTAACTTGGTAAGCTTTTTAACACCAGTGCTCGGTAGGGTTAATGTTTCGTGAAGGTAATACAGTGTTGGAAACTGCTCTTTAAGCATGATCCCTTAGAAATGTTATAGAACAAATTATTTTACTTTTTTCGTTGTATTCAATGTTAGAAACTTTTATAGATTCCGACAACTATTCCCAATATGTATAACATTTGTAAACATTTGCTGTGAAAATGGAACTCCTACCTAGAAAAACTATTTATTTAAATAATTCGAGGTATAATTTGTTTTCCAACACTTGATATACCCTATTAATTTCCCGAGTAACGGGTACGAAACTACATACAACATGGGCCCCTAAACCGCTCGCCGCATTGTTGTTATTATGCCGCATTTTCAGTGGAGAGCCGCTGCTCTCGTTCTCTCTTCGGAGCTACGCAGCGAGAGAGCGTGTCTCCGCTGCTCTTTTGCAGCACAAACACGTCCATCTTGAGAACCAATTTTGTTGTTGTTCGGCATTCGGTTTTGGAATCTTTTGCGGTGCGGTTGTGTCTCTTCATGTGCGCGGCGACTTTCGTCCGCGCTTTGCACAAAACTTGTTTGAATTTAAATGTAAACAGTTGTTAAGTTTGTGAAAACAAAATAAGTGATTGGCGGTTAAATCCGCTTGGTCGTTATAAATGCAAAGAAAACAGTTTTTCAACGCCTATCGCGCTATCTTCCATTTTCCACATCTTCTGCGTCTTTTCTGCCTCGACTGTGCTTGTGTTGGTGTGATATATTTCGTGTTTGGCTATTAAGGCTTCTTGCGAAGCGTCGCATAAAGAATTTTTTCTCTATTTTCTGGGCTTTTTTTTTTGTTTGGTTATTGAATATGGTCCGCGCCCCGTTTCGTTTGTCGCTTGTGCAAAATTCTTAGAATTCCTCGCAACATTCCCGCGCACACACACACGCACACACCTTTAGTTCATACATACATAATTTATTCCCGTGAAAGGCATGGAGTAAGAGCGAGATGGGTAGAAGAGAAAAAGAGAGGGAGCGCGAGCTGGAGTGTATACGCAACACACCTCAAAAGGTTGCTGTCTCCGCTAAATGTGCCTGCTCTCACGCCTGTTTGCTCTCTCTCTCTCTCTCTCTCGCTCATAATATAAAACTTGTAGGACTTGTTTTTTGAGCTTTTTTGCAAAAACATAACCGGTACATTCTTCTTTTTTCTTTTTCAAATTGCAAGCTGAGAAAAGAGAGAGCGAGCTGTGTGTTGTTCCTGTATTGGAATTTGTTGTTTTACTTTTTACCATATTTTTCACACACTCTGCTTTTCTTACAGTTTTCTAAACACACACACATACAGAAACGAGAAGAGCCAACGAACTCGTGCAGCGACGCCCAAGAATGAAAGAGAGCAAAGCAACATGAAAATTACAGCAACAGCAACAACAGCAGCAACAACAACAACGACAACTGGCTTGCCGAAGAAGTTGTAAAAGACGCAGAAGAAGAAGCAGCCACAACAGTATTTTTATTAGCGGGTGTTGTTGTTGTCATGTATGTATGCACACTTTTTGTTGTCCCCACACTAATGTAGTTGAGTTTTACTGTTGTTGTTCTTGTTGTAATTATTGTGGTTCTTGTATGTTGCTGTTGTTGTTATTGTGTTTGTTGGCTCATTTCCACATCATTTAAATTCACTGAAAGATCATCGAACCCGCTTCAATTGCTTTTGCCAAAGGAAAATAAAAGGCAAAAGCATTCTACAAAGTGCCGCCACTGATCTTGACCTACACGCTCACAAGTTCAACGCATTTTATATGGCTATTCAACTTGAGTTTTGCGCACATTACCTTACTTCCACTTCCTCTCGCACACCAACACATGTCACACTCGTATTCGTGTACATAAGAGCGGCGGCGGATTTAATTTTTATAACGGAAATTTTAATAAGCTGCTCCGCCGCCGAGAGTGAGCGAGAAGGAGAAGGGGAGAGAGTGCAATTGTTAACCGTAAAGGCGTTCTAATACATACATAAATAAGTCCCCCACGCCCATCCCAATAACAGTTTTTGCGTTTGCTATTTCACAGTGGGCGCTCGAAATGTTGAACTAAAAAAAATCCGAAGGTTTTACCTATATTAGTGAACCTTTTTTTTTTTAATAATTATTTTTTAATAAGAGGTTTAATTTATTTACCTTTGGCTATAGTTTTCATGTTTAAAAAACATATTTTGGAAAATGTATTTTTATATACGTTTGAATTTTTAATAATCCCGCAGAGGATCTTAATTTCATCTACCTCGGCATTTGTTCTTCGAGTGCATTTCCTTATCAACTCGAATTCCAGAACTTGAACCATGGAAAAATAAAAACAAATTTGGCGTCAAATTGCCAAAGGCTGGCGCCAAATTGATGTTTACATTTTTATTATAATAATAATTTAGGGTGCATTGGTTTTTGCCCGTGTCGCCAAATTTCTGTGTTGTTCTTCGATGTTGTATGGTATGCCTGTTGATTTTTATTATTATCGCGTAGAAATGTACGAAAATTGCTCCATTCACTCGCGCCCCGTCGCCAGCCATTCATGTCAATTCATATTTGTGTATTATCGCCGGCCTCATCCTCATCATCATCAGCTCATCGTCGTCATGATCAGCATCATTATCATCGTGTTGTTGTAGTCGTCGTTGTCGCATTTATTTCGTACTTTTTTCATATTTGTTTATTGTGCCGTGGCTGCAAAAAAGAAAAGTACAGACTCAAAGCCCGTGGCCGTGAGAACGTTGGCAAAAGACTCGAGAATGAAGACGAGTCTCAATTTGAATCTGAATCTCGGCTCTCGCATCGAATCGAAGCAGGAGAATTGTGTCATTCTTCAAAGTGGTTGTGAAATGTTTGCCTTTTTATGCCTATTCATATCACAGCCAGCTTTGAGGAGCGACGCGATGCTCAAGACAAAAAATTACAAAAGAAATCATAGAAATTAATATACAAAAATGAATTCCATCTGATAAATAAAAGTAAAAATATTTGGATAATAAAAGAAAATTATTTAAATCGTACACGAGGAAAAATGTGTAGAATTATAACTAAAAACGCGGTTGCAAACAAGTGTATAATTTTGTTTATATCATCATGCTCATAAAAAAATCTAAATTGAAAATTTCTAAGTCCCGCAGTCAGATATCCTAAAACCTGAATCAATAAACTATATTGGCGCATTCATGCTGGGCTCACAAAGTGGTTGTGAAATGCATTTCCGCGTTTCCCGGGCATATCACAGCCAGCTTTGATGAGCTTAGCGTAATGTATCGTACATCCAATCATGATAATACTTCCCCCGCCACATAATTCATCCGCCCAAAAAACATATTTGTCATGAAACATGTTGTCGTCCACCTGAGATCTTTAATTATAGTGCAATCGGAATGAACAGGGGTGACGAACGGAGATCAAAATTTGGAATTGGACTGACGGAGGAGAAGTGCATGGCACAACCCCGAAAAATGGCTTAACTTGGATGTCCATCTGTGAACTAGGGCTCTAGTTACCTACTAACCCCCCACTCATAAATATTTACCAAAACGATTCTTCGTCCGAACGATGTTGATTATCTAAGCCTCATCAAGTGGTTGTGATATGGATACCCAACGCATATCACAGCCAGCTTTGATGAGCTAGGATAATCAACGGGAGACAACGTAAATGGAATTTGAAGTTGGATAAAGTGAATTGGTTGTGCAAAATAAAAATAGAAACGAAATTTGGAAATCTCTGTAAAATTTGCAGACTGTAACATAATGGTTCATAGACATACACAGAATTTTTTAATCTAATACTTTTATATGTATATTTATTATTTAATGCAGTTTGATTTTTTCCCCTTTTGTTCAGTACACAGTTTTAGAGTTAAATACCCCTGAGTTGGAGCTTGGATAATACTTGCCACTAATGCTGTTTTATCTTTCTCACAGATACACACAACTCCTCTAACTCAACGTTTACGTTGCACCAGCAGCATACATATGTAGAGACAACGAATTCCAAAGAGATCTGACGACGCCCTTGTAGCGGACAACGAATATTCTAATTTATTTATATTGTGATAGTTACTAGTTTTAGTATTTGTAAGCTTTTAAACAACCAAACGTTGCAAGCCAAAAACGAGAGAGAGAGAGCAGATATCCAAAAAGCCACTGAAATGCATTCCAAAATGAGTGGACAACATGGGATGGCCATCCCAGCCCTGCTGTTGATCGGCAGCCTGGCATATCTGCCGTACATCGAGGCCTGCTCCAGCCGCACTGTGCCCAAGCCGCGCTCCTCGGTCTCATCATCGATGTCCGGCACAGCTTTGCCTCCCTCCCAGACGACAAGTAGCACCACAATGCGCCCCACCACCACGACCACGCCCAGGCCGAATATAACATTCCCCATTTACAAGTGTCCGGAGAACTACGATGCCTTCTACTGCCTGAACGATGCCCATTGCTTTGCCATCAAGGTTGGCGAGGATCCGCTCTACAGCTGCGAGTGCGCCATTGGTTTTATGGGACAGCGGTGCGAGTACAAGGAGATCGATAGTACCTATCTGCCCAGAAGGCCGCGTCCCATGTTGGAGAAGGCGAGCATTGCCAGCGGTGCCATGTGCGCCCTGGTCTTCATGCTGTTTGTCTGTCTGGCCTTCTACTTGCGCTTCGAACAGCGGGCCAACAAGAAGGCCTACGAGTTGAAGCAGGAGCTGGAGCAGGAGTACGAGGATGATGACGGGCAGTGCGAGTGTTGCCGGAATCAGTGCTGTGCGGATGAGGATGAGCAGCCGGTCATTGTGGAGCGCAGGCTTCCCTATCACATGCGGCTGGAGCACGCCCTGATGTCCTTCGCCATTCGACGCAGCACCAAGCTGTGAGGAGAGCGAAATATACAGGGAGTCCAAAAATCGAATATGCCTTGCCCATCACAAACTTCACACTGGGCTTTAGTCGGTAGTTGATAATACTGATAATACCATTTACTGAATGCTAAATGTGTACTCAAGAACTGTCCACTCAAACCTACCTAGAGATCTTCACCCAGAAAACTGGTTAAAACGCTAGCCAGCCAGCCTTGTATTACCCCAATTGACTATGAATTTTAAAACCTTACGCCTAGCTATTTATTATTATTGCTAACTGATATGCGTATCACACACACAACGCGAAACACGCGCCAAGTATTATTTATTGCGAGAGAGATTTAAGAAAAAATGATATGGATTTTCTAAATAAACATAAGAAACCGCACCATGCAAATCCACGAGTTATTTAATTGAAATATTCCGGAAATGGAGCTTTTGTTTTCGGAGGGTTTCACTAGCTCAAATTTATTAGGGACACCTGCTATCAATTATGCGGCCTCCATGTGTCAGAAATCGAACAGATAAAACACCTTGCCTAGTTTCTGATTTTTATAACAAATCATGGCGCGTACCAGAAATGTTGTTTAAGACCGAGTCATTAAGGAACATTATTAATCATTCTTAATCAAGTTTGTTAAAAATCCCTTTTTTCGCTTCTACTAGAGATTGCCGATAAGCAATCCTTACTATAATCGAACGAGTGTATTCAATAGTCGATTTACAACATTCACAAACTTTATCTGCTGTCAATCAAAAGGGGTTTGTATTTCCCCGATGGCGACAGAACGTGTGCTCGAATGTCTGACCGCTAGTTACTACACCGGGTTTTCCCACTCGCTAATGATGCATTGTTAAAGTATTTACTCAGCTTTATGGGATCCATAAATTAAAAGTACTCAAAAACCTATGAACAATAAGATTAGCCAGTAGAGAAGGGTTCCCGAAATTGTTAGATAGGTCAGAGATGGGGAGATAATAGGTTTATAAGATATAAATAGATTTATTTACATTCGAAAGCTAAGTCTGTGTCTCCTACCTAAAACTGCTGGGATATACTTTGGCACTTTTGATAGAGCGCCTTCATGGGTCCGTAGCTCGACAGAACCAACGAAATGAGGGTGAGGCACTTCATCAGGACCTGGAAATCCGTTTCGGTGCGGCTCTTGAAGTATCCCGTCTGGTAGCCGTAGTACTGGGTCACCAGTGCGATCACGAAGCAGGCGAATCCCAGGAAATTGTGGAATGTCTTGTTCAGCAGGGGCGTAATAAGTTTCTTAATACGCGGGGAGAAGAGGGCCGCCAGGCCGGAGGTCATGGCCAGAATGCATAGCACAAAGGCGGTCATTCCTGTTGGTAGATGGGGAATTTATGAATCGTTGTTCAACAGATCTTACAAGTAATGCCCATATGAGCAGAGCTATAGTTATAAGAAATTAATTTGATATCTTTATGACTTTTGAAGGCATCAACTGCGTAAAAACTCGTTTTATAGTACAAAAATGAAAAACGATTGAAGAAAATATAATTGTTTTCGTTGCATTGAAAACCAAAATAGTTAAACAACCTATTTTTCCACTGATATTAGCATCTGCTGCCATATTCATTATCTATTTGTTTTACTCACCCAGCTTGCCATGTGTGGATTGCAGCAAAAACCCCTTCTGTATCATTTTGATAAGAGCTCCAGCTGCCCCACAGCCGCCACCCAATGTGAGGACCACCCAGTGTATGGTGGTCTTGGTCTGGCGTTTATATCCGTTCGTCAAGACATTGCCACCGTAATGGATCATAACTCCCTCGGCCATGAAGAAGGAGAACTGCGATATGGAGCGACATTTAGTATGTTCTTCCAGGAGGTTATGGCATCCCAAAACTATTTACCCCAATGGTCACCAGCCAGGCGTGCAGCCCGGTGCCAGATAATCCCGTTCGCAGGGTCAAGTAGGAGATGTAGATGGTGATGAATCCAATGCACATCTGATTCAGGACATTCAGGAAGAACTCCAATCTCTGCCAGCGATTCTGAGCCTCGTGGCCGGATAGCGTGCTGTGAGGCATTTTCGAATAGCGTCGCGGAGATTCGATCGGAATGAATGTGGGCCGGCGCTGCGATTCCGTGCGGATCGAGATCGTACTGCCGTAGTCGACGACTGGCTGGGCTCTACTAACCACGGGCTGCTGACTCTCGGACATTGTAGTTTCCGTCTTCCAGTTTCTTCGCCCGCTAGTCCTTATCAGTGCGCTGAAATAATGTTTTTTTCGTGTTAACATTCATACAATTGTCGACTGATAATACTGCCTGCCCCTTTTCAGAGACAAATTACCGCCAATTTGTTTTATTATTGGGCAAAACCAGATGTAGCCCGAATACGATGCGTATTAAATGTTTAATGTTCGACCGATACGCCTGTTGAACCTTGTTAGTCACACCATTTGCTCAACGGTTTATGAGTAACTGCCGAAGTCTAGTTACCTGCACCGTCATTTCCCACTCTAAACTTGACCACAAAACTAAAAAAAGATGTGTTCCTATTCGTATCGGTTTACTCTTCGGGAAGCTATCAAAGTGCAGACAAAACCACAAATAGACCTTCGGTCGTGTGCCCTTTTAAATTTCCGATAGCGCGCAAATGGATTTTGCCGATCAATTTGCATTTATCAACACTAAACGAAGCTTACTTCTTGATGCACCAGTGTTGGCAGCTTAGCTTTATTCAAATGAGTATTAATCAATTTTTTTTAAATCATGTTTTTTTTTTTAATAACTACCACTATAAGCATGATGCTAATTATTCAAAACTTATAAACATCCTCATATTTGTAAGTACAATCCGTAGCAAAAATCATTGTACAGTCACTTAAACATTTTGTAATTCGGAGATATACTGTGGAAAATAACAGAATAGAAAATACAAAAATTTAAAGGGTTCGGTTTTTTAGAAGAATTGGTTTTTGCCAAAATATTTTTATACTGTTGGTATATGGGGCTGTTATAAATAGGAAAACCCGATTAGTTAAATGAAAAACAAATTTTTAAAGATTCAGTTTTTATTGAATTTTACAAAGTTTTTTTAATCATTATCGATTTAAAAAAGTTCACAATTTAATTGAGTGTTGATGTATACTAAAAAACAAATCTAATTACCTTTGCAAAGGGAAAACAGGGATCTACTATAACATTTATTTTTAAATACGGAAATTCACATTTTTACCTCAACAGAAATTTTTGTTCTAGCTTTTATTAAACATTATCAGCTCGGCATATAAAATGGAAATGTTCGTTACAGTTTTTGAAGTAAAAACCGACTGCTGTCATTACCAGGCAGTATTTGTCTTTGATCTCGGGGTCATCTTTTTTGAAGTCCAAGGATTTAACGTGGTTGCCCGAGGCCAGTGAGGCAGTCCATCCTGGATGGGCCAGCCGGTTAAAGCCGGTCCAGTAGAATTTATCACCGTAGATCAGACTTTGACTCCAATGAAGCCTTAATCCTGTCCAGAGTTTCCTTTATAACATCCAGTCTACTCCTGGCAAGAGTCCTTACTGCGTCTAGTTTGCCATTCACTTCCCTGCCTAGATTCTGCTGACGTCTACTTACATCGTCGAACACATAATCCAATTTTATTTGGGTATCGAGTAAGGTGCGGTTTAGGGAGGGCCGAAAGAAGCTTTGAGAGTACGTAGGGGATCCACAAAGATGTAGTGCGATTAGCGCATACAAAAAGTATGTACGCAATTTTAACATATTGCGAGAGTACGAGCGGCGATGTCGAGGGTCTTACTGGGACTGATTCTGGGTTTGTTCTGGGGATGTGTACAGCATCCCAAACCGACTCCGAAAACTAACGACATGCGTGTGATAAGACCCTCCAGCACAGGCAAATGAAAAAATTCGACTTTAATGTGATTTTTGCTTTATTTGGTTCAAGGGCAACCGGATCATTGAGCTGATAGTGCGATTACCGGACTAAGAAACATTTAATAAACATATGTTTTAAATATAGTTGTGAATGTATATACCGTCGCAAAAGGTATTTTAAAATTTGTCATAAGTTTGTAACGCAGTAAAGGAAACTTTTTCGACCCTATAGACATAGTATATCTTCCGTTTCAATTTTTATCCACTCACACATTAAATCATATGTAGTATTACTCTAGGCACTGTGTTCCAAAAATCGTTGCATACCTGGAAGGCTGTTTTCTTCATGTTTTATCTTTTTTTCGGAGTCAAGAGAGCACACACATGCAACTATACCTTTTTGATCAAATTAGCCAATATAAAAATTAAATATTTTTACAAAAAGAAAATGTTCTAGCTCGTACCAAATTCTCTTTCTGAACCATTGCTTTGTCAGTTTGTCACAATGACTTCAAAGGAAATATGATATTCATATTCTATTAAAATATTTGTTATACATTGTGTTGATATTCCCCCATTTTGTTATACTTACAAAAAATGTACGACACACAGAAATAGATTTGTTTTACATTTATTTTAAAATTTCTTAAGGTAACAGGTTTTTTTCCATATAAATTCTTGTATGTTGGCAGGCATTTTAACAATAGTTTTCCCTTCTAAAGTAATGAAACACATGTTTGGTAACAAATATTAAGACATTAATAAATACATTTTCTATCTTAAAATAATCTGGAGTTTGTACAGAATGCAGGATTAACGACAGCTGTTCCTAACTTGCCAAGCTGCCGAATTTCTGGTAGAGGGATTTCATAGCTCCAATGCTGGTGATGACCATCAGGACCATCGTGGCGACCTGCATAAGAATCACGAAGTCCTGTCCTTGGCTCTTGAAAATTCTAGTTTGCGTGAACCCATAAAACTGGGCCATCATGGCGATAACAAAGGCGGCAAAGCTGATGACCACATGGAAGGTTTTGTTGATCAGCGGCGGGATGGTGGGGCTAAGGGATCTGGCCAGGAAGGCGGCCAGGCCGCTGAGCAGTGAGATGAGGCAGAGGATGAAAGCGGCGAAGCCCAGCCGGGCATGAATTGTGACACTAACGCTCCAATCATCGCGTATTAACTGGACCAGGCAGCCGGCCACGCCCATGCCGCCGCCCAGAATCTGGAGAGCCACGTGGAAGAACGTCTTGTATTTCCGGGAATATCGAAGTGTAAGCCAACTGCCGTCGTAGAAGCACATCATGCCCTCGGCCATCAGGAAGACGAAGCCAAAGGTCACCAGCCAGGCATGGAGACGAATGCCCGAAAGGTCATTGCGCAGACAGGTCCAGCTAACCCAGATGGTCACGAATCCTATGCACAGCTGGTTGATCACATAGAGCACCGCTTCAATGTGCTGCAGCACAGAGGTGGGCTTGGATTTTTCATCACTCATTTTGCAACTGCTTTATACTAATTTCTAGTTTTAGCAAATTGGGAATATTAATTTCCTAATTAATAGTAATTGTTATAGTATTTGTTGCCTTTTGAAAACGTTACTTTACAAATTAAATATTTTTTTATTAACTGCTGGTGACACTCCTTTATACTAATTTCACAAAAATGGTAATGCTAATTTCACCGAAATTGTAATATTAATTTCCTAAATAATTGTAATCGATGCTTCACAAAAACTATAATGTTTAATTGCTTAAATTTTTCTAATTGTAGCTTTTCGAAAATGTTACTTTAAAAATGTAATATCTTTTTAATCACTTTCGATGACACTCTTTTATTCTGATTTCACAAAAATACCAAGGGTAATTTCACGAAAATTGTAATATTAATTTCCTAATTATTTGTAATCGAAGTTTCACAAAAACTGTTATATTTAATGACTTAAATAATTGTTATTGCAGCTTTTGGAATATGTGACTTTTAAATTGAAAATATCCTTTTTAAGGAACTGTAATTTCTCAAAAATATTTAATTTTCAATGGTAACTATCCTTGAAAGGACACTTTTTTGAGTTAGTTTCCAGTTTATTAACTATGTGTGGACTGTGGAACCGTTGCGTATCAATTATTACAACGAACCACAAGCGACTGAGGTTTTTATTGCCTTCGGAGTGGTTAGCTAAAATGACTTTCACTATACTTGCTGACTATTTGTTTGCTATCGGTTTATCAGCAAAACATTTTGGGTACCTCATTCTAATGCATTTGACTCAAAGGATTATACAATGTTATTGAGTGGGCGGTTGCATGTTCACGTTCGCAATATCTTTGGCCAAGCGATCTAATCGGAATCAGCCTCATCGACATCCATTCATTCACTCAATGATGTCGCGGGGCTTTTGCGGCAAAAGTGAAAAAGGATTACCATTCAGGGGCTCTTGCGAATGCGCTCGCACTCACGTTGACCATCCAATGTCCATAATTGGACATGAGCCCGGGGGCTAAATTTAAAGGGGTTATTAATATTAATTAGACTTCAGTTGCTCAAGTGCTGGCCCACTCTTGTACCACTTATTGATAATATACATAATACGTATGTATTCCCGTCGGTTCGCAAGTCACCATCGCCTTATCGGTATTCAAAATCGCACGTACGAGATAAAGTTTACCTCACTTTTTAAAATATACATATATTTTTGTATGTCATCTGGCCAATTGTCTAGCCAGACTGTTTGATTTTGGCCACTCACCTGCAGACAGAGCACTTTTAAATCTCCGGCACGCGTAAAAGTTCATGGATACGATAAGCTGCACATTTTTTAATTAAATGATGTAGCGCTATGTTTACAAAAATTAATTGCTGACTCAGCTAGCTTCCTATCTGCCATCTGACATTCAGCGTGATTAAGGTATATTGGATTAAACTTCAAGTAGTGCTAAAATAATGCTTGGTGATTAGACCGGTGCCGCCCAGATTGATGTGGCAGGACTTGATTTACGAAGCTTTGCACTTCGTACCGGGAACCTTAAGTGAGCTCCGATTCGAGCTGATAGCGTTCGGTTGCCTTCCGCCCCTTATTATCATAGATAACGACTGGGCACTGCTTAAGATTGGTCACCTCAAATGGTCCGCCTCAGTGGGAATGCATTTTTCCGCACTCTCTGTCAGACTTTCAAAGTATACAGTTACCAGCTCCAATTCTGAGTTCTAAATTCTAGTTCTCCGACTCTAGGTTGTCTGAATTCCTAAGTTTCGATTAGGCCTCTTCATCACTAAGTCTAACTTATAGATTATTTGGAAGGGAGGAGGAGCACCAGTACCCTTGCCCTTAGTCTCCGAAAATCAATTCATCGGGTTCAACCAAACATTTTCGGGTTTAATCTCGTCTTCCTTAAAGTTATAGTTCTTGCATCGCACTTCTTAATCCGTTCTGTGGGACCTGCAAATGTTTTCTGACTAAATTCAAATTCACCGAAACTATTTCTTCAAAATTGTATTATCGATATATATCAGATGCGGAATTTCACTTGAATAACACAGGAAATAAGACGTGTGGATAAACGGATAAAAAGGAAGTTAGATTGAAATGTTTTGACCTTTGTAACGTCCTTTTCCGGACTTATGGAAAACCTCTTATCTCTTTCTGTGAAATCCCAGTGCAGATTTGGCCTCTGCCACCTCTGATTTTGACCTTTGTAACGTCCTTTTCCGGACTTATGGAAAACCTCTTATTTCTTTCTGTGAAATCCCAGTGCAGATTTGGCCTCTGCCACCTCTGATACCCTTGGGTACCACGAGTTCATTTTCTGTATAATTATTATCCAGTATTAGGTGCGGCTATACTTATTTCCTTTGGGGGACCCACGATAACTCCATAAGGATGCCTTTTAAATAGCATAAAATAAAATATAAAAACCATAAAATATGTGCAGCTTTCAAGGTGAAGTTGTGCACATTCATAGGATTACAGACTTCGATACGATCGTCAATGGTAAATATAAGATATTTCACGGTCCATGGAGTTCAATGTACCCGGAACTTATCTTTATCAATCTGGTGTTTCCTTGCTGATCTAAAGGAAGAAATTTATATCTTTCTAACCAATAACCTTTAAGTTATCTCTAGCAATGGTAATTTTTAGCTGTCTGAAAAATCTGAAGAAAGAAATTTATATCTATCTAACCAAGAACATTGGGTAAGGTGTTTTTTGCCGTCCTATCCTTACAGATATGTGGGACATTAGAAAGGTTGCCTTAAAACCGAAAGAGAAATTAGAAAACAATTGTTATGTACATTATAATCACAATATTTTATTTGTTGCAAGGACAGAAAGTGTTATTCGTTCGTTTTGGTTTGGGTACTTCAGCACTTGCTCTTGCACTCGTCTCCTTCGCAAATGTCGCAGAGCTTGGAGTCGATGGAGTAGTACTCGGTGGCCTTCTTGTTCGTGTCGTAGTAGTCGTAGAGGATCACCGAGGATGGTTTCTGGTTGGCCACCGCATGCGTCCTGTAGGCCTCGATGGGAATGCATTTGCTCTCGCCCTTGGACAGATTCTCAAAGTAGACAACCACCACAGAGTCGCCGTTCTTGGACTCCACCAGCTGTAACAAGAGAATTGTAAGTAAGTAATTGAAGTATGTCTGTGGGAGCCTTTAACTAACCCGCACACGCTCGATCTGGCGGATTTCCTTGAAGCTGTCCTCATCGGCGGTGTATCCAGAGGGCAGGGAAACCTCCAGAATGGCCATGTTGGACTCCTTGGACTTGCCCTCCTCAACGTAGTCCACGCACACGTTCAGCTCCAGCTTGGCCGGCGAAGTCTCGGGCAGGACAGTGGTCTCAACCTTGAAACTGGGCTTCGGGTCCTTCTCCACCACATTGTACTGGTAGCTGATCTGGACGAGAGCCGCGCCCGTGCCCTTGGCCTCGAACTCCAGGGACTTGGTGCCCTGCGGGAACTCAACGGTCTGCAGCAGCAGATCATTCTCCTCCGATGTGGTCAGCTTCTCGGTCTTTTCGCGCTTGCCCTTGTTGGAAACGGTCACGTCCCATTTGGCCGCCTCGTAGCCCGACTTCTCAGCGAACTTGATCAGGGCGGTGAGACCCACGACCGTGTCCTGGCTGGAGGCGAATCCACCGAAGCTATTACGCTGGGCCACCAGCCAACGAACCGTGTTCAGAACTGTATCGGCCGTCTCCTGCTCAGATTCCAGGAGGGAGAGCAGGGCGTAGGAGGTGATCTCCACATCCTGACTCCAAATCCAACACCACCAGCGTCCGCAGTTCTTGGACGCGCGCAGCTTCTCCAAATCCTCGGTCCACCAAGTGCGATCGTCCTCCTTTTGGGCCAGGGACTTCAGACTCTCCACCAGCTTGACAGCACCTGGAGCCTTGGCCCTCTGCAGAGCATAGATGGCAATGGACTTGGGCAGCAGTTCCACGGAATCCGCCGTATTGGCGCTGAGATAGGCCACCGCCTTGTCAATGGCCGCCTGGTTGGGTTTCTCCTGCTCCAGCAGAGCCAGCAGTGAGCTGGCGGTGAGTGTCAGGTGAGATCGCTGAGAGCCGTAGAAGTACTCTCCCTCCTCCGTGAAGCTTCCGTTCTCCGCCTGGCGGGTGAGCAGGAACTCATAGCCCTTGGCCAAGAGCTCCTCGTCCAAGTCGACGATATCCTTGATCTTGCTGAAAGAACGCAGGACATAGGCGGTCAGCCAGGTGGAGCCATTGCGTTTCGGATCCTCCTCCCTCCACTTGTAGGGGCCAAAGGAACTGTAGCTGCCGTCGTCGTGGCGGTAGTGCAACATATTCTGATAGCCCTCCTGCAGGTTCCTCTTAATCCGAGTGTCCAGAGCAGGGGTCAGTTTCTTGATGCTCTGCAGGTAGTCCCGAACCAGATAGTTGGGCACCAGCTTGGACATGGTCTGCTCACCACAACCGCTGGGCAATCGCAGAAGGTTCTCCAGGTTCTTCACCACCGGACCGAGGAGATCACCCACCAGTCCGAACTCCACGCGCTCCGAATCGGGAACCACTTCCTCCGGCACTTCCAGCTCGAAGGTGTTCTTGAACTCGCCGGTATCCTTGAGATTGATGAAGAAGGCCCTGTTCTGGTACTGGGTCACACCCTCGGGAATCACCTTGAGCGCCTTGTGCACAGCATCACCGGCCAGCGGTGAGATGGCCGTGAATTTCAGTAGAATGTTGCCAATAACCTTGGGGCGGATGAGGAATGAGGCACCTGCCGCCTCGTTGGCACCCACTCGGATTTTCTGCGAACGCTTCTGGTCGCCAATGACCTCGTTCGAGGCATCCACAAAGTCGTACTCGCCGTCCTCATTATCCAGGGTCAGCTCCACGTCCAGTATCTTGGGCAGGTAGTTGAAGACCAGGGCCGGCACACTGATCACCTCACCGCGTTTCACAGAGAAGGGCAGGCGGACGGAGACGAAGAACGGCTGGAATGTCTTGATGTTCGTCTTCTCATCCGTGACACCCAATCCCTTCTGAGGATGCAGCGAAAAGCCGGTGACCACCCAGCTGGTGATCGTATCGGGTATGGTCTTCACCCACTTGAAGACCTCCTCCTCAGTGCTCTCAATATCGGCGAAAATCCAAGTCTCGGCAAAGTTCTTTCGCACAGCCGGTGCGGAGGGTGCAGCTCCTGACTCGGCGGAGAATCCTACGGCTTGAGGAGCGGCGCCACCCAGGGCGGCAGTGGTTGAGTGGAAGACCGGGCTATCTTGGGCAACTGCTGTCTTCCTCATCGCAAAAAGTGCTCCACCGCCAAAACCTTCTGTAAAATGTACTTTTTTTTAGTAAGACCCAGTAAAATATTTATATAAAATTTTGCCTAAGATTCTGCAAATAATATACAATGCATATATGGTCTATGTGCTTGATTTCACTCCGAGTGAACCCAAAAATATTTGTTTTTAACCTATGAATAGGTATTACTATAGTAATATTATATATCATACATACGCGTATAGGAGACAGGAGCGGTGAGATTGTAGAAGAAGTAGGCATTGGTCATGGTCACCACGCCAGTGCGTTCTCCGGGGAAGTAGGAGTAACCACCCTGCCAGGGAGTGGACGTATCGTAGCCATTCAGACGCCAGTTGAAGGAGTCCTTGTTCAAGTCGTTGTTGTTGCCCAGCAGGAGCACACTCTGGTCGACGGCCAGCAGGCCAACGAAGGACTTTGCCGGCGTCTTGATCTCCAGCTCAACATCGGCACCCGGTTTCACCTCCTCGGGACCATTGATTTCGATCTTGTTCTGCAGCTCAACCTCCACGCTGAAGGTGGCCTCGGCATATCGGAATTCACCGGTCTCATCCACATAGTAGAAGTACACACGACCATGGGGAGCAGTCAGGAAAGTGGGCTTCAAGGTGATGTTGACGATTTTTTGGGGTTCGGCCAGCTCCACTCGCTTGGTTTCCAGAATGTTTCCGCGTCCCACAATGTTGTACACAAAGTACTTGAGCGGACGACTGGAGTTCAGGGTTACCTGATACTCCTCACCGATCTTTAGGCTGTAAAAGGTAAAGTAATCATTGATAAAGGTTTAATAATGTAAAAGGATGGGTAGCTACCTCCAGGTGTCCTTGGGCCTCTGCACGTCGGCCTTGAACCACTCCTTTTCTTCCTCCTCGGCGGGATTCTCGATCTGCTTTGGCTCCCTGTATGGGTAGGTGGTGTAGAGCTCACGCTTCTCGTCCACAAACTCCAGCTCAATGCTGTAGTAACGAGTGAAGTTCTGGATGTCCGGCAAATCGGGCAGAGTCACCTTGAAGACCGCCACACTCGACTCATTCAAATGGCTCTCAAACACAATGGTTTTCTTCTCGATCTTTGGCAGTTCCGGTTCCTTGTGCTCGGCGCCAAAGCTATATAGGCCGTAATTGCGTCGAATTCCCTCAGTGAACTTGGCCTATTGGTTAGAAAAAGGTTAATATTTGTTAGAAAGGAATCAAAGAGTGTAGCATCATTAACCCACCTTAACCACCGACTTGGTGTCCGTAACCACAGTTCCATCGACGAATGTTATCTTGAAGGATATCTCCTGCTCCTTGTCGGGTTTGAAGGAGAAGCAGGTGGAGTAGTCCGTGCAGGACATCTCATAGCGATAGGGATACAGTTGGATGCCACCGGTTTCGTTGAGCTTCACACCGGTGAAGTCCTCCTCCACGGTGGCCGTAATTTGGGCATATGAGGACGAGGTCTTGTGCGGCAGATAGCTGGCGAACTCCTTGAGATCCATGGTCAGCTTGGCCTTGCCACTGACCATGTCGGCGGTGCCAATGACCGAGTGTCCGGGGAAGTCTTTGCGCACGGTCTTGCCGTCCACATTCTCCCAGATGCTCGTGTCGTCCAGGTGCACATTGACCAAAACCTTGCCGTTCACAGGCTTGCCATACGTATAGCTATGGGATTCATTTGAATTAGAATTACTAGGACCTAGTTGGAGAAGAGGCTTTACTCACTTGGCCTTGAGGACAACGTTTATTTCGCCATCTCGCACCGAAACCTGCTGCGTAGCCTCCATTTTCACCGAGTACTTGGGCAGCACGTACTTCTCCACCTCGAAGTTGACCCTCTCATCGGAGTGACGCCACGAGTGCCCGAATCCCAAAAAGGGTCGGCGACCTCCATAAGAACTGCCGGACTCCTGCTTGCCATTCTGAACCTGCAGCGACCACGATCCCAGGGTGGCGAACTCGGAGAGCTCGAATTTGCCAGTGTAAACGCCACCGGTGGTCTTGATGTGCTTCTCCTGCTTGATGCGATTCCTCTTCGAGTCCTCGAACCAGACCACCACTTCCTCCGCGGGCGTATCCGGCAGCAGGTTCTCGTTCAGGAAGATCACACGGTAGTTGATCGTGTCGCCGGGCTTGTACTTGCCCTTGTCGGTCTGGATTTTGATGTACGGCTTGAAGTTCTCCCACGACAGCTTGGTGGTGTTCTTGAACTCCAGTCCCTTGACACCCTCCGCGGTGAGGTTATAGTCGCCCGACTCCAGGGGCGGCAGCTTGAAGGTGATCTGCTTGAACTCATCGGAACTGGCCAGCTCCACGGTCTGGGTTTCGTTGTACGAGGGCCCGGTGATTCCCACTTTTAGGGTCACGGGCTCCTTGGTCTGGTGCACGGCCACGGCCACATTGTAATCCCGGTGGGAGTGGATGGTTCCGGGTCCCACAATGGTGTATTTACTGCAAGTGCATTACAAATGTTGTACTCTCTTCTCAGAAATACTTATCTGGGGTTATCAGTATTTTAAAACCGAATTGCCTCCGAATAAAATGTTAAAAAATTATATTCTATTTTTCTAATCTTAAAAGAACTTATGTGCTATTACACTTTAACCTCATGATGATAATGAGTACGTTCTTTTGAGGGAATTCAAAAATTCTTTCTTAAGCTAATGCTTTAAAGGTCTTCTGTTGTTCCAAGACAATAAACAATACATAAATATGCATGGCTATGGTAAATGTTTATAAGAGCCCTGGGGAGATAGCGGTACAAATTCCGGGAACCTGATCTACCACATAAAATTTTGAAACCGGCTCAGAGATTATATAATCCAAGTCTATAACAAGCAGCCATTTTTCTCGCACTTACAGTCCTCGATCACGTACTCCAATGTTGCTAACTTGATCCGGTCATCACTATTTGTTTATTGGCCATTGCCAACTTTGTTTGTTAACTGGGAATATTCTACCTTTTTTGATTTTTATTTTAATTGTATTCAATAAACCACCTTTATATTCGTTTCTAATTACTGATAATTACGTACACTGTAAAAAGAACAGGTACCAGATGGTGTCATAGATTAATGATTTATTTGTCAGTAAAATCATTAAGCCGTACAAAATATGTGAAGCGTTCACTTGTTTAGCAATGAAATATACAAATTTGTATGTAAAAAGTGTTACTGTGAAATGCAATTAGCATCGCAAGTTGAGTCAAACAAGAAATTCAATTAAGAGATGTGTTAAAGAACACGTAATTGGTTTCTGAATAAAAGGCATTCAAGTTTTTTCGAGCCTAATCTGACTTGAGGACATTGTGTTGTTTTGCTGTTAAGTTTTAATGACATTTTTAAATCAAGTATTAGAAAACTTTTCTATTAAACGCCAAGGGCAAACGAGATGAAATATAATACTAAGTTAATAAGTGATTAGGCGAAAAGGGAATAAAACCAAAAGAAACAAGTCAATTACCTTGGAGATCATTTAAAAACCGCCCTATCTGCCTATATGCATACTTAATTAATTAAAATATACACCGACAGTCAGCGGTAGCTGGTGATTAAGTAGTAATACTAAGTATAAAATACATATATGGGTTCCACTTTGGTAATTTTTTGTGTTAATAATGATAGTAGGCAGTAATATGATATGTCAATTATATAAACTTTTTATTTACAATTTAGGTTAGTAAATTATTAAACTCTTATAATACTATATTCATACTCTTTGATGTCACGTTGACATAGTTGTTTAGACCTATCTATAGTACTTTATCATTTACCACCCTGGTTTTACACCTACTTTTTCGCTTTCCCCAAGACCCAACTTAACTATCATTCTGACCGCGGGTGTGCGATTCGGTAGATTTGATCCCAGAGTGTTTGGGATGTGGACTTACCCCTCGGCCTTCACCGGTTCCATGGTCTGCAGCAGGGCCAAAATCGCACCAAGCGTGACAGCAAAGGCGTCTGCGCGACGCATTTTGATTGCGTTGGTGGTCCAAGGAGGGCAGGAGGAGCAAAGTGATATAAAAAATGCAAATAAAGGTGAAATTAGTTCTCTGGCTGCGGCCTGTTGCGGAAAGTGTGGTAAGCGCGGCTACAACCGACGGGGCTCGGAGCTGAGCTGGGACTGGTTTGGCCTGAGGCCCCACGGATTTGTTATAGCATCGCGACTCAGCTCCCGAGCCGGGCGGCCGGGGCAGACTTGGGCAGAGTGGAGCGAAGTCGTAAAAAATTGATAAAAATAAAAGTAAATAATACTGTGTGTGTGAGCGCGGGTATATAATCGCTATGTGTGTGCCTGTCCACTCAAATCGATGACGAGTTGGGCAAACAAAACCAAAACAATAACACTGACCACAAAAAGCCGGCAATCGCCACTCGCATATCAATAGTGGTGGGTATTTTCTTGGGGAAACTCCTAAATAAATATCATTCATAAAGGGGTATGGAGGTATGAATTAGGGGAGTTTACTGCATAAAAGGTAATTTTTTTTAACTAAAAAAAGATAAGGGAATGCAGTAAAAAATGGAATATAAATATTGTATTAAACAAATTAAAAGCTTTCTTTAATAAAAAAATAGTTTGTGGGCTAATTAATTAATTTTAATTTGATTTAAAATGAAATATCCTCATTTGTTCTACTTAACCAATTTCATGCACTTTAAATAATTAAATAAACAAAATGTTTATATCTGGCATAGCCATCAGTATAGTTTGGCAAGTTTTGAGAATGGAAAATAACGTTAAAAAATTGATTTAGAGCAATAAAAAAATACTTTTTCATTAAAAAAAAACTTCTCTTTACCTTCCTCCCACAACAGTACATTTTAAATTAAAACTAACTAAAAGACTAAGTGATTATTTCGTCATATCTAGAAATGCACATTTAAAGTGAACATTTGACGTGTTTATATAGAACAACAGCAAAAAGGTTTTGCCCCTGGGCTTAACTGATTTATGAATGATATTTCAGGCATTTGTCACAGAACTATGGTCATGCAATTGTCAAATTAAAAGTTCCATTGTATATATTCTGTGGGGTTTTCCAATTGTTAACACTTTAATTGTCACTAACAACTGCCGCTTCGTGTTTTCCGCAATAGTTTAAGATTTAGGTTTTCAGTAATTTAAGTGATTTACGTACATGAGCGGGCTTTCAAAGAAACCCAAATATACTTTCTTCCTGGAAGCACAAGGCTAAGTGCTCGCGGGTAAAATCCCAATATATGTTATTGAAAATAAATGTTTATGTTTTTTGGGTGTCAATAGGGGGCTGGGTATTTTTCGACTTGTTGATTAAGAGTGCCAACAGAACTGGCGTCTGAGTCGGAATACTTCAGCGAATGTACTGGCCGCGTTATATACCTTACAAAACTCTCTCCCGCTCTGAGTCAGCTGTTGTTGTTTTGGCTCGGTGCGGTGGGACGCTCTCTTGATTGGCCCAAGAATGACGTCACTGGCAGTATTTCACATCGCCTTGCAAATGATAGTGTATATAAGGTAGAAATGACTAATCGTTGAGAAGTGGTATATAAGAGATTCGGTGCTTCCCCCTGTGCTCTCTCCTGAGCGGTACTTTACACTGCCTATCATTTGACGGCATAACTCTCATGTGAATACCCTGCAATCAGGATAATGATCTTAAAATCTTCCATGCGTAAATAAGTGGTTAAAGAAATATATACTTTTTCCACAGTTTCTTTTCTTCTATTAGTTCTTTTTTAAAACTGATTATAACTATACTAGTGTACTCGTAGTGTTTATCTACTTTCTTGACATTGAAGAACAATCCTCTTTTTAATAGATCATTTTTTACGATTTAGTCCAACCTTTTTACATACATTTGCGCAAGGGTGTATATCAAAATTCCGCGTAATTACCTACATTTGTGCATGTGTATGTTAAAATTCCGTGTAATTATTTTAATAAAAATATGATTGGCCTATCAATTATTGAGTTCGCGGAATTTGTTGTACATATGTATTATTCATTATTATCTTTAAATTGTAGAAGCAAACGTTAGTTTTCCATCTAAAAGTCTTATTGCTTTGATCTTAAAATTTCCTAATTCTCATTACGCATACGACATGTATGCCATTTCTGGCCTTCTTACATACATTTGTTTTTTTTTAAATAACATATTTACAAAAGTAGTTAAAAATTCGGTGCAGAACAGTGTAGACAATGGACTTCTCCAGACAAACATTTCTATTACCTTATCGTTTTTTCTTCGCTTACTTTACGCTGTATATTTATCAACCATTTGCTTTTGTTAGCAATTTCACAACATTTATCATCATAGCTGACTTTTTGGGGTGGACCTTAACAAAATCAACAATGCAGCAGATTTAAAAAAAAAAAGCTACACAAATTGTGTAGTTGCAAAAAATAAGCAGTAATTATTATTAATATTATTAAATTAATAAAGAAAATTTTTTGAAATAAAGATTTTTTTTTGGAAATTTGAATGCCCGTGACTCCGTTTTTGGGAAGCACTCTTGGTGCAGAACATGATTAATGCCGGACACTTGGCACGGCAAATTAACCGAACCGGTTTTAGAATGCTCCAAAATAACCATAATCACAGGAGAGCAATGCCAATCAATACCACCTGGGGCTGCTGCCGCTGCCGCCTTTCCCGCCCCAAGGTGAAAAACACGTGAACGGGGCAATCCGCTGAATCACCTTTGCGAACGCCGCGCTCCACTGGCTTTGAAAGTGTGATTTTTGCGGATCGCGAGAGAACCGCGAGCTTTCAATGGCTTTTTCCAGCTGTTCCATGCCGTCAGGTCGTCAAAAGCGTTCTAACACTCGCCTCGAGCGGTCGCGATCATCAGAGTTTATAGAGCCAACCACTAGCTTATCGGCTTTACGTGCGCATCTCACGTAGCAGATAAGGGATATTCCCATAACATCCATAACATAATGACGAGTGCCGAATTACACGGTTCCTATGGAGGGTTCTACTTTGGCTTCTGCACACTGATCTCCCATGTGCTTCTGGCGGGGATTACCGCAGCCATCGTCTACAAGTGTCTGGTCCTCAAGTTGGTGCACACCGCCGGGCATGCCTTCTACTGTACAATAGCCGTGAGTACTATAATTTATGTTCGCAAACAGAAACATTATAGGATCCATTTGAAAAGAGAAAGGTAGAGGTCGCACTTTAACCACTATGCTTAGACTTAGATTTAGAAAGATTTCGCAGTTATGCATCTGTCAAAACTACTTCAACACATCTACTTTAACATATCTATATTCACATTAAGATTGAAGTGGTAAATATCCACCCTGCCTAAGATAAGATATCATATCTTTAACTTTATAAATAAGCTAAAAGGATCTCTGTATAATATTAAAGTTAACCAAAACACATCACATAACTCATATTTGTTATAATAACGACTTCAAAAGTGAAATGGTAAATACCTACCCAATCCTCATCTTAAGAAAAACATATCATATCTTTAACTTTAAAAATGGGCTAATAAGATCTCTGTATAATATTAAAGTTAATCAAAACACATCACAAAACACATATTTGTAATAAGAACGACTTTAAAAGTGTGCCTTATAAGCAATTCTTAAATATTACTATCCCCAACGAATACTGATTACTTTATAGCCTTTATGGAACCATGATTGCACAACATCATTTAAATATTCTGTATTTTATCCACAACAGTTTGTCTTCTTCATGGGCGAGGCGCTGCTGGTGCGAAACAGCACTTACCTGGAATCTTGGATGGGACCCCTGAACCTCAACCGGCTACATGCTGGCCTGGGACTACTGGCTTTCGTGGTCGGAGTTGGAGGAATCGGAATCAAAACATGGCAGAAGCTGGAGCGCAAGCGAGAAGATCCCGAGGCCAGCGTTCGGCACTTCAAGAGCAACCACGCGTTTTACGGTGGGTTCCTGATGATCTGTCCCAAAATGTAATGATAATTTATGCCTCCACCTCTGCCCGATCAGGTATTGTCGGCTGTGCCCTGCTGCTCGGCAGCGTTCTCAGCGGTCTTCCGCTGTATTTTAACAACGGAGGCTTCACCTTGAAACTGCTCCATCGATTCTTTGGATTGACTGGATTTCTTGCCCTAATGGTGTCGCAAATGTTCGGCTACAACACGGGATTCGGCCGGCGACAGTGGAAGCCACATCACCAGAAGCTCTTCAAGTTCTTCACCTTTATCGCTACCATAACGACTGCAAACTACGAACTTCGTAGATTTATACAAGATCTCGCTGGATGGGCAATCAATTATTTTGCTGGATCAGAAGCGGCTGAGGCGAGAGAAGATCTTTGAGGACCTATCATTGTGCGGGTGTTACTACTCTGGAATATCTATAACTCGGGGCGATTGGCGAGGAAACGAATGTCGCATTTAAGTATTGTAGATTTATTAGTGAATGGTGTATGCGTTATGCAAAACTGATTAGTAGGCGAACCATCATTGTGAATTTCGTCTATAAAAAGTTCGCAAGTGTAGCGTTGTAGATAGTACTGTGTTATCTAGTTTGTGAGGGCTTTAGTTGTCTATGTCAATCGCACTCTCCTTAACCACATCAATAGAAAATAGGAAAAATGTTGATTTTGCGCCTTTATTGTAATTTCACACGTAAAACATAATATACACACATTTTTACTTTTTTTTGGTAACAAGATCTATCAAGCACTTCAGAAAAGACTAAAACTACATAATGAACTGAAACGATAAAATGATATCCCCTTTTACATCGGGTCCTATAGATATTGAAGATACATAATAGATATATGGATATTGAATATGCCTATTTAGTTGCGGTTCTGCGAGACATGCATAATATCCAAGGCGGCTGGAATATTGCCCTGAACCGACTCCAAAAGCTGGGTCAGCCAAGCGCCCTCGTTGCTGAATCCCATGGCCATCATGGCATGGATCGATGCATTGATGCGTTCATCTAAAAAAGATGAGATACTTAGTACAATGCTTCAAGAGATTCCTGAGTGAACTTACCGGTGTGGTAGACGGGCACACTGCGCTTCTCCTCGGGAGCTGCTGGAGAGGTGCCGACGCTATTGGTGGACACGGATGTGGTCGAGGTCGATGTACTGACCGTGTCCACTTGAGAAGTCTGGGTGTTGGCCGTAGCCTGCTCCACGCGGGCCTCTTCGTTGATGTGCTGGCGCCACAGTTCGCCCAGCTGACCAAAGTCACGCACTGGCTGCTGAGGAGCAGCAGTGGGATTGGTCGACTCCAGATTGATCAAGTTGGTGTTGTTCGCGGAGTAGGCATTGTCGATGACCTGCCAGACCTGGTCCAAGCTGTCCGAACGGCGTCTATCCTCCTCCGGCTGGGTGGTGGTCACAGGGGCAGCTTCAGCTGGCTTGGAAATCAACGGTTCTGTCTCCAGGGGCTCACCAGATATGGATCCAGAAATAGAGGGAGTGGCAGATGGAGCACTCGACTGATTGGCCGAGGGGGCAGCTGAGGGGACAGACGACGAAGCAGTAGAGGGAGCAGCGGACTGGCCACTGGATTGAGCCTTCTCCTCTGGCTTCTTGGCCTCATCACTGGTAGTCATTGAGGGAGCGAAAACTCCCGAGTCTCCTGCCTCAGTGGGATCGATCATCTTGGCAAACATTTCGCTGAAATTGTTCAGGATCTCGATGCCAGCGCGCATGTACTCGGGTGGCACCATCTGCGTCAAGTTCTCCAGGTTGATCACTGGAGTGGTTGGAGTAGTCACTGGATCCTCGGTCGGGGGAACAGTTGGGGCAGCATTTACCTCCTTTGGTTCAGTTGGCTTGGCCTCGGTTTCGGCTGCCTTTTGAGCGGTAACAGTGGGCTCTGCTTGGGGAGCACTTGGAGTCGGCTGTGCAGCCTTGGGCTTTTCCGGTGCAGCTGGTGCAGTGGCCGCAGTATCGTTCAGCGGCAAGTTAGATATCATCTCCACAAACTGGGACAAGACACCGCCATGGCGACGGGCGTGACGGCGTTCGCGCCGACTATCCCTGGTGGTCTCGGCCCCGGGAGCAGCCTGTGGAGCCGCCTCCTGGAACGGGCAGTGACCCCTGGAGCGACGGCCACAGCGGCGCCCGAATGGAGTCGGCCCGGTAATCCAGGCATCAATGGTACTGGGCCCATTGTTGGTCGGCATGCGAATCATCATGTGCTCGGGGTGCTTATGAGCCGCCTCACATTTCTGGCAAAGATCAAAGTTGCTGCACTGGATGCACTTGTAGCGGAAGCCAATCAACGGCGCCAAGCCGCAGCCATCGCACTCTACCGAGTCGTGGATGGTGAAGTTGCTCGGATCGTCCACGGAAGGAGCTCCAGCGTTGGTCGAAGAAGTCTCCTGCTTGGTGGCCTTTGGCTCCTCTACTGGGGGCGCCATGGGAGCCACCTGAACATGCATGTTGTCGACGCACTTGGCCAGGAAAATCTCATAGTCATTTTGGTTGATAATTTCGATTTCGTCCTGATCGGTATCTGAAAATGTCAAATAAAAAAGAAAGAAATAAAAACAACCGTGAGTCATTGTAGCTTTATTATCAAAGGTGAATCACAGACAGGTCAGGCTAGACAAATTTGCTACAGTTCTGGTTATACCGGCATAACCAATTTAATCTAATTCGTTTTTTCAATACGATTAACATATATTTTAATTTTTCCACGTCGATATCATATTGCTTTAAATAGTATTCTAGTAAAATGAAGTTCAATAAGATTGTTTTTAACTGAAAATTATATTTTGTAGGTAGCATATTTAATATTTTAAATGTTATTTCAACATTGAAGAACTAATATTTGGATCATATTAGTATGTACCTTGTGGGTCTGGGTCTATATAAATATTTATCAGCTAAACACCAAAGGTGTCTACACTTGTTTTGGCATAGATAAGCGTAAAGTTCAATAATATATATAGGCCTAGGTGAGTCCCAAAAATATTGGTTTAAAACGTAATTTTTGGCTACTTCTTTCATAATAAATATGATTAAAGTTGATAGCTAAAATCTCAACACTGCTTTGCCAGATGCAGTTACATGTTATGTAGATATGTATGAAAAACGGTGTTGCAATTTTTGGGTTTCCTCCGAAATTGTCTACCTGGTATACAGCTATTTCACCCAGATTTTTCCTTAGGAAACTCACCGATCCAGAAGGTCCTTACATCGACTTTGGGCAGCTGACGTTCCTCGAAAAGATACAGCTCTATTTCGCGACGCAATATGGTGTAATTCTGGCTGGGCATTCGCAAGTATGCGTTTATTTTCTTCTGGGGCCCAGCGACGGCGGCCCCCTGGTAGGTGATTTTCAATAGCTTTTCCGGCATTTTCGCAATCTCTTCTATAGTTTCTGCAGAGTTACTCAAACTATTTTTATTTCACGTTCAACTTGTTGCAGCGAATTTATTTGGCAATTAAACGAATTTGGAGCTCTCGCCTACTGCGTCGTATTTGCTCGGGCGTTCGAAGGTGTGTACAATTGCAGCTGAATCGGCCGCAGGTTTTTATACCACCCGAACTGGTTGCTGGAAGGTTCTTGATCGGACTGGGCTCAGAAATATTGCAAATCACCGCCCTACCAGTGGTTAATCTAGACCCGAAAATTGTATAGTAATGCCAAAGCTGGTCTTTGAGAAGGAATAATAATATTTTGGTTATCGATAATGTGAATACTTTACGTTACTTTTATACAAAGTCACTACATCTGGTATTTATACCACCCATTACTCGTAGAGTAAAGAGGGTATACTAGCTCAACTGAAAGTATATAACAGGTCGTAGGAAGCATTTCCAACCCATTTATGTAAATATATCAGGGTAATAATATATGATCAGGATCACTGGCCGAGTAGATCTAGCCATGTTCGTCTGTTCATCTGTCCGTTTGTCCGTCCGTATGAACGCTGAGCTCTGGGAAACTACAAGAGCTAGAGTTGTGGAATTCGGCATGCATATTCCTGTGCTTCCTGCGCAGCGCATAAAAGGTGCCACGCCCTGCCCAACGCTTAAAAACCGCCCTTAAACTTTAAAAAACGTGTTGTAAATTTGACATACAATTATTTTACAACGCTGTAAATCTCTCTATTTTCCCATTAGTCTATGACGGAGGACGTGAGCCTAATGCCTTTTGTTTTTTATGAATTTTTCAAGCGTATTCCAATTTTCAAAGCGACCATCTTATAACTGAAAGTTTATTAAATTGAAGTTTAAAAGATGAGTAACGGGTATCTGACAGTCGAGACCCTCGACTATAGCGGCCTCCCCTGTTTTCCAAGTCCATTTGGGTTTGTACTTGGCTAAGCAAAAGTTTACATTTAACATTTTACATAGCGTAAAATACTTATTATTTCCTTAAGAATGTATCTATTGTATTTAAAAAAGTAACGGGCAGTGGTAGTCGTCCATTAAGACCAAGGAAAATTTAAATTTGAATTAGGATTTTAATTTGATAATACATATCTCTTAAAGATTTAAAACTAAATGCTTGACAGTCTTAAAGAACTTAAGTGTTTAGGCCTTAGAAGTCTTAAGCATCTTCAATAACTGCAGCAGTTGAGCTGGCGTCCTGAAAAGGTACACAAATCAATAAATTCCCTAGTAAAATCACTTATTTCAAGAACTTACCTGCTGGAGTTTTGTGTAGCTATAATTTGTTGCTGTCTGCTCTCCAAATCATTTTTGGCCTGCTCTGGAACTTTAGTGATGCCCTCGGGGGCTCCAGGTTCCGCATCTTCGGCGGGATCCTTTTCGAACACTTGATTCGAATCTGGCTCCGGGGTAGTTTGGCGCATCATCATTTCACCTGTTGAGGGAGACACCTAGTAATATATCTTAAAGATACCTTTTCCAATACTCACTTAAATAATATTCGGCCATCGAGTAAAGCCAGTTGGAACCCATTTGGGGGGCCAATCCGATGACAACCCCATCGACTTTAAGCTGATAGTTCTCGGTGCCCTTTTGCCTTTGGTCGTAGAGAATGTCCTCCCGCTGGAAACCGTTCTCGGAGTAGTCATCGTATAAGACCTCCAGCAAGTCGCTGACCACGTTCCTCGAATTCCCTGGCCTAGTCTTTCCGCCAACGGGTTGGGCCAGCAGTTTTCCAAATGCCAAGAGCAGCAGGGCAAAGACAAACAGCCGGTTGGTGAACTTGCACATCTTTCCAAGCTAAAAAACGGCAGGACCGATGTGCTCCAAAGGCGTCGGGAGAATGATTCCAGATTCTTGGCCGCTCTGAAGGCGAGCCCACCTGAACCAGAAGACCAAGAAAACCCGATTTCTGGACACAGTTCAATGGCCGCCGATCGGCCCAATGACTTCCGCATTGCCAGGGTGCTGTGGGAATCTTCTGCTCTGCGCATTTCTAATGCTTCCTAGCAGCCATATAAGAAGGCAGTTCCATTGGATAGGAGCTATCTGCAGAGCAGATCTGTGGCTGGCCGTCTCCGATTCCAAATCCCTTTCTAAAGCTAGCGCATTCTTTTAAATCTTAAAAAAACCATCTGAACCTTAAAAGGAAATTTAATTTTAATACATATTAAAGAAGAATAGAATACAATTTTATACAATTTTTTGTATTTAGAATAAAGTGCCAAGATTTGAAAAATATGTTAAATTTTTGAAGAACATGTTATAATTGATTATATTTTTTGCGATCCCATTTGATCCGAGGAAAAGATTAATGTGTTTTAATATACTTTACCTATTTTTATCAGCCTCCATCAACTAGTTCAAGATGTGACGCATGTAAGCATGATTCCCAAAATATTGACCCAATAACCTCGATTCGAGCTGGGCCCAAAAGAAATAGGAAATCTTCCTAACTATACTAATTGCCCACATGCTGAATATGTGCCTCCGAAATATGTTGACTCTTCCAGTTAACCCGTCTGGGTGCAGTTCTGGGCGCAGGTTCAATGACTTGACCACAGGAAGAGGCTGGCAGTCGCCTTTGGCTGCGCCCACCTGCAAACTGGTTTCGCATAGAAAACCTGCACATTGCAAATTATGGAGCAGATGGCCTTTGTGTCCGGCCCCTGGCTGTCAAGATTTCAGCCTCATCCTTCAGCGCATCATTATAATCGCAGTCGCACCGTTAGCTCCAGCGAGCACTTCCGCCATTAGCCTAAGGTGAGCCTCCAAAAGGTGATTAAGAGGCGCAGTTTATATCCATACTATAAAGTGATGGGTATAAGCCATCATGTAATAATGAATGTTTTACAAATATGGAACCATATCTAAACACTTATACTAGCCATTAGGATTTTATTAAATCACATTACCATTTATAACCATTTAAGAGCTTTGATGATTTTCCTACCTCCAATTAGCAACCCATTTGTATAGTATAGTATTTCTTTCAGTGGCGATTAACTTTTTGTATTTATTGGTAAGACGATTGTGTCGGCTTAATTCTAGAGTGTGTGCAAAGTATAAAACTAACATCTAGGCTGGCAGTCTGGCGGTTCTCACTCCTCCTCAGTAGCCCTCGATCTGGCGACAGGCTCCGTAGCTGTCCCGCCGCTCCCCGCGGGCACAGCGGGCCAAACCGTCTCGCAGGAGGGCTCGGGACTCGGCCAGGTCGTCATCGGCCAACAGATCGAAGCTTACGATCTCCGGTTCGACCGCTTGTGGCCGGGTGGGCTCCTCGTCCAGCTGCCAGGAGCGGGACTGATCCGAGAAGTAGGTGGGCACATCGATGGGAGGGTAAAGACCACTGGCTCCGCTCCCCAAATCGCTGCGGTAAATTGGAGCACTGATGGAGCGCGGACTGGCAAAGTCTCCGCCAGTCAGACGGTTGGTATCCAGGTAGCTGTCACCTCTGAGGGATCGGGAGCTGCGGAAGTACTGCGATCCTGGATGGTTATAGCTCTCGAGAAGATTAGAGCCAGCACTGCTGCTGGCGGACACCGGGGGCAGGGCCTGAATCAGCTCCGGTTCCGTCTCCAGATGAAAGGGCTTGATCAGCTGCGGCATGGGAATCGATTGGGGAGGCAGTACGTCCACCTGTTGGCGTTGCAAGCGCTGTGCCTGCTCGGGATCGCTGGCCGAGATGTCCACGTGATAGGGGGAGCGTCCCTCAATAAATTCCGGCAGCGCCAACGCTGGCGAGGATTGATGATGGTTCTGCTGCTTCTGCAGATGACTCTTCTGATAATAGGACTTCAGGGAGTTGCTCCTCAGGGGATGTTTGCGCTTGAGAGCTCCACTGCCCTTGGTGTTTCCACGACCCAACAGCTCCAGCAGGCTGATGCCCTCCTGCGGTCCCGGTGGGATGAGCAGGATCATGAAGTTCTCGAGATCAGCGCGAATGTTGTACTGTCCCTCCTGTCGCTGATCGTACGTAATAGTCCGACGACGCAGAGCATCCTCATCTCCGCTGGGTGGAGCTGGAGGAGGTTGCAGTAAAATGGGTTGGCCACTGGAACCGCTGGACTCGATGGCCTGTGGCGGAGCCATGGCCGGGAAGTGCTCCTCCTTGATGATCTGCGTCTGCTCGGTGTTGGGAACTGGTGGGGCTAAGGGCTCCACTGTGGACCCAATCAAGGGATTGGCCAGAGTGGCTGCCAGTAGCAGGGGTAACAGCGTGAAAGTCTTCCAGGCCATTTCTATGATCTTCGATCTCCAGGTCAGGTTGCTCCGCTCGGCGTTCTTGACTCGCGCGCTTCTGCTTCGCAACTGATTCCCCATCCGATGGGAGAGCTTCGATGTCGGCGCAGGCGCAACTTTCATATTCTGGCGCTGCCGTCGTCGGTGCACTGAGCAAAAAACTATCGGATATACTGGGTGTTCTATAAATTATTACTTATTATTACTAAAGACCTATTAAGAATTTTTTACTTTAAATAAGATTTAAACTTATATTTCAAATGATCATTATATATGTATATAGTAATCTATCATCATATTTTTGTTCTTTTTTTGCATATTTATGATTAGATGATTGTTTTTATATATATATTTTTCATAACCTGTAATTGCTATTATCAAGTCTTTTGTAACGTTGGACTTAATAAGGATTTAAGGGTTTTATAGATTTATAGATGTTTTATGTTGTATTAATCTTATGATCGATTAGGTATAAGGGTTCTTGATCTGTAACTCCTATCTATAACTTTGGTTTAGATGATTTTATACATTCATAAATATCTTATGCTAGTCTCATGATCCCCATCGCATACTTTTCTTATAGTGTAGCTCCTCTGCTACCGCGGCTTTCTTCTCTCTTCTCGATTCTCGTTCTGGTTTTGCTTTTATTTATGCCACTTACTTTCGGACCGTCTCTTTTTGTTCGGCCGTGCCCATTTCGGCGGCGTGACTTGGTAGCCCGGCGTCCATCTCCATCTCCGTTTATTGATATTGGCCAGCCGTTAGGCGGGGGCGGGGGAGGGCTGTCACCGCGGTTCCCATCGCCCGGCACAGTGGGGCTAGTGGTCCGTTTTCACGCCAATTAGCTAATGAGGAAGCGTTTTGTTCGCCCATCCACTGGGCTAACAGCCACATCACGTACGCATCCCAGGCGGCTGTCACCTGAGCAAACGATATCAATCCGATCATGAGGGTTCTATTAATTTGATTTATGCCTTCGCCAAACATAGGTGCAGCCTTTATGTACCAACAGGTGCGGTCGTACGTAAGGTTCTACAGATTCTGACCATAAGTCTAGGCGACATGCGGAAAACACATGAAATAAAGTAATAATTCTCAATCTAAAATAAACATTTTCTACCTTCAGTTTGTTGAACTTCGCTTAATCATACCCCATGTCCTTTAAAGTTGCCTCTTAATAAAGGCTGCGATAAATCTACACACATTGGAAATATTAAATAAATTCCACGACCTAATTGTTTTTGTTACCACTTAATCTGATTTTAAAATTTAATTCAAGTGTGATTAAGGACTTTCAGCTGTCATCATGGCCAACAAATGTATTTATAAGCGGGAAAAATGTTTATTTTGCGATCTGGAATCTCGAGACTCGACAAAAGCGGTCAGTATACAGTCATAAATCAAATGACAAACTCATCTCAGAACTCGGTGTGAGCATTTCAAAATATTTCGTTTTATTTGTATACGGTTTGGTCTTTTACACAACGTGAGGTTCGAGGGAGCCCGGTTTTCGGGGGGTACATACATGAATAGATTTCATACAATAAAGCGTGCAATGGCGCTATGGACGACGTCACATTACAGTTGAATGACATTGGGATTTGCTTTAAAAATAATGAATATGTTTATGTGTTTAAATAATTAGAGGTCTTTGCGGTTTTTTTTTAGTTAGAAACATTGATGTAGTTTGTGTATTTGCGTTTGTGGAGCAGTCAAAAGTAATACAATGGAAATAAATTAAGCTTAGCGCATGGAAATTATTCGATTACGTCTAGGCGAATATAAAACCTTGCTATTTTAAGGTCAGCGGAAGCGAGCGATACTTTGTCTTTTAAGGATTATGGATAACCATTGCAATAAAATTGGAAAGCTAAAGGCTAGAATAGGTAGTATTCTTTCATTATTGAGTTCATGGACTGGAACTTGTCTGGCCGATATTATAACCTATTACCTAGTACTTATTTGATATCTTAGCAGCAGATCAGATCACTTGTCATGCTTAATTGTTCATATAATTGATCTACAACGGGTCATTAGAGTTTGGATTCAATACGAATAACGTCAAGTTGCAATTAAACCGTAAAGAGTTTAAAAATTATCATTGGAAGAGAGCATTACGTAGTCATTGGGAATATGCCGGAACAAGCTCCAATACTTTTGTAGCACTAGGATAAAGTCAATTTTTAAGTATATTCTAACTAAGAAAAATTATACATAATCTCACAAGAATTGTTTAACTAAACAGCCTCCATGATATACAAAAAACTTGCAAAATAACTCGCGGTTAAATAAAAATCGTCCGATCCGATGCCCTAATCCTTTTTCTTTGGCGGTTCTTCGTGATGTTTCTCTGGCTGGCTGATTGCGTCTGCCAGCAGAATCTTCTCTTTGGAAGGGTCCTCCTGCGGCACCCGTTTGTGGACAGTAAAGCAGATCCGGTTGAAGTGCTCGCACATCTGGTTTACCACACTGGCCCCATACTGCCAGTGACTTAGGGTGGTCACAATCAAGAGCATGTACAGCAAGGGCCTCTCCAGCAGCGGCAGCCACAGACTGACCAGGAAGGATAGCACGAACATGGGCGTCTGCCAGTGCCACGCCTCACATCTCGTCACAGACATTTGGGAGACAATCAAACGACACTGCAATGATAGATTTAAAAGCATACATAAATTAATACTAATTAAAAGTTAATCTCAAAATTATAAAGACTATCTAGAGGCACTTAATGCTTCCTGTCGAATGGTAACTATATTTTCTGTAAGCTGACTAAAATTTGAAACACAATGGAATTTTCAAGAGCGTTTAAGCTTGTTCCTCAATATTTGCTCTATCATAGGATCGTTCTCGTGGGGAAAAACGAAAGTGCCGCGATCTCGTTTCAGATAGCGATAGGCTCTGTCCGAGTACCATCCGTAGATCTGGTTAAAGGTCATCGGCTGCGGCGTGTTATGCTTCATCTCGTACTTTTGCTCAACGCCCTCGTCATGCCTGGCTATCTTCTGAGCAATCTGCAGGGACTCCGGGTCAAGCTTCTCCCGAATGTGCCGCACCTCTTCGCTCGTGCAGTTAAAATACGGCCAGTCATGGCGGGCGTAGAACTTCAGGGACAACGGGCGCTCATACTCCGCGGTGGTTGTGTATATAGTCTCCCTCAAAGACTGGCGACCGCCCTCATTTGGCTTCTCCACCTCCAGATCCTTGGCACAGCGTCGTCCACCACAGCAAAAGGGTGGCATTTTGGTCTGTTTTGCCGGTGCGCTTTTTATCACAGTCAAATGCCGATAGGGGGCAGGAAAGTCAAATGACTCATAAATGTGGTTTCTGGCTGTTTGACAGTTACCTCCGTGCCAAGGGGCCCTCAAAAGATGTAGACACACCCGCCCCTTATCTAGATTGGGTATGATTCAAGCCACACGCGACACGCTTTGACAGGTGAAGTGGAACACCGCGATGACTGATTACATTTTTTTAGCAATAATAATAAACAATTTATCCGGTGTATCGTAAAACAATAGCAAACTTCCAAACAGCAAATATAACTACTAAGCATTAAATAAAAGTAAGATAAGAACATTTAAATGGAAAAAATTTGGCGCTATCTGTTCGAAAATTATATGTATAGTCATCCAGATCAACTATCTTACCAAGTGTTCCTCATAGTATCTAAGTACTCCGCTTTAAAATTGATACTTTAAAAAATAGTTTAAAGAACTTACGCTGACGTTGGAAAAGATGGTGCCGCTAAGCATGAAAATGGCGCGAGGATCCTTTTCCATGATGTCGTTGGGCGAGACATATGGCCAGACCAGCAGGATGACGAAGTAGGTGAGGAAGGGCCACATGGGCCTGATGGCCTCCCAAAAGGGCAGCATGCGTCCGGTGCGATTCGCATAGGAGCTAGGGATACAAAAAGTTTTGAATAGGGCACTTCACAAATATTAAAGCAAGACATACTTGTACACATTTATGATGACTAATGGAAGATTCGCCATGGCACTGACATGCAGCACCGCCTCCATGACATTGCCCAGAGGCAGGGTGCCGTAGGATCCCAGCGGCAGCTCGAACTTCCAGCGCTCGAAGCCCATATACCAGGTGACCAGGTACATGGCCGTGCTGCCCCACATACTGAGATCGTAGCCCCAAGGCAGATACAGGATTCCCGTGTTGTACTTCTCCCAGTGCGAAACGAAGAAGTTGAAGTAGACGGTGAGGCAGACGTAGTACATCCTCATGGGTCGCACTGAATACACCCGGCTCCGGCCGAAAATACTGTACAGGCACGTCGGGATCAGCATGGCGGTGTACGAGTCCAATCCGTGATCGAAGAGCTCGCCCAGCGGACCGGACAAGCCAATGCGACGGGCCTGCTTGCCATCAATGCCGTCCAGCGTGTAGGCCAAAAAGATGTTGATGCCCGTGCAGAGCCAGACCCACGAGGGAATGGGCGTGGTGCCCTCCTCCCCTGAGCTGGCCTCGAAGTTCCAGTCGTAGTAGGAGAGCAGCACCAGGTTCATGGCGCTGAACAGGAAGCCCAGAAAGGTCATCAGGTTGGGCGCAAACCAGCGCGGGAAGAACTGCAGTGGGTGGAATGGTTTGGTGGGTTGATTAGTGGGCTGCCCCCATATGAATATTGATTTTTGCATGATATAATTCTGCGGAGCCCTCACCTTGACTAGCCAATCCCAAAAGGGATGCATCACATATTGACTCAGAGGGGAAGTGTCGATGGCGCTGTACTGTAAGTATAAAGAGTTCTGATTAAGGAGGGGAAAAACTCATCATCATCATTGGAATCATCATCGGTTTAATGAGAATTTCAATGGCTTTCTTTTCTTTCGCATTTTTGCTTTGTCTGCTCTTCTGGCTTTCTATAAAAAGAATTTTAATTGAAAACAAGTACGGAGTAAGGAGAACTGGTTTTGTCTTCTGCGAACTGAGCAGGTCACCCCCCCGCGAGGGAAGGTACAGCCGCCCCCGAAGGTCCTTGGGCCCACCTTGTAGTTGTCGAACCCATTGATTTGGGCCCGCGTCAGATATTGGTGGTCCATCAGTCGTCTGATTAGCTTCTCCATTTTTGATAGCGGCTTTAGCGCTGCGGTTCAAGTATTTTTAATCTAAGCGGAAAAACACGCGACGGATTTGAAAGGAGAGCGGCGGAGGCGGGGGTTCTTCGATAAAACGTCCGAACGCTTTAGACGTTAGTTAGCTGAATTGGTCAAAACATGATGTTGTGACAGAAGGTGGGCCGATCACAAAGCGAAAATGCTGGGCACGATGTCAGCTAGGGCCGCGCGTTTATTTTTATTGCGAAAACGGTTTCGATTCTGCCGCTGTTGCCGCCGCTGCCGGCTGTTTTTTTCACGCTTGCCCACGCACGGCGACCAACACTGTCACACGCCACCGGGGATGTTTTCCAACACTGAAACAGCCCGGCCCACAGAAATAGCAGTGCAGCAGTTGATGACATTCAAAAGTGGTTTTTAACGGTTTTCAAATGGAAATTATATCTTTTTATTTAAAAACTAATCTTTATGAATAGACTCATTACTTTTTGAATCATTTATTTGAGGATCTTTCTTTCTAAAGTAAAATTCCAAAACCAAGTTTTGTATTGTATCAACCAATCCGAAATTTAAATAATTTAATTTCTTAATTTTAAAAAGAAATAACAAAAACTTATTACCATATTATTTAACTTCAATTTGAGTTTCAGTTTTAATTAAAGATTTTTTAAACAGGAGTAATCGGTTTTTTCTTAAATTTGTTTATTACAAAATTTTAAATGTTACCAGAAGTTAAATGAATAACAACCTTATATTGTTATTAGATGTGGTTTTTCTATTCCCCTGACCCCAATTGTTCCCTTATAACCAAATAAATTTTTAATCAATCATGCAATTGTGTTGCACATGCCTTATATGCAAGGCAATTAAAAATTTATTACCCACTGCGCGGGCCCAGCATGTAAATGCGCTTTAAAATATTGGCGAGACTAGAAAAATATTAATTGAATTACACAAATTCAAATGTATGTTTAAAACTGTATGGATGGGCTTTATTTATTGTAAGGACGTTTCAAAAATCCGTGTAACCGTGAACAAATCACATTGCTTACAAAAGATACAAAAGAATGCACATCATAAGTCTAACTAAGTGGCTTAACAAAATGTGTCTAAATGAACTGCTGAGAGTGAGAACAAATTGATTTAGTTAACTAAATGGGTATGGCTGCATATATTTATGTAGTTAGCTTCCTTGAGTTAGCCTCCTGACTAGTATAGTTGCTCTAATAAATTCGCTACGCATGCCAATAGATCGATTAATTGTACGGTGCCTAATTTGACTTTTTTAAATTCTTTTTGCGAATATTTCCGGGACATCCACCGGCGCTGAGCAGGTGCAATTTCCAGCCTCCATCCTGTGGCAGGTGAACATCGTCATGGCAGAGGGGACATCGGGCCGCTCCAGTTTTCAGTTCTATTGGTGATAAATATAAATAAAGTGGTATATCAAAGGGTATACAATCTTACCTCGGCAATAGTCCTCCATCTGGTGCAACTCGTACAGCTGCTTGTGCACCGATTCAGTGCAGCGGGTACAGACCACATAGCTCTCCTTGGCATCACATTCCGCTGTGAAATATTTATAGAATTATTTATTATATCATATCGTACAGAGATCCTTTAAACATACTTGTCAGGTGGTAGTTAAGGGCGGCTACCTCCAGCACTTGGCTGCATTGTGGGCACTTGGATAAGAAGGGACAGGACTTCCAGTAATGTCGATCCAACTGGCTGGTGTCACTGCCAACACACGACCAATCGCAAAAGGGACAACGTCTAAAAGAAGTTGTTATAAATAATATATAATTATTATTTAATTTATTATATTTACTAAGAGCATAATCAATTATTAAAAAAAATATATATTTGTCTCTTTTGTAAAAAAAATAATATTCAAATCTTACATTAAAACAATTGTTTTAATGTTGGTCCTGCCAAAGTATTTAAAATAACGCAAATAATTTTAAAGAACATGTACTACTCACATTTTGGGTGTGTTGTCTTCGGTGGACTCCGAGTTGGAAGCGGATCCCTTGCGCGAGTTCGACACCGACAGCATGGAGCGCTTCAGCTGCTCATTGTACTGCTGTTTGCCATTGCAGCTTGCATATCCATTGCTGGAGCTAGACACTGGGCCCAGACCGTGTGCACTCCGACTGTTCATCAGCCGAGAAGCATCCGAGCTGGTGGAGGCCTTATCCGCGGGGGGCGTGGCCGCATCCCCCGAGCTGTGACCGCCCGCGTACTTGTTGGTCTCCAGCAGCTCCTGCTTGCGATCCAGATCCAACTTGTCGAACTCGGTGAAGAGTTGCCGGTACAAGAGATTACGCCGCGTGATGTCGTCATCCGGAGGTAGTTGCTTGCGCACCAATCGGGGATTAACCTTGTAGACGAGCAGAAGGATGCGCTCGGCCACCTTTCGCACAGGTTCCGCCGGATGATGGATGCCGGAGCAGCCACACTCGGACAATGCCCTGCAGGTCAGTCCACTGTGCTTGTCCGTGCTGATGCCCTGGGTGTGGACAAGCTGCTCCAGCATCTGCAGTCGGCTCATGGCCAGTCGTTGATGGGTGCCAGATCCAACGCTTCGCGACAGAGCCGGGGCAACCAGGTGCTGCTCTGCCACCTCTGGGCAGGCGGCTATGCTAAGGATGGTGTGCTGGGCCAGGGTGTGCAGTCTAGCCGATGGATCGCCCGACTTGGCCAGTAACTCGGGCAGCAGGCGGTCCACACAACGGGCCACCTCGTTGGGGGAAACGCGTCCGGGCACGTACTCCAGGAACAGCATGCGCACCGTCTCAGTGGCCTGGCTAAACACGGAGTAAACGGCATCCCTCACGGCACGATGGAGCAGCAGAGCTGCACTGCGAGCCACTTTGTTGGGACTGGCGGCGTGCTCATTGCCCGAAGCCTCCGACATGTCGTGCTCCTTTAGGAAGTTGCGCAGGCGCAGCAGTCCATCCTCTCGATCCTGAAATTGACGCGAGTAAAACTGCTCCACCTGGGGAATAAGGAAGGGGTTTTTAGAAGCTAGTTAGTTTGATCTTTTGGAGAACTCACCAGCTCACTGCCGAAGACCAGGATGGGTAGGGCTGCCTGACGACGCTCGCGGTCATTCAGACGCGAACGTCCACGG
The DNA here is from genome assembly GCF_025231255.1 of Drosophila biarmipes. Lineage (NCBI taxonomy): Eukaryota > Metazoa > Arthropoda > Insecta > Diptera > Drosophilidae > Drosophila > Drosophila biarmipes. Next base: position 8,576,935 of record NC_066612.1, on the reverse strand, counting down.
TTTGGATCCGCCTCCAAGAGCGCATTGCCTTGACACTCCCTTAAAAATTCATTAGTATTTGAACTGTGAGCGGTTTTTTGAACCACAAGTATCGGTATGTCAACGTTTACGGATGCAGATACAATACAGAGGAGTAGAAAAGTAAGTACAATTACTAGTAAGTTACCGGAAATAATATTACAAATTTAGCAAATAATACATTTTGTAAGTGTTTTTTATAGAAACTTGTACAATTTTCAAAGATACTTTTGTTACATGGATCCAAAATTTGTTTAATGTTGCTGTTTGTTTAGTATCGAACTTTATTTTGAAGAAAATACATCGTGGAAATGATAGAGGAGTCCCTCATATCAAAATATTCCTATCACATTTATTACAATATTCCTGAAACTATCTTCTTGTCACTCGAAAAAATTTGAAATTTGAAAACAGTTAACGGTTAGTGTTGGTCTATCCATTGGATACCAGTGTTGACAAACGTACAAACTAGACTACGAACAACGAGTCTTCATGCAACAGCTGTTCAAACAAAGCAAAGTATTTACTATTCCACAATTGTTTACCTATTTACTAGACAACCAGACAACGAATACGCCTCTCTCTACACTGGGTACTCACTGTCGCAGCGTGGGAATGGCCCGCTCCTCGTAGTCCTCGTAGGAGTTGCGCGGCACGCTCTTGTTGCGCCTGCGCAGCGATCCCTGTCGACTGGACATGGGTGAACTGTGCCTGGAGGGCAGGCGCGGCGACTGGGGCAGCTCATCGTGCGACTTGCGCCAGCCCCCCAGCGTGGGAGTGGGCGTGGCCTGCAGGGAGGTGGGCGCCGGAATGGGAGCAGGAGCTGTCGTCACCGCATTATCATTACCAGGCTGCGAGCCATCCGTGGAGGACTTGTCGTCCAAACTGAGACTCGTCAAGCTCTTGGGACTGAATGTGGCCTCCGCCAGGGCCTGGGCCACATCCTGTAGGCTAGGAGCCGGCGGCAGGCTGGGTTTTCCGCCCGCATAGATCTCGCAACTCTGGTCGTTGGAGTTCAAAGGCACGCCCTGCGGTTCCAGGAGCTGGTGTACCTGCAATTGTCGCAGCACTGCCGCCCGATACATCTCGATCTGCTCCTTGCGCAGCCTAGCCGTGGTGAAGTCCTCCTGTTGGACGGCCTGCCGCTTGGCCAAAGCGTACCGTCCCAGACGCTCTCCGGCGCTCCTCAAAGCCGTCATGCATAGTTTCAGCTTGCGAGCATACTCGAATCTCTCAGCGCTAACGGCCAAAATCTTTCGCTGCTCCAGCTGGCGAATAGACTGCACTATGGACTCCTCCACATACATGGAGAACAGAAGGTCATCGCAGATGGAGGCCAGGGCCAGCTCTCCGGTGGCCGTGTCCAGCGGTGGTGCCTCGCTGACCAAGTGTTCCTCACCATTGCCATTACTTGGACCCACCTCCAGATCCTCGCCCAGGACGTTCACGGCCAACAGGGAAATCTGACCTGTGTCATTAAAATCGTTGCCCTGGACTCCAATCAATCGCAACTTGAGATGGGTGCCCCGTCGAGGACAGACGGTGACACTCTGCAGCTCCCGGGATTTGTAGTTGGTGTTCGCATTGTCCGCCAGGGCAACGAAGCCCAGGAAGTCAAAGTACTGCGAGGATGGAGTGCTGGGCAGGGACTTGGGCGAGTAGTGCAGCCAAAGTTCCACTTTCTCAGCTGTGGGGAAGGGAAAAATATGATTTGGAAGTCGTTTAGAACACTGTAGCCAACTTTTTTTGCTAATCTTTAGTCAAGTTTCTTTAGAAAAACTAAAGTAGTTAACATTAGTTCGTTATAGTGCTTTCGTTTGTTTTCAAAAATTGATTTTATTTCATTTAAGTAGCAATTGTGATTACAAGTAGATTACTTACGTATGAGATACTGGTGGGCCAACAGTTGGATGCGATAGATCTTGGCCGGCTGCTGGAAACGGAGGATTATGTCATGAGAGGTGAGGCTGCCGTCCGGTGCACTTCGCCATCCGTGAACCGTAGGTCCGTGGTTGTTGAGCTCGCTGGCCGGAAAGTTGACATCCTCGTCTGCAAAATGATCGAGTCATCATTACTGGCATTGGTTTTATTGGTTTGTGGCCAGGTATCAATAATTCTCTTAATCAGTCTCTTTTTTCGCATACTCAGCTATACTTTGGTATTGATAAGATACTCTGTTGCCGTTCTCTTTCGCACTTTAGGCTGAATAACAGCTGGGGACACAACATAAGCACTAGAAAATCTCACAGTCTAAACGTAAAAAATTACACAGACTTAAATCACATACAATTTCTGAAGCATATGATGTGTTAGGATCGTTATTGCTAAAGTAAAGCCATTAGGTTAAGCCTTGATTTTCCTAACTGGTGTTATTTAAACGACCCCAGCTGTACGACCATATCTCACATGTTCTTCTCTCTTTCTCTCTATCTCCAGGTTCCACGTTCTCTGTGTTGTATTTAAGCGATGGCAAGCAGCATGCTAGTTTAGTCGTCACTTCAGCCGGTCGCTGTCTGTGTCTGAGTATCTGATAGTACAAGTGACTGCGGTATCTTATAGTACAAATAACTGACTTAACAAGGAGAGAATAGCTAGCAAAATGCCGGAAGGTTACACGAAAGCCACCGCCTGGCTGCAAGTCCATAGCCTGCTGAATAGCATTAACCACATGCTGATCTTCCTGGTGGCCGCCTTCTTCTTCGTCCTGGCCCGCAGTCTGGAGTTTAAGGACACGGCCATGCATATGTTCATGACTGGCATTGGAGTGAGTACAGAGCGATAAGCATGTGACATTACAATCAATACTATTAGATTGACCCGGATAAGGGTCTTGCAACGTCACATGTTATCTTATCGAAGCGCTGAGTCTCAAAGGCTTTCCCTGCCCTCGACAGTTCCACGTCCTTATCGCCCAGGCCATGATGTCACACTCCAAAGTGAATCCGCTCACCCGCTGGCTTTCGCACCGCAACAAGTCGCGTTTCCACGCCATCCTGCAAATCGTGGGCGGCGCCATGGTTCTGCTGGGCTCCCTGGGCAAGTTTGCCAACAAGGAGGTGCACTTTAACACCTGGCACGGCCGAGTTGGTGCGTATATCCTATATAATTGGCTTGCATGCCGTGGGGAAACTAATTAAACTGTCATTTCACAGGAGGAGCTGCAGCCTTTGGCTGTGCGGCCAGCATTGTGGGTGGTTTTGTGAACTATTTCCAGCCCAAGTTCGCCCTGAAGGTGATGCCCCCATCGGAGCTGCGCTTCCGCCACAACCTCTTTGGCTTGCTCACCTTCAGTCTGGGCATGGGTGCCATCTTCCTGGGCTACTACTCTAAGTTCTTCACCAAGTTTGTGGACAACGACTTCATACCCGGCATGATGCTGATCACCTCGATCGTCTACGTGCTGACCATCATTGCGCCGGTTTTATCGCTGCTAACTAAACTCAAATACAGGTCTAAGAAGAAGGCGGAGCAGAGCCAGTAAGGGATGCTGGCGAGGCTGAGGATGAGGCTGAGGCCAATGAGGCTAACCGGAAATTGTCAGGTCCTAGCATAGAAATAAAGAGCTTGGCGTCTGGCCAAATTGAAATCTCTGGCCGGCACACACAAATTGCATATGCAGACGCAAAAGGAGCCGACAGCCGGCAATCTGTCAATATTATAATGAAATATTATGGTCATTGTGGCTGCAGTGGTTTTGGCCCGTGGCGAATTGGCCCGAACCAAGGCAAATTGATTCTGCAGCCGACAATGTGTAAAATAGTTAATATTGTCATTGGATTAGCTGCGAATAAAGGGTCAGTGCTGTTTGCTGTCTTTTCAAATTCCAACGTCCTGGCGCACTAGGCGTATGCGTGTTTTATCGATTTCTCAAGTGCAGTGGACTTCAAAGGAGTGAGAGGGGTGGCGAAACTTCTGTTTTCAGTCTAAGCCAGACACAACTAAAAATAAAATTAAATCGCAAATAAAACGCAGAATGAGGAAAACAAATAAAGTAACTTAGGAAAACAAATAAAAGTCTATTTGCTGTTGAGCGTTCAAAAAAAAAACCCTAACGTTTGTTTACCTGAGGCGAAGACCACGTTAAATGGTATTTTCTTGGCCATGTTGAGGACGTCAAAAGCGCACCACTAAGCCCAAAACTTTGGCTAAACCGCACATAAAGAGCACGATTTCTTTAAGCGGTCCTTCGCGAACTAAACTGGCAGAAAATTACAGGAAATTCCTTCACAAAATCGGAGTCCGCGTTGCCAACCATTGGGATAACGATTAATTATCGATAATGGTTATCGATTGGCAAACAGCTGATATACACTTTGCCGCTAGCCAACACTGTTCTAATGCCAATTAGAATTATTGACGCGGTTTTGGAAAATAATTAGCCATGCCAACAAATGTCCATAAATACAGCATACTGCTGCCCACCTACAACGAAAAGGATAATTTGCCCATTATAATATGGCTAATTGTGAAATACATGAAGGCCAGGTGAGTGGCGGCGGTTAAAGTCCTAAAAAACAGGCATTTGTAGTCCATTCCTTTGCAGCGGCCTGGAGTACGAGGTGATTGTTATTGATGATGGCAGTCCGGATGGAACGCTGGATGTGGCCAAGGATTTGCAGAAGATTTACGGCGAAGACAGGATAGTGTTGAGACCCCGCGGCTCCAAACTGGGCCTTGGGACGGCCTACATACACGGCATCAAACATGCCACCGGGGACTTTATTGTTATCATCGATGCGGATTTGAGTCATCATGTGAGCTTTGATAAGAGGCAGACATCGAGGAAGTATGTTAAACTAATGTACATTAACTAATGCAGCCCAAATTCATCCCGGAGTTCATCAAGCTGCAGCAGCAGGGAGACTACGACATCGTGTCCGGCACTCGGTATGCCGGCGATGGCGGCGTCTTTGGCTGGGACTTCAAACGCAAGCTCATCTCGCGCGGGGCAAACTTTCTGTCCCAGGTCCTCCTCCGTCCGGATGCCAGTGATCTGACTGGGTCCTTCCGGCTCTACAAGAAGGATGTACTGGAGAAGTGCATCGCAAGCTGCGTGTCCAAGGGCTATGTCTTCCAAATGGAGATGCTGGTCCGGGCCAGACAGCATGGCTACACCATCGCCGAGGTGCCCATCACCTTCGTGGACCGCATCTATGGCACCTCCAAGCTCGGCGGCACCGAGATCATCCAGTTTGCCAAGAACCTGCTGTATCTATTTGCCACCACATAAAGAACACCACAAATGACCCATCAACTGAGTAGATTTTCGAAATTTTTAATTTTCTTTGGATTTCCTTTGCTTTGTACATTTGGTAAGATTTGCTCAAAGAATTTTACATACATCTAATGAATTATGCATGAGAAATTTGTTTGCCATATTTATAATAATTCAGAGTTATGCCTTTCTCAAGCTCTCCCCTGTTAGGTTTCATTTATAATTTGAATAATGATAACTAGCGTTAATTGATTTAATTACTCAAGTCGAAAACTTTGTGCTGGTTGTCCGGATTGCCGTAGATGGTGCCGCAGTCATCGTCCAGGGCAGCAACCGATCCGTCGCCGTAGTTCTTCAAAGCCAGGGTCAACAGCGAGTTGCGATCCTTGAGAGCCAGCACCACGTAGGCCCCGTTCGGCAGGATCTCACAGGTGCTCACCTGCGCCGGCGGCTTGAACACGGCCAGGGATTTGGCTGAAGCAAAGGAGCACACATTAAATATGCTGATTAAGGTGACGACTTCGAAACCTACCTGTATTCAACTCCCACATGCGGACGGCAGAGTCGCGTCCCTCCTTGTCGTAGGAGAGCAGCACCTTGCCCAGCGGATCCAGCTTCAAGAACGTCACCGGAGCATTGTGGCCGATCAGGGTGCTCTTGCAGTTGCCCGTGACCAGGTCCCAGATCAGGATTTTGGCATCCTCGAGGCCAGCGATGACGCAGGCGTTCACCTGGGAGATGGCCAGCGAGACGGTGTTGCAGGTGGGCTTCCACTTCTTGAACAGAGTGCCGCTCTGCAGGTCGTATACCACAATGAAGTTGGGCGTCGTGGGCTCGTTCAGCTCCTTGGCCACCACGCAAACGTAGGAGCCCTCGTGGGTGATCGCCGACAGGGAGGTGATGAAGTCGTGGTGGGGGATTCGGAGGTCGTAGAGCAGCTTGCGCTGGGAAAGGTGCCAGACGAGCAGGGGGAAAGGCTTCTGGGTCTCGTCGCCGCACACCAAGATCCTGAAGAGCAGGGAAGGATTAAGTAACCACTTTAGTAAGCCATATTTAAACTAGTTACCGTCCATCTCCGGAGACCAAAAGGGAATTGAGAAAGCGGTCCTCGCCCGCCTTGAATGTGGTCACACAGTCGCCCGACTCCAGATTCATCAGATTCACATACATCCGGTTCCGGGACAGACAAACCAAGTGGTTCTGATCATGCAGACCAAAATATGGCATCTTTTGGTTCATCACGCCCTTAAGAGTAACCTGAAAATTTAAAAAACTCATATATTTCAGGCCCACGAATTTAATCTAAGTGCAAGTCACCTTAAACTTTCCCTCGTCCAGATTAATGACCCTGATCTCTCGGCGACAAAGGACTGCGGCCTCATAGTTGCCCACAGGACACATGGCCGTCGGCTGCTGGATGCCCTGCAGTTCACGGATGCGGCAGCAGTTCTTCACATCCCAGATGCAAATCTCAGCTCGCTCGGTGCACATGGAGGCCACATAGCAGCCGGGCTGGGGCAGATTCATCAGGACATCGTATCCCTTGACGGGCTCCGAAGCTGGAGCATCAACCTCCGACTGATTGCAATTCTCCGCATCCAGATCTGCGTTCAGGATCTCCAGAAAGGCGAACTCCAGCTCGTTGGTGTACTCCCACCAGGAGCGTATCTTCTCGTCGTCCTTCAGCTCCGGTGCCTCCCTGAAGCGAGTTTTCAGATAGTACTTCATCAGCGTGTAGAACTGCTGGCCATCGTAGCTCAGCTCGTGGAGGTACTGCTCGAGGAATTGCTTGAGGAATTGGATGTGCACGTAGCCAGGGGGGCAGTACTCGCCGCCTGACTTGGCCAGCCACTCCGCCTGCAGGATGTCGTGCAGCAGGTGCTCCGGTCCCGTGGCGTGCACCTTGTTGGCGATCCACTGCAGGTCCGTAAAGTAAAAGCAGTTGAAGAGTATGTCTATCTTGTGCGGCGCCGGATTGTCCTCAATCACGGCACAGAAGTGATGATAAGGCAGTTTTAAGTACTTTTGGTAATTGTAGCTGTCGAGGAGAAGAGATTATGATATTTGATTACCGATCAGTGGAGTACAACTCACGTGTTGGCACCCTGGCTACCCTTGAACTCGCTGTCCTGCCGGTCGAAGTAGTCCCGCAGCGCTTCATGTACCAGCCACTGTTTCTGCGCGTACCTCGCCAGGACCGCTCGTCCAAAGCTCCTGTCCGCTATCCTAATATTCTTAAGATCTAACAGCATTGGTCCCATCAGCCAGCAGAACTTGGACCAGACCTTAAAGGCGACCTGCGCCTCCAGCTGCGTCATTTTCTGGAACACTCCCAGGCAGTCGCTCTCGCGGATGCCCCACGGCGACAGTCGGACGATCAGCAGCAGCAGTTCCACCTGATCGGCGGCAAACTTGGACTCGAGCACCTGCAAAATACGGCCGGAGATCTCCCCGATCTCACTGATCGGCTGGGCCACATGCCCGAGCCAGGCGAGCCACCACAAGGACTTGGCGTGATACGGAGTCTTGCCGTGCAGCGTCTTCCATTCGTCGGGCAGCTTGAGCGCACCGTTGGCCGCATAGAAGTCGCCGCCACCGGAACTGAGGATGTCGTGCCACTGGCGCTCCGTAAATTGTCGCAGCTTCAGGAAGCACCGCTGTGGTATGCCCAACTGCGCCAGCGCGGCGAGCATATCAAAGGAGTCCTGCCCAGCCTCCGTCCCGTCCACGTCCTCGCCCTCATCCGCCAGCTCGCTGACGGTGAGGATCAGCTTGGCACTGCCCAGCTGCTGGGGAATCCAATCGAGAAGTTCCTCCCGCTGCAGTTCGTCCACACCGTCGATGATCAGCACAAAGAAGCGCTGCTGTCGCTCCAGGATCTCGCGGATAACACGAGCATAAGCCTCTAGTGTCTGAATTGGAAGAAAATATGTAATTAAATATCCTTTGGCTGTGCATAGAGACTGTATCCCTTACGTGTGGCACTTGGCATTGATGACCTGTCTCCAGGACGGACATCTGGTTGGCCATTGAACCCAGCAGTGAGGTGAGATCCGAGGAGCGGGCACTGAGATTGGCATATCTGTAGGGGTAAATATACGAATGATTATATCGTAAGGAATAAATAAATGATGGTTAATCTTTCTAGATTCCTTTTGTAAGCCTACCTCAGTATGAGCTGGGCTTCCGGCTTCCATCGGTGCACGTTCTCCATGATCTTGGAGACCAGGACGCTCTTGCCGCTACCCCGGGCGCCGGATATGACCAGCGGTTGGGCGGTGCTGTCCCGGATGTAGCGCTTCACGTCGTTCATAATGTCGAAGTTGGCCGAGTTCTGGGCGAGCAGCTTCGAGTAGTGGCCCACCAGGCGAAGTTCCTCGAGCAGCACCCGGTCCACGCCCAGCGTGTTGTACGGAATGCTGCTCTTCTGCTGGTGCTCCTCGAAGATCCCGGCCAGAACCTTGTCCAGCAGGCTCTCGATCACAGCCGAAAGCTCCTCGTCCAGAATGCTCATTGTGGGCAGCAGCCGGATGAGGTTCTTCTCGCTCAACTGGTTCTTGAGACCGGAATAAACATGACTGATGCGCCGCTGCACCTCCTGCTCCAACTGGCTGGCATTATCCGGCAGTCGCGCCATCTGGTTGCCTGTCTGTATCCATATGCACCGCTTGGCTAGCTCCTGACTTATCAGCACAGTGTTGTTTATCTCCTGCTCCACCACGGTGGTCAGATACGAGTCCTTGACGTCGTCGGAGAAGAGGCGCAACAGGACGGCAAGCAGCTCGTTAAGTTCTCCGTTCGCCTGGCTGGAGTACGGGTCCACCTGTTGGGCATGGAGGCGGTGGCACATCGGCTGGTAGGAGTTGTCAATGGTGTACCATTTCTCCAGGAGCAGGCGCTCTGCCTCACTGGCGGTGCCCAGCACCGAGGTGAAGTCCTGGCTCTCTATGGTCAGCGGCAGCATTGGAGTGCCCAGGGTGGCGCCCAGGAAGAGGACCGGCACCACATACGCTCCGGCCGAGTGGCGCGTGATCTCGCACAGGCAGTTGGCCGCCTCCTCGTGACCGCCCTGGGCCTCCAGCGGTGTCTGTGTCCAGCGCTTCACCTCCTGCAGGCGCGAGAAATCCTTGCGGGCATTGCCATTGCCCGGCTCCGTTTCCGGCTCGCTGTCGTGGACATCGGCGATGATGAAGTCGAAGCCACGGCTTTGGCACTTGCTCTTGAAGTGTTTGTACAGGCTGTGGACGACGCGCTTGTGCTTCTTGTACTCGGTGCTGTTGTCGGCCAGGATGTAGACCACGATCTTTTTGTCCCGCTCAATCTTCCGGCCGGGCGGCGGCTTGCCCTGCAGCACGCTCAGGTTCCCGGCTCCTGGATTGGCATTGGCCACGTCACTGGGCGCCTGCGCCCCCTGAGGTGTGGTGCTGTTCGAATCTGTCGGAGAGGTAACGATGGTTAAGATGGGGAACCAGGATCATACTTAAATTAATCTGATATTTTATGGTTAATATGCAAAGATAGCTATGATTATTCTGAAGAGCTCGCGGATTAAGGGAGTGATCAGGACCATTAGGAATTATCACTCCGAATATTCTTAAGTTAAAGAATAGCCTTACTACGATTATATAAGATGTAAATGGGAAATCTGCAGATATGTGAAACAATGATCTATAAGTATATTCTAAAGAATTTGCGGAAAAAAAAATGTTCAAAATCTTAAAAGCATTTATTCTATCATTTCGATTACTTCTAATTTTAAAAGTACTCCTCATAGTCCTCTTGTGTTAAAGGTGGATCTTGGTCTACAGGTATATGAAATAAATATAACATTTTTATTTGTACCCTTATCAGCCCCGCCTGCCTTGCCTGGGACCGTTGGCGGCTGTTGCTTCTGGGCCTGCGGCTGGTTTCCATTGGCCTCTGGCAGTGGCGTCACCTCCGGCAGCGCCTCCACGGCCGCCAAAGGAGCACGCTTCTCGTCGCCAGCACTCGAGTCGGTGGAGATCAGGTTGTCCTTCTGTTCCGCCTCCTGGTAGGGAGGCGAGCTGCAATCACAACCAAAATCAGTTCACGTCACGACACTTCGCCATGAGATGGGCACACTTACTCGTCGGACTTTTCGGAGGCACTGTCCTTGTCCTTCTTTTTCTTCTGGCCGGAACTGCACACGTTGCCCATTGCGGTCGTTCGATTCCCTACTCTTTAAATTACAATTGACTATTGATGTCCTGCAATGGAGGGTAAGAATTTTGAATTATTAATAATAAGGTTATAAAATAATTAATAATTTTTGATGGAGGTTATACAAATTGTAATTGAGTTCACAGTAATCCTAGTTTATGATATATTTTAAGTTTTGATCAGTGTTCATACTGTTCATATATAAAGACGAATCTTTTGCAGAATTTGGGAACCTTACAGATGTTTTACCCGCAAGGACCTCTGGACAATACAGTTTTTAAAAACCCTTTAAACCCCTTTTATTAGTCGCACATCACCAAACTTTCCCAATCGACATAAATAGTTTATGAAAAGCCAATTATAACAGGTTGATACCATAATATGTTAACTTCTTACTAAGTTTTAAGTAATTCTTTGGTAACTTGCAAAAAAATAATGAGCTGGGAACCTCACAGCTGTTGCAGGGTATCCCATGCCCATATCGATTAAGAAGCACTTCAGGGCTTAGGTTTCAAAGGTAGAGCCCTTTTCATAAAGATGTTTCCCCTTTTATAGTACAGAGCACATGATATATTTTATAATTGCTCCGTAAATAGTTGATGAACTGACAGATATAGTTTTTTCCACAACAGGTCAATGACAAAAACAAAATGCTCGGGGGACACGAGCACGTCCTGTGCGAGGAGTGAGCGAGAGGGCGCAACTGGGGGTGGAAAGAGAGCGGCCGAGGTGAGAGAAAGCTTTTCTCCGCAGAACCGAACGCATGCTCTCTGCGGGAACTGAACTTTTATAGAGATTTTCTGCGTTGAATTGGCATTGGCGTTAATCAAGTGGTCGAGTGAACTGGCCCAAGTGGGTGGTGCTGGGTGGCGGGCGCTGGGTGGTGGTTGGTGGGTCTGGGTCTGGGTCTCGTCTCGGATTTATTGCGGGCAATGCGCTTGGCTGGATTTTTGTGTACACGCTTGAAAATTGTTGACGCGCGAGCCCCTCTTGGCCCACCTATATAGATATGTACGGGATGCTTTGGCACTTTTTCCCTGGTTAAGCATTTATTGGATATCAAAATATTTTCGATCGTTCAGCAGCAAATTATATACACAGCATTTGTCTTTCGCGACCGATTCAAGAGTTCTTTTTTAGAGGCTAAGGGGAGTGGGGAAAAAGACGCTAAAAATAAATTCCCCCTATATACACAGAATATATGTTTTTGAATCTGTTAGTTCGACATTTTGTCGCAGCGGAATTTCGAAACGGTTCAATATCAATTAATTTGTCAAAGATGCCGTGAAGTGGATCCGAATCGGACTGCGAGTCTGAATCCGAATCCGAATCCCGTGTATCTTCGCTCGCATTCTCTTTTCACTTCACAGATGCGATGCCATTTGCAGCGCACTCAGTGCGGTGTGTATGCATCGTTTAGTTGGTTATTTGATTTATTTTAATACACAAATTTCTGTGCCGTTCTGTCACTTACTTTTCTTTACGCGCTTTTCACATGCGCCCCCCGGAAAAGCCGCCGCACCCCGACGACCCCGTCGCAATCTGGCGAGCCAACCGAGCAGCACCACCGAGTCTAAAACATTTTCCACCCACTGCACTTGCACTTTGCTCAATTAATTGCCTAATCAAAATGTTTGTTGCACACACGCCGCGAAGACATTTCGTCCGAAAAGTGTATCTTTCGAGTGCGTTTTTCGCTTTTTTCCGCTCGATTCTCTAACTTTTTTCTGTTTCTTTCCACTTTTTTTTTGGATGGCAGTGCGCGCCTCGGCCAGTTTTTCCTTATCCCGCCGATGTGCGTCGTCGTAGTGCTCGGCGCTCTGAGTTTTCACTGCTTCTGAAACCGTTGGAAAATCGGTCGCCAGCGAGTGCGTATTGCGGAAAGCTCCGGAGCTTTTCCGACCTCCGCTCTCGAAGCTCCGCCGCGACGAGGGCTGCACCTTGTTCAAAGACCTTCGCGGGAATTACCGTTGCACGGTACTGTGGAATGGTTGTCCCGAAGGATCTATATCCTTAAAAATAATGTTTAGTAACTAACTCAAGAGCAGGTTTATTCAGTAATTTGGGCACCGATCTTGATCTTAACGATGCATAGAAGAGATCTCTAAATTAATATAACAGCTAAGCTTATAAAAACGAAAAAGGTATACGGATCTTTATGTTTATATAAACAAATATTATATTGTAATATGTTATTTAAAGTATATTATTTATATTACTTACTGTTGAACTTACTAAATTTACTTAACTATAAACAATTTTTAAATATTACCGTTTTGTAATACTTAATTCCTAACCAAAGAGTTAGGAATCTATCTCCATTTCAAGTCTAATACTATTTATTAACTTAAAATCCCATATATTTCAACTAAAAATGCTTACATTTTAATCTATAAGGCATAATAAATATGTATTTAAAAAGATAATAATATGATAACTGCAAGGTTTGTAAATATTAGTTTTTTAATACATTAATGTAATGTACGAAAACGAGAAACAACTTAAACATGATGATAATAATATTGATCAAATAAAGTGCTTATTGCCTTTAAGGCCCCAAAAAGTATGCTAATATTTTGCAAATATTTTCGCACTTGCCCAGACTTTCCCTCCCTCTCTTGCCTCTTCCGTTTCCCGTTAACGGGACCAACCACCGCCGAGAGCTGTCAAATTGGCTGCTTCTCGCTTGATCTGTCAAAAGGCCAGAGCCAACAAGGGGAGAAAGCAGCTGGCGTGGCTGCATTTCGTTTCTTTGCCTCAAAGTGACAAGTTTCAGGGCGCCCAAGTTGGTGAAAAAGTTGCCAAAAAACAGGCATTTAGCAGAGGAATTTTCCAAATTCGAAAGCTACAATGCTATAAAGCCAAAGCCGATACGGCGAAAGGAGAAAAATCAAAAAGGAAAACCTCGCGAACAACAGAATTAAAATGAATCGCCTGCTGCTGCAGTGTCTGGTGACCACCATTCTGGTCTACAAAGGTCAATAAGTAAACCCAAAGACAGAGATTACAACCGGAACTTTAGAGCCTTAACATGCATAAGATAAACCTATTAGGATTTCTAAGAGTTTTGGCAATTCTTGAAATTGCCAAGAAGAAAAATGTATATGCTGCTGGATTATATAAGCTGGCGTCCAGTGCGCAGACTCCCAAAGAGTCTGGGACCGAGGCATCAGACATCTGGTCCAGGCTTCGGGGGAAATAGGTCAATGTTTTTGCCAGCACGCGAGGCGGAGCAAAACAAACGCGAATGCGGGAAATCAAAACAGAAGCCTCGATAAGGGGTGGAATTTGTATTATTTATGTATTATTTGTGGGGCGCACATGGGGCTTCCACTTCCCCAGATGACTGACAGCTGTGTGGCTTGTGTTTTTGCAGTGATTTCGGTGCCCACCAGCACGATGAGCACCAGCATCCAGACCACCTCGGAGATTCCGCAGCAGGACGACGACGACGACGACTGGGAGGAGGATGACGACTCCCTGGAGTCGGATGACGATGGACGGGTCTACAAGAACCCCCGCAACTCGCCCTCCACGGAGTGCCCCCGGGATGAGGAGCAGGCCACCCTGCTTGGCCAGAAGTGCCTGCGGAAATGCTCCTCCGACGAGGACTGCAAGAGCAAGAAGAAGAAGTGCTTGTGCGACGGCGTCTGCGGCAATTCCTGCATTAAACCAGGTGAGTCTTGGATTTTCTACGCTCTTAAATCTAGCAATACCACAACACAAGGATTTAAATTGAAGGAAAACCATGATAAATAGTGATAGCATTTATGATATTAAACTACTACAATTATTATGCCTATTTTAAAGGAGCAAAACTATATCCAATTGGACTTTCTAAAATTGTTATTATAATTATTAAATATTGATTTTATAATTAATATTTTACATTCATTTGGAAGTTCTAAAAAGTATTATTTTGTATCAAATAAATAATATTATTACAATTATTATTTTAGATAGAGTACTACGACTAATTAGGTGTTCTTATGCTCATAATTTGTATAAAAAAAATAAATGAAGCATTTTTTTCTTAGATGTTAATATGTTATAATATAATTTTTCCAGATCGCGAATGCCCTGAGCTCGCTCAGCCCAGTTTGGGCCAGGTCACAGTGGCTGGCCGACACTTTGGAGCCCGTGCATCCTACGCCTGTCCCCATGGATACCATGTGGTGGGTCTGCAGAGTCGTCTTTGCCAGGCGGATGGCAATTGGGCCGGAGCTGAGCCGGCTTGCAAGCAGAACAGTAAGTGAAACGAGTCTTTAAAACTGAATATAATAAATCATTGAATATTCCTTGAATATCTTTACCTAGTTTACTGCCTGAAGCCGCCGCAGATAGAGCATGCCCGCAATTCGGCGCTGCCGGAGCAGGAAACCTTCGACCTGGACTCCACGGTGCAGTACCATTGCCACACCGGCTATGTGACCAATGGATTCCCCCGGGCCAAGTGCCTGGCCATCGACAACCTGGCCAGTTGGTATGGGCCGGATATTCAGTGCGAACGTGAGTGATTTGTCTGGGTTAAGAGGAATCCTGTTGGAACTAAGACCTATATACGATTTCAGCTCGATCCTGTGGCCAGCCACCGGATCCGGCCTATGGCTGGCATGCCGGCGAGTGCTATACCTATGGTTGCAAGATCACCTACAATTGCGGCACCGGATACGAGTTGGTGGGCAAACATGAGCGGTATTGCCAGTCGGATGGATCGTGGACGCCCAAGGAGCTGCCCACCTGTGTCTGTGAGTATTGCGAAATAGCCTGTAGAGCTTGTAACCGACCTCTGACCTTTAAAGCGGATAGCGCAAATGTAACCACCACCCAAGCGTCGTTGTCCTAGGCGAGGCGACCCTTTGAGTTTCGTTTCCGACTCCTTGGAGCTGGCAATGGCACAGATCCCCAAAAACCAATGTAGCAATACCAATAGCGATACCAATATCCGTATCCGAAACTATGTATTAAGCGTACCATGTACTTTGGTCAGGGCTCGGGTCCTCCAGTCGGAGTCCTCCGATCCTGTTAACCACACACATTCTCTCTCTATCTCTGATTTGATCTAGCGTTACAAAAACAGATTGTTCGAAAATTTATGCAATACCTTGTTGTTGTTGTTGGCCTATTAATGTTGAATTGAAATGAATAAATAAAAGTTACCGCAAATCTTGAGCAAAAACAAAAAACACATAAAAAAAAAGAAATTTAATCGAAATCGAAACCGAAGCTCGAAGTTGTTTTATTTGGTGGATCGATCGCTAGTGGCTTTCAAAGATTTGTGGTAACTTTTAGCGCACCCTCATCCCCTGCCCAATCGATTGCTAATCCGCTTCTCTCGCCTCCCGCACAGTGGTCACCTCGGTGGTGTGTCCCACTCCGGAGAACCCCAAGAACGGCAAGGCCACCTACACCACGCTGGCCTACAACTCGGTGGTCAGCTACGAGTGCCGCTACGGCTACACCCTGATGGGCGAGAGCTCCAGTCGCTGCGGAGCGGATCGCAAGTGGAGCGGCATGCTGCCCACCTGCAAGGGTGAGTGGTTTCGATTCCATCTGCACTTAGTCCTTTCCCAACTTTGGAACACTGGTCGTCAGCAGAAGAAGCCTAAATTGCCCAAGGGATATTAACTTTCCTCCTCTGTCAACACACACAGGGTTTTGAACGAAACATATGCTGTGTGTGTGTCGGCAGAGAGGTGGCAGAGAACATTTCTATCTCTTTTATTTAAAACCAGTGCACTGAAGGGGAAAAACGATATTCAAAAACCTGCCAGCTTGAAGTTACCTTACATATTCAACTTCGTAAAAAGAAAGATAATAATTTAAAAAATATTTAAATTTAAATTAAATAATATAATATATATATTTTTTAATTTTATGAAAATATAATTTAGTAGAAATTCAGAAAACTTGTATAGTACTTTAATGTTTTTTGTAATATTATTGTACTCAAGAATTGTTAATTTGTTTAGTATTTTAGGCAACTTATCCTGTGATGACTATACTTGTACTAATGGAATCCTAACCCCTCTTCATCAGAGATCAACTGCGGCCATCCCGGAGTGCTGTACAACGGCTGGATCGAGAACATCGAGGCGGGCACAGGACTGGGGGCCAGCATAATATTCCGCTGCCAGCCGGAGATGATGATCAATGGCCTGGGCTCGAGCGTCTGCCAGATCGACGGAAGGTGGCGAAACGCCTTGCCCGAGTGCTTGGCGCCCTGTGTGGTGCCCACCATCTCGCAGGGCAATGTCTACCCCATCGAGATAACCACGGATGAGAATGGGACTACGATCATCCATCCGCCGACGACCACAACGCAGTCGCCCACTCAAACGCAGAGCATCGGCATAGGCGGAGTGGAGAAGGTCAAGCATGGAACGGCACTGGAGGTCAAGTGCGATGAGAACTACGAGTTTCCCGTCTCCCTGCTCAGTCCGCCCACGTGCAACAATGGCACGTGGAGCATCATTCCACGCTGCGTGCCCGCCAGGTGCAAGAGTATGCCGAGGCCACCCAAACACGGCATGGTGATGGCTCCCAAAACGGAGCACGGCATGAAGGCGCGTTTCAAGTGCAAGGATGGCTTCAAACTGGTCAGTCCCGAGGGCAAGGATGTGACGGATCCGCATGACTATGTGCTCACCTGCTCCTTTGGCAACTGGACGGGGGAGACGCCCAAGTGCGACGAGGTCTTCTGCTCCTTTCCCGGCTACATACCCAACGGAAAGGTGCTGCTCGTCGGCAACATGGGGCTCTACGACTACCGACCGTATGTGAAGAAGATCGTGAACAACAAGCAGATCATGTACGATTGCGATAAGGGCTATGTCTTGGAGGTAGCTGAATGTTAGTCCCTCAAATGTATCCAAAATTAACCATCTCATTTCTTCCAAAGGTGGGTCCTCCGGGTGCCACGTGTGTGGGTGGCAAATGGCGTCCATTGGATCTGCCGCAGTGCCTCCTGGGTCAGCATCCTCGACTTCGCTGGAATCGCCGCAGACGTCGTTCCCTGGAGATTCGCCAGCTAAGATCCATGTATCTCCTGCGACGGCAGCGAGATCTTCAAAGACAGCTTATCGAAAATGAGAAGTATATCAAAGCAGGTAGGTCTTAGGCTTCAATGGTACCTACACATTATATTCAAACACCATACCTTCTAGTGACCAATACTGTCCAGCCAACGGCTCACCGGGTGAAGCGCAATGCCAGTCCCCATCCGAATCCGCAGCCCTACCCCTCGGACGTCGACCTGGCCTTCTCAAAGTACTACCAAAAGATCAAGGAGCGATATCAGCGATATGTCCGGAAGATGCTCGGTCGTGACCGGATCTACCAGAAGCTTCACGCCCAGAACACAGTTAGCAGAGTGGGCAACAACCTGAATGCCCACCACGATGGCGGGCAGGTGATGATGCGGGGCAAGTCCAACTTCAGGGAGTTCGAGAATGGGAACAACTATCTGGGAGGTGGAACAGGAGGTGGAGTAGGAGCAGGAGTGGTTGCCCTGCCCAACATCAACCAGGCATCGCGGAATCAGGTGACGCACCTAAATCGCACTCCCAAAGAGGAGCTACTATCCAATGGATCCCCGCCGGTGGCATCGCGCAGCTTCCATGTGAACGCCACCAGATCCTACATGGATCAATTGAAGTCTCAGATAGTGCGACGCAGGCGCAAGAGGAGCTCCAGCATTGGACAGGCGCCACCTCCTTCGGGGGCCACTCTCACGGATGCGGAAGTGGACATTAGCGATGGAGGAGAGGCCGGAGGAAAGGGTGGCGGAGGCAAACGATTGCGAGGACCCTGCGAGGATCTCGACTGGGACTCCTTTGGCAACGTGACCATATTGCGTCCGGGCAAGGTTCCGGGCAAAAATGCCGTGGGCATCATGCTGCATCTGGAGTGCAACGCCGGATTCAAGCTGAACATCAAGGGTGACAATGTAACGGCAAGGTGCATCCGGGGAATCTGGAAGCCGGAGACGCCCAAGTGCCTGTCCGCTCCCTGCTTGGTGCCCGCCGTGGAGCACGGGCAGTACTTCAAGGTGGAGCCCCACACCAAACAGCTCAGCGACAAGCCCTCGCTCACCCCGCTCTCCACCTACGAGGAGATCCAGTCGAACGAGTTCATCACCCTGGAGTGCGAGGATGGGTTCAACATTCAGGTGGGATATTAAAATCTTTTCAAAATATTATTTTTTGGTAACCGCAATAAATGTAATTTGTTTTCTTAAAATGTAGGGCTCTGCTCAGCTGCGTTGTGCCCATGGATCCTGGTCGGTAAACGCCTTCTCCGAGTGCACATCGGTACCTTGCACGCTGCCCAATATTCCAGGAGTAATCTACGATGTAAGGACCCTTTATGCACAATTTAATCACAAATACAAGTATCCTTATCCCTAGGGGGGCTACCGGGCAGGATTGACGATTGGCCACGGAAGCAGCGTAAGCGTACGCTGTGAACTCTCCACGAACGCCAATCCCATCGAGATGTCCTGCCACAAGGGCATCCTCACACCACCCAGTATTCCTTGCGAGTCGGGCCTAAGGAAGTCCCGTGAGGAGCTGGAGCATGCCACGCCCACTCCACATCCCAAGGTGGAGCACAACGAACTGGACAACGATAATGATCACCATGACAATAGCACCGACGAGCACGACGACATGAAGATGTGTGGTCCTCCCATGCTCACGGATGGCGCCCTGGTCTACAAGTAGGTTATGCTTTATCCTTGCCTTTGGATCTTATTAAAACTTTAATTACTGAAGAAATGCCGACCATCCAGAGCTTGATGGCGCCTACGAGAGCGGCACTGAGATTTTCTTCAACTGCATTCCAAATGCAGCCGGGGATCGGCAGACGTGGCGCATCATCTGCGACAATGGACTGTGGATAGGACGATCCTACAACTGTGGTGTGTTTCGGGAACTCAATTTATTTAAATATTTTAAATTTTAACTATACTATCTTTATCTCCTTTTAGAAAACGGAACATGTGTGTTCAGAAACAACGAGGCTAATGTGGTTAGTTTTTATAATGACCTGGAGATCCGTGAGGACGTAGTGGACTTTCCTCCAGGAGCCACAATTATATCTAGGTGAGTTGTGTATCATAAACATGGTATTTTTAAAATTATTTTATCTATTTTCCCCTCTCAGATGTATGGACATTGGTAAATTTTCGATGACCGGCAGCCACGAGAGGACCTGCATCCACTCGGAGTGGACCAACACCAAGCCCGTGTGCTCTGGTCTAAACCAGGAGAACGACTATGCAAGTAGGTATTTGGCATTCCATGTAGGGTTAGTTATTCTTAACTCTTCTGCTATGCAGTGGAGAAGGCTCCAACTATCCTGTTCCGACACCAAAACGGACCCATCGCCCAGAGCAACGATGGCAAGCTGATCGTTTATCCCGGAACCACTCTGCACATGGAGTGCCTGTGGATGCGACGCTTCGGCAACCCCAAGTGGAACGTCAGTCATACGCACAAGTGGGTATCGGGTTGGGTGTACTATGTTGGAAAAAATATGTTATTTTTGTTTCACTGACTATTTACTTGCATCTGCAGCAAGGGGTATGTGCAAAATTCATACGAAACTATTTCAACATTAAATTAACATTCATACCAACTAATTTTTAGGCGTATTAGGACCCCAATTTTAAAAATATTGATTAAGAATCCATAAATTATTCTATGGAAAATAACTGTTTTGGGGGAAACACCTATAGGAAACCATAATCCTTATGAAAGACCCCCATCTAACGAATCCCCGCGCTTTGCAGGAACTACACGGAGGGCTGGGTGACCGAGGCGGACGAGGGTCGCGACTCGACGCTGGAGTACCGCCTGAGCATCGTGGACGCGGCCAGCGACGACTCCGGGTTCTACTCGTGCATGACCCCCGCTCGCCATGAGCACACCGTGGAGGTGGTGGTGCGAGCGATCAACTGCCCGGAGATACCGATGCGACGTGGCCTGATCGTGAACACCAACGATACCAAGCTGAGCACGCGGGCGCTGCTGTCCTGCGCGAATGGGAACTCCTTGATTGGCGCCTCGGAGCTGTTCTGCCTGCCGAGTGGCAATTGGAGCGCACCGCTGCCGGTCTGCGAGAGCGTCGAGTGCGGCGACATCCCGCTGGGCATGGGCAGCAACGCCAGCTCGCCGCGCGTCTCTGTGCTGTCGCGTGAGGTGGGCGGCCGGGCGGCCTTCTCGTGCTCCTCCGGCTACGGGCTGCGCGGCCCCTCCGAGGCCATCTGCAATCCCACGGGCGAGTGGTCAGCGCCGCTGCCCACCTGCGTCGAGGTGCAGGTGTGTACCCGGGCACTATACCTTCCCACATTTGCTTTGTGACGGCAATTGTCTTATATTTTCTTTGCAGTGCGACAATCCGGGAGCGCCGCAAAATGGTTACGCCCAGGGCTCGGCTCCTTATCGTGCCGGCGACGTGGTCCAGTTCAATTGCAACCCGGAGTACATGATGCAGGGCCAGCCGATCATTGCGTGCCAGGACAATGGGCGCTGGTCGGGCGGCCTGCCCAAGTGCGTGCAGGCCTGCTCCTATCCGGGCACTGTCATCAGCGGCCGGATGTCCTCCGTCAAGTTCTACTACGCCATCGGCGAGAGCATCACCTTCACCTGCGATGCCGGATTGGATTTGCGTGGCTCCAAGGTGCTCAAGTGCCTCAAGAACGGCAAGTGGTCCAGCGCCATACCCACGTGCGTGACCAACGATGGCCCAGCCGGTGGAGGAGGAGGTGGCGGTGGTGGAGGAGCAGGGGGATCCGGATCCGTTGGCTCCAACAAGCACCTGGCCAGCAGCATGGGCTAGAGGCTAGAGAGATCGGTCGCAAGGACAGGCGTTGCACCAGAGTGATACTAATACATATTACCTACTAACTAATGCACATTCCAGGCGCACAGTCACGCGTTTACTAACTATAGCGACATTCTTGCGATTCAATTGTAACTGTAACGTAATTGTAACGAAACTGTAGCCCTGTACTGTATCGCACGGCCATCATTTTACTATTAATAAATGTTCGTCGAATAGAGAGGTCCTTCGAGGTGTTTCTACTGGGAATTTATAAAAAAACATTTAAGATTACCTCAAATTCAATTGAGAGATCTAATATTTTGTATTACATTTAAAGAATAATAAAAATACTTCACAGAAACACTAAGGTATTATTACATACCATTTGTATTTTGATTTAAATTTAAATTCAAATATTAAGCAGTGTTGGCAAACGCCCTTGCTCCACTTGCCGCTTACAGCACTGAGCTGTGTTAACAGCAGCGCTGGTAACTTTTAACAGCGCAGCCACGGTCACACTGCGTGTGTTCTCCATCTCGAATCGCATTTAAATTTTAAAACGCTGGCAAAAATCTCACTAGCTTAAGATACGTTTTAGTTTTCGGTTAAGTGCAACGCCAAGTCCACACCCTCCCCCGCCCGCACATAGTTTCGTTGGCCGTTTTCGATTTCTCTTCGCCAAACCATTGTGCACGCACTGCTATTGTTGTTGCTGCTGCTGCTGCCTCCACTGCTATTGTGGTTGCTGCTGTTGTTGTTGGTGCAAGGACGAGTGACGTCCTTCGCAAAAAGGCGCAACAATTTACCCCGCGCAACAAGGTGTTCTCGGGGGGTGGCGGGAAAATCAATAAATAGCAAAGAGCAAGTGCATACACAAGTGCTAGTTCCCGTTGTGTATGTATTGATGTAGGTACGTGTGTACACAGATACCCGTTGCTGCTGCCACTGCCACTGCTGCTGCTGCCGCCGAGTGTGTGTGCGTTGTATACTAAAACTTTCTTTTTCTAGGCAGCCAGCTGCAAAATAGAACAACGGCCCACTAAGCTCAGCTCAGCACAGCTCGACAGAAAGCACTCGGTTCGCGGAACGGCGGAGCCCCTAATATGGACAACGCGGGCGAGGACAGCGACAATGATGTGGTCACCGATTTCCTGAACTCCAACTGCAGCGAATCCCCGGAAGCGCTGGTCAACGGTGGTGGCTCATCCGTCCACAATCGGGGCGCCTCCATCGAAAGCCAAAACTACTGCATACCCGTTATAAACGCACCTGCCCCAGCACCTGCCCCCGCTGCAGCTGCTCCGGCTGCCAACTCCAACTCCACTCCCGCCAGCATCATCAACAACAACAATATGATACCCATCATCAATGTGACGCCGCACAGTCCGGCCCTGGCCTCCAAGTACAACAACATCTTCGAGGACACGCTAAGCCAGCTGCAGAACATCCGGGAAACGGTCGTCCAGATGAAGAACTCCTCGTCGGCCAGCCAGCACGTGCAGGACGGCAACTTGGGCAATCATGGCCTGCTCAGCGCAGCCATACTGAGTGCCTCGCTGCCCGATCTGACGGGCACAGGTGCAGGACCGGTTGCTGCTGGCGCCAACTATGCTATGTGGTCGTCCACGGCTCCGCAGCAGTGCCTGCTGCTGCACACGGACCGCCGGAAGTCCTGGACGGCGGTGGACGATGGCAACGGCGGGGGCGACTGCACCAACAAGAGCGTAAGCCTGTCCAGCCTGGACAGTGAGGAGCAGGAGACCATCCGCGTCACCGAACAGCGACGAAGGTCGGCCAGAAACAGCACCGGAGGTAAATATGCATTGGGCTGGCTACGAGGGTGGGTTTTGCAATGCCATTAGTGTGTAGAATCACCGCAACGTTTGCTAGTAGTCTAGTTTCGTACCTTTAACTGGGCAGAAAGAAATCTACAAAATCCACAATTATCGGAAAATTGATTGAAATCGTTTGTTTAGTAATGTGTTGTATGGTTTTTAACGACAAGTCTCCGTCTCAAGTGTTGTTTGATTGCACTGACAGAATGAAGTCATTTGAAAAGGTACTGTAGCTGCATATTATCTTTATACCCCTACTGGGTTTGTTTTTATGAGTGCCATATAAGTGAAAAAGTAATTATAAAATGTGAGAATACATTTTCGTTGCTCTGGGGAACTTCCAATGCCCTGCATCATTTTATAAAGTGGTTTTTCAACCACTCTTTAATATAAACAGTACTTTAATATTTGACGGAAGAGCCCCACGAAAGTATTGTTTTTTTTACCTAATGAATTTCGCTAAAGTTTAAGCATTATAAAAGCTAATTTACCAATTGTTCGATTGTAATTGATATGCCCCTGAGCCAAAGAGTAGGGGCTGCTACCAACTTAGTTTCGATTTCGATAAGAAATTCCACAAAAGCCCGTTATCTGGAAGCCCCGGCAGAGCTTTGGCATTGGCAGCTCCGACCGGTGAAGGCATGCGAATAGAAACCCCAACGATTAGTACTTACTAACCAAGTATCTTACTATATTTTTCCACAGGCATTTCCACCCACTCGCTAAACGAGGCGGAGCTGGCCCGTGACTTCGAGAGGATTGCAGCCAAACGGAGCCTGGCCACGGAAATCATCAGCCGCATACCGCTGCAAAAGAGCATTTCGACGAGCTCCATTATCGCCAAGGAAGACATCAAGGCGATCGCCCGGCACCTGACGGACAGCGAGGATGAGAACCAAAGCCTGTTGCGGGCCCATGCTAAGATCGAGGTCTACGATAACGTAGAGAAGCGTCCCAAGCGCGGTTCCATTTTCTTCCGCAAGAAGAAGCCCAAGGCAAAAACGAAGTCCCTGGTGGGAGGACAACTTAGTGCTTGCGACGTTTGCGGGGCAGCCATCACGCTGGCGCAGATCAAGGAGCACCACCTGGAGTGCAAGGTGAAGAAGATGGGCGGGGGCCAGGACTTCTACGACGGGCCGGATGCCAACACCTATAGCAACCCAGAGGATCAGCCGCTGATACGTTCAGACCTGCAGTTCCTCAACGAGCCGCTCATCGAAGCCCAGGATCTGGGGGCCGATCCCGCCTTGGGCATTGTTCTCAAGGAGCACGACTCCTGGACCCCGAATGTTCCCAGAGAGATGCTCAAGACGCTCAAGGAACTGCAAATCAAGCGGCAGGAACATATCTATGAGTTCATCATGACAGAGAAACACCACTGCCAGACTCTCATCGTCATGCAGAAGGTGTTCGTGGAGAGTCTGGAGCGGCACTTCCCATCCCTCAACCTGAACAGTATGTTTCCGCGTCTGCAACAGCTCACCGATCTGCACACCTGCTTCCTGCGCCAGTTGCGACTCAAGCAGCGAGAGCATCCCATGGTGGACAGTATTGCAGACATCCTGCTGGATTTCTTTTCGTTGGAGCAGGCGCAGTGCCTGCGGTTGGCCTACGGAGAGTTTTGCGCTAACCACCGGAGCGCCCTGGATCAGTTTAAGCTCTGTCTAACCGAACCGAGCTTTGCCGAGTGGTACAAGCACTGTCTGCAGAATCCGTTGCTCAAGAAAAAGGGCATCCCCGAGTGCATCCTGTTCGTGACTCAGCGGCTAACCAAATATCCCTTGCTTATCGAACCGCTGCTAAAGAGCGCCAGGGATAACAAGTTGGAGACAGACAAGCTGCAGCACGCCCTAAATCTGGTCAAATCTCTCCTGGTCGATGTGGATGCGTGTGTGGCGGAGAAGGAGTTGCGAGAGCGACAGCTGGAGATTTACGGTCGGGTGGATGCGAAATCCTTTGCGATCTACAAGAACAAGCCCTTCCGTAAAACCGAGCTTGGGGTGGAGTCGCGACGTCGTCTGAAATTTGATGGATTGGCCACCCTGATGCAGGGCAGGGCCAAGACCCAGTTGGTTCTAGTGGTGGTTCTCACCGACTGCCTGTGCTTTCTCAGCGAGAACTCCGGCCACAATAAGTACTCGTTCTTTACGCCGGAACACAAGGCGGGTGTGGTGCCGCTCCAAAAACTGCTTATCCGCGAAAAGGCGGGTACAGAGTCCCGCGGTATTTACATTATAAGCTCCAATCCGGACTTCCCTGAGATGTACGAGTTGAAAGTGCAGACGCCAAAGGACAAGAACACCTGGATTCAAACCATCCGTCAGGCTGTGCTTGATTGTCCGGCCACGGACATCATCGAGGCTGAGGATCTGACGGCAGAGGAAAAGCTGCGAATAGGCGTGAACAAGAGGGAAACCATCGAGAAGATGAGGCAGAAGGACATTGAACAAGCTCTGCTACTAGAAGAGAAGCTAATGCTTCAGTTTAATCTGCTCAAGGAGCAACAGCCCTTTGGAGACGTGCCCGGCTCCAATTCCAATGGCAGTGCGGCCAATTTCCTGGCTGCTTTTGGCTCTTACAAGGATCTCGTAAGCGCTGACTGTGACACGACTGAGCTCTGGCGCAGAGTGCTTAACACGGTGCAGGACATCAGCCAGTTGGCGTCCACTATCTACACCGCGGCCACGGGTCAGCCGGTGTCCAGAACCCTGAGCAGCGTGGGCGAGAAACAGAGCGACCAGTACGCCTCGCCCACGCTGCCAAAGCGAGCGGAAACCTTTGCTGGATTCGACGAGAAGCGCGGTAAGCTGGCCTCCAAGCTGGTGCTGACGCCCCGTCTTCAGGAACTGGAAGAGAAGAAAGAGCCAAAGAGCGGATCAGGTTCCGTCTCGGATCAGCCTCTGGAGAACAATTACGCCGTGCTACAGGTGTCGCACCACCTGCAGACTCTTTTGTGCATCATCTGCCAACAGATGACCACCATCCATAACTTGCAACTGCAGTTGGCCCTGTACCGGGAGAGTCCTCGCTCCAGTGCATACACGCACAAGGATCAACTGGAGGAGTTGCGGAACCTGCAGGACAAGCAGCAGGAGGAGAAGACCGCCTGGCAGCGCCAGCAGAAGCAGCAACAAGAGGAACTCGCCGAGATGCGGGCACAGCAGCTGCAGTTGCAGAAGCAGATCAAGGCCGAGCAGGAAGATGTGCGTCAGCAGCGTGAGCAGTTGTACAGGAAGATGGAGCTTCTGTCCAGTCAAGGCCTGTTGCTGTCACCCAGCACGCCACTGCCCCCGGTTAACACCAATCATCCCCACCACGTCGCTCATTTGGATGACAACCATGAGACGGACAACGGGTTGAGTGGAACGGGGAGCAGCACGCCTAGCGTGACCGGAACAGTGGATCGACGCAAGGAGCGATGGCTAAGTGGGCCATCGAACTGCAAAACTCCGCCAGTGAATTTGCTCAGCGCTAACAATGCACCGAAAGCCAACTCCACTCTGGTCAAACAGAAGTTGCCCATGAAGCTCTCTTCGCTCTCGTCCAGCAGCAGCTCAAGCTCCCGCGTGGACAAGTCCGCCAGCTTCAACAGCGCCTCGCCGGCACCCTACACCTCATCCGGCAGTGTTCAGCAGATGTTCCCGCTTAAGCTGGCTGATCGGAGGATTGCTACGCCCTCCAACTCTGCAGCTGCAGCGACTCCCACAGGAATAGTGCCGCAGCACTCGCGAACCGGAAGCTCGCCGGCGATCATCCAGCAGACAACGACAGCGGCCACGCCCACACAGACCGCCGTGAGCCGAGCGGAATCAGCAGTCCACTATTCGCGGACACCGACGAGCAGCCGGACGGGAATTGCAAGGACGGCAGGAATTGGCGTGGCTACTGGCCCGGCTCCTCGGGCAAAGCCCGAGGAAGAGGAGATATACTTCTGACGCCAGTTCACGCCGGAGGTCGAAATCTAAATGTTGAATCATTTAAACCTAAGCATTCCGTTGCTCTTCTTCGTAAAAATACGGAAGCCCGAACATCTTGACAAAATAATTCGATCCAAAACAAGAGCAGTAACTGGAAATGTGTCTGCATATCTGTTGAACTGTACTTAAACCATTCCTAACTCTACATTGCATTTCTTCATACTGCCCCTTTTAGGCTCAACATTGCATATCTTATCTTTAGTTTAAGCAACGTACTGTACTTAATGGTATTTTTCGCAGACTCGCTACCAATCCAATGCATCTCAAACTGTTCAGTAATTTATTTTACAAATTATTTATTAACAATTATTTATATACATATTTTAAAGCAATTTACTTCAGACAAATTTTTAATTACATTAAGTGTGATTGTTTTCTAACGAATTTTACTTCTTCCAATAAAGAGACCTATTAAATATTTATGATACTTGTAACCAAAACGAAAATTATATGTAAAAAGCGTTTGAGCGTTTATGCAGAATAGGCTTAGGAACACACGTATATTAACGAAATATATATGTTTATTTATATATATGTAATCGCAAGTAATGACATTCCATTGAGAGTACCCAAGCATCTAATTTTAAACCTGTTTTCGCGTATCTGTTTTTCGTGTTACGCTTAATAACTTTATAGCCCTTGTACATAAGTTAATATAACTTTGTGTATTTTACTTTTTCAATCCTCGCTTTAAGTGTTTATAAATTGAGAGGACACTAACCTGATCCTAATCCTGCTCATCTCATCGCAATATATTAAGCTCGCTCCAATAAATGTTTAAAATTATAAAACCTAGAGTCAACAGAGTTTCAAACGATTGAAGGTGTCTGAAAATCTATGTATTGATATTTATATTAAATTTCAGTATGGGTACGGTGTCTCATGAATTTAGCAGATACCATGTGAAAATTTATATTATTTTAGTTCCTTAAAAAAAACAACTTAATTTTTATTTACTTTATATACAATGTACAAGAATATACATCTCCACAAGTATTGGCTTATTTTTTCTGTGGCAATTAGTTGGACTCCCAGCTACATATCAAAGTCATTCTTGCGAGGACATTTGGTCCTTGTGTGTCCTTCCTTCCGACAAAGTCCACAGCGACGGGACTTTGGTCCATCCGATGTGGAAGCCGCAGGTTGACCACGTCCGGCAGGATTACGATTGGACGATCCCCAAGCGGAACTAGAACTACTACTGGCACCTGAAGCATAAGACGATCTTGATAAATAATTGTATACACTATTTGTGACTTTATAAAACGCACCTTGGTTTTGGTCCTCATCGCCCCATTTGAAGAAACCGCAGGACTTCTCTCGCGTGGGACACGAGAAAAAGGGTCTACCCTGGTTGGGCCCGTCCTTTCGGACTGTCAGGCTGCTGGCCACCTGCCCGCAGTTGCACATCACCTGATCCCCATCGCCTGGAGTCGTAGACGCGGTCTTCCTCTCCTGCTGCTTCGTTTTAGTTTGGGTGATGGTGACAGTGCTGCTAGAGTTGGATCGCATAGATGATTGGCCACGCTGGGAGTTGCTTTGCTGAATACTAGGAAGTGTGACCACTCGATTTGTGCCCCAGGAGGAGGCACTGGTTGTGCCCCGAGCGGAACTGTCAAAGGAATTGTTGCTCCTGGATGACGAAGCTGGCTCATCAGCCCACTGGAAAAAGTTGCACTCATCAGGATTTGGACACTTGTAAAATAACCGGCCCTGGTTGGGACCATCCTTGCGAACAGTGTTCTGACGAGCTGGCTGCTGGCATCCAGTGCAGAGAACTGTTTCCGGCTCGATAGCCGGAGTAGGTGGAGTATCCCACTCGGCACTGTCCCACCTCGCTCTCTTAGCTGCCGGTTTCGGAGGGGGAGTGGGAGCAGCCGTATGATAAGAAGCCCGTTCCCGACTTCCCCAAGTCATGGGCCTTTCGTCCGCCTTGTCCTGTTCCTGTACCCATTCCGAGAGGCTCTTGTCCAGGTGAGCATCCGTATTGCCGTGCGCCCGCACATTCCCTCCGTTCACCAACGCCTCGAATTCAGCATCATCGTCCGCGGCAAAGGCGGCGGCTATGTCGTCATCCAGTGGAACCACATTAGAGGTTTGGGATTGGCTTGTTCCCGATTCCACGGAGTCAGCAGCAGCCAACATGGCATCCTCGAAGCCATCGTTGCTATCAAAGAATCCATCTAGTTCGTTGGTGGGTGAATTCGTAGTGGCTGCACTGGTGAAGTAGCTGCGTATGCCGCCAGACGATTTGATGCTTGGATTTTTTTTATTTGCAGTAGTCTTTGGCGCCTTCTGCTTTGGCTCGCTTAGTGGTTTCTTTGTTACTGGTTTCTTTGGACCATTGTCCGTTTTATTTCCTTTTGCTGCTGGAGGATTTTTGCGAGCACCTCCAGAGCTATTGCCTCCGTTGCCGGAACCACCGCCGCCTGGTCCGCTTCCCCAACCTCCTAAACCACCGCCCCCTTCTCCTCCAAGGCCACCTCCTCCTCCAGGGCCCCCTCCTCCAGGGCCCCCTCCTCCAGGGCCCCCTCCTCCAGGGCCACCTCCACCTCCAGGGCCACCTCCTCCTCCGGAACCACCTCCGCCGCCTTCTCCTCCTGGTCCTGGTCCCGGACCCCAACCTCCACCTCTCGCCTCGCCAACAATGCCCCCAACTCTCTTCACTGAATCCAAATTAATGTTGAACGTTGTGCGAAAGAGATTATCGCAGGGCAGGCATGTCTTGTACCAGCCGCTGGGCGTGTTGAATACACCGCGATAATAAGGCGTACTTAGGCGGAACTTCAGCATTCGGTGGCCTTCACCACAAGTGGGACAGCAGTCGTCCAGCACGGTAACGTCCTTGCACTCCGTTGGGATCCAGACGACGTTTTTGCAGTCGGGAAAGTTGTTGCAGCCAATGTACCAGCCCTGCTGGTTCTTCTTGGCCTTCAGTGCTAGCGGAGCCTGATTGCATTTTGGACACTGAAAGAGCGTTTGCATAGTGGCTTGATTCTGATCGGATCCCTCCTGACCCGAAGTATTAGCCGCAGGTGTCTCATTGATACGAGCTGCTATCTTGGCATCCATAGCGGTGACCTTGTCGGTGATTTGCTGGTAGGCTTGCTTGTACTTAGCTATCTGTTCGCTCAAAACCACCTTGGGATCCTTTTGCGCCAGGCAAATAAGTTTCAGATCCGATTCAAACTCTGCACGCAACTGGGGCTTGGCCAGAGCCAGTTCCATGGCATCGTATCCCTCGTAGAGACCCATTCCTATAACTCCGGGTACCAAGAAGCCCTTGTCGAGCACTCCGATGTAGCCACGTTCCTTAATCGTGTTTATGTGCTCAGCGTGCGTGGCATCCGTGCCAATACCGTGCTTTTCCATAAGTGCAATCAGATCCGCTTCGGTCAGCAAAGGCGGAGCAGTGGTGGCTCCTTCGTGCAGCGACACCTCCGTGGGCTCGAAGCGCTGGCCGTTTTCGTAGTGGTGAATTTGCTTGGCACTCCACTTGTCGTACACATAAACGTCCAGGTAGTTGCGTTCGTGAATAACCAGACCACTCGCTGTGAACTTCTCTCCGGCAATGTCAATGTGAACGAGCGTTTCGGAGCCGACGGCGTCTTTGCTGACGCAGGCGAGGAAGTGTCGCACCACCAGTTCGTAAACACGAGCCTCGTTTCCCTGCAGGTCTGAAAGAAAAATAAGAAAGGTATCTTATACAGGGCTCCAGCTTAAAGAAGCTTTTTACTTACTTTCCGCCAATTTGGTGGGATGAATGGGAGGATGCGCCTGATCCGACTTGTTGCCGTTCCGGGGATTTGGGCCCCACTCAACCACCCGCTGGGCAAATGCTCCCCAGTTGCTATGCCCAGTTTGCATCTCAACGAGTGGCGCCAGATCGAACTCCTTGGAAAACTGGTTGGTTTCCGTGCGGGGATAGCTGATGAAACCCTTGCTATAAAGTTTCTCAGCTATGGTCATCGTTTCCTTGGCCGACAACTTGAGTTTCCTTGAGCCCAGCTTTTCCATTTCCACCGTATCCAGCGGAGTGGGTCGCCATTTGTTTTTGGGTTTGACGGTAACGCTTTCGACGAGCGCCCGAGGAGCTGGCTCGGCCAGGCAGAGGAGCAGATAGTTCTCGCAGGCTTCCTTGTCAAAGAGACGGTTTCGGGCCCAATTAAACTCTACTGTCAGGTCGTCAATGGTGTGCAGGACTGAAAAAGATGATATACAAGCTGTATAACTATTGAATATCATTTTAGTTCCACTCCTACCTTTAATCTTCCAAAACGGCTCGGATACGAACGCCTCAACCTCCTTGTACCGCTCGGCGACAAAACCGAGAGTGGGAATTTGGCAACTTCCATAAGATATTAGCTTGTCGGCGATCTTCTCGGGGAACAGGCGCTGCAGGCGCATGGTCTGGAATCGAGTGATGGCAGCTCCTGTCCGTAGATCCAGTTCCGAGCGTACATCCACGGCATCGCTCTGCCTTTTGTCCGGCTGACCCAACTGCTGCAGAGCTCGTCGCACAGCAATGGTGGTAATCTCCGAGAAGGTGGCACGATAAACCGTAATATTAGGTTTGATAGCCTTGCACACGTTGATTATCTCGTAGCCAATGTTCTCGCCCTCGCGATCGCAATCCGTCCAGACAATCAATCCCTGGCAGCCGCGTACCTCGCGCTCCAGGGTCCTTTTGATGGGCTCATGGTCCGGGTTCACGGACTTCTTTATCGGAGCATCGAACAGGGAGCGCGGGTCTACCACTCGCCAGTTTTTATAGGACACCATGAACCCCAGCTGCATCATGTGGCCGGAAACGGAGGTCATGACCATTTTGGCATTCTGACCACGTACAGGCGCCTCGAAGTCGAAGATCTTGTTGTACACCGAGTAGCCCTCGCGCTGTGGAGAGATCAAAGAATAGGTTAAGGAACATAGATCCTACATTTCCAACCAAATTCCATACCCTGCGTGCTGTGCCATTGGACAACAAACCGGCAATGGTTTTGGCGGCATCGTTCTTCTCCGCCACGTTGAGGAACTTCATCTCCTGGCCGGCACTAGCGCAGTAGCATCTATTTGCGGTAACCAGGGTGCGAAAACATTTTAAAACACCTTTCATTCAAACAAAATTCGCAATAAAGTAAAACATTCAATCGCGCCATATGAAGAGTAGATATATCGATAATAAATCGATGCTTTCAGGCTTGGCATCGATTGCAACGATAGCATGTTTTTATCGGCTGGTCACACCAAAAGATTAGGGCGGGCTTTTTCGAGCTGCACAAAATTAGCAAGCAAAATCTACATCTTGGTTACTATTAAATCTAAGATTATTTTTCCCAACCTCTACCCAAATCAAAGCTTTGTTTTTCCTGAAATACGAAACTATTTATTTTATTTATTATATCTCTCTATATAACTTGCTGTTTTGCATTCACGTTGCTACGATTTTTTTTTCGTTTTTTTGACTTCTCATTGCGCTTGTTTTTGGGGATTTTTTCTTTGCAATTTTTTTGTTCTTTTAGTGTTTTATCGTTTTAACTCAACATAAAATCTTAACAATTATATATCTGCATATATATATATTTGTATGTAAGAAAAAGGATAGAGTGAAAAATGTGTAAATACAAAGGTAGTTCACGATCTTCAACCAATGTCTGGAGTTGGTTTAAATTTCGCTTTTGAAGTTGTAGTTTCTGTGTTGTTATTTCGGACTTAGGCTTAGCTAAACTCATTCGTATTTGTATGCGATTCATAACTTATGTTCAGTAAAATATTAGTAATATTTAGAGCGTTTAATTATGCAGAGGGTGTGCAGAGTGCTTCGCTGTGCTCCACTCCCGGCACTGCCGCACACTCCGCAGTTAGATATAGAATAACAACAAATACATGTTAAGGGTTCCCTAACACTTGTGAGCCACTCGAAGCTTCCCCGGCCGCCTCAGCAGCGCAGGGCGGTGCATCAACGACGCCAGGAACGATCCTCGGACTCCTCGTCCTCCTCCTCATCCTCCAGGCGCAGCTCCGGCAGCGTGTCGCTGCCCAACAGACTCTCGCTCTCGCTGACGGACTGGATCAACTGTTTTGGGTTCTCTAGGCCAACGGCCATGGCAACTGGTGCAGTGGACTTCTCAACCGGGGCCGCCATCGGGACCGGTGCGGGTGTCACCACGGGCGCCCACGAAATCTATTGTTGCACATCGAGTTAATATATAGTATTGCCTAAATCAAGGGACTTTCTTTGCTATGGACATACCTGCAGACGCTTGTCTTTGTACATTTTGCCCCGGAGCACTGCTTGTTCGGCATTGAGACGGGTCGCATACGAGAGTATTAACTGTGGAATCTCACGGTCAACGTCATGCTTGGAAATCTCGCCAAAGTTCTGTGGAAGAAAACAAAAAAAATGATATTTTATTTACATCTTTTGAACAGCCTTACATAAGTTTTCATTGCATTGTCATTAATAGTTTATAATTTAAGAATTCGAAATTTTAAGGAAATCTCACCTTGAAGTGCCCCAGGACAAAGTCTGCCTCCTCAGCCGCGAAGCCAGTGACCACAATGGCCTTTGGTCGCCTATCGACGCGCGTGGGTCCCTCGGGCAGATTTGGACGCTTTCGTCCTCCTCCGGCACCGGGTGCCCCCGAAGCGGCTGCAAAGTGGGGAGATTTGTTATTCGCGGCTGGGCCTCCGCCAACGCCCAGGTTGCGCTGCAGCTCCTCCAGTCGCTTTTGTATGGCCGTGGTGTCGTTACCCTCCTGCTGCTGGGCGATCAGCTCCAGCTCCATGTCGAGCAACTCCTTTTTCTGCTGCTCCTTGGTCTTCTTGACGGGTGGCTGTTGCTGCTGCTGTTGTTGCTGGATTTGTGCCTGCAACTGATCTTGGTCGGCCTGGATTTCCTTGCCTAGTTTATCGATTGTCATCTGCAGCACTTTGATTGTCTGCAGGGTCGGAGCCCTTTGGGCGTCCTGTGGGTCCATGCGTTCTACGAGTTCCAAAGCAGTCTTCATCTGTTTCATGTAGCTCTGGAGCAATTCCTGTTTGCGCTTTCGCAGCCCATTGGCCAATTGGTGAACCGCCTTCTGCTGCTCCTCCTGTTTCTTGCGTATGCTGGCGGCATTAGCGGCCGGATTCATGGGACGACCAGGAGCCGCTCCACCCGCTCCTGCAGCTCCGCCGCCCGCTGTCGTCGTGTTCAGCTTGAGACGCATGGAGGCGGGAGCCGCTGTGCTGGCCTGCTCCGTCGTTGGGGTGCCAATGTTGCCCGCCCCCGCTTCGGTCAGAGGATTGGCATTGCTGATCTTCGCACTATCAGCGTTGGGCGTGGGCACCGCGGGAACATTATGCAGATGGTACTGGCTCGCGTTCTTCCGGCCGCCGCCTCCACCGCCCATCTGATTCATCTGCCCCACATCCGCTCCGTTGCTGTCGTTGTGCCAGAAGACCTTAATGAATCGATTGTTCAGCACCGCCTCCGTGCTCCTGTAGGCCACATTGGCTTCAGCATGGGTGGAGAAAGTCACAATAGCTGCCTCTGGGTCTCCTTCGTACGAGACCTGGATGTTAACGATCTTGCCAAACTTGGCGAAGTGGTTGTTCAAATGTGCGATGGTGTTCAATCCTCGCGGTACCTTTCGCAACTCCAGCGAGCTGTTGTGCTGCTGCATATTGGGGTTAACTCGTGGACCAAGGCGACTGTTGATTGGGACCTTTCGCTTCGTCGGCACATCGGCAATGGCCACCGTATCCTCCAGCTCGAAACGTCGCTTACCAACCTCGGCCACGCCACCCGACGGAGCGCCATCAACTACGGGAATGGGTATCAGTTGACGCTGCAATGGGGTAGTCACAGCCGTGGGATTGAAGGGGAATGGCATCATGGCAGACTGTGGCGGAGCCCCCGGATTGCGGGCATAGTCAGCGGGATTTGGAACTCCCATCGGGTTGGGCCCAGAGCCGCTCATCAAAGTACTTGATCGAACATTACCGCTGAACGGATTAATAGTGGTCTGGCCAGGCTGCGCTGGTGGAGGCACGGCTCCCTGACCAGCTCCTGGTGGCGGTCCCCCACCTCGCGCCCATATTTCGGGGGCATCCGGATTGTACTCACGCATGGACATCATAAGGGCGGAGTTGTTTATGCCCTCGAACACTACCGGGTTGATGCCGTGGTCCCAGGGACATGTCTCGCCCCGAACACAATAGCCCTTCTCGTCAAAGTCGCGACACCGCTGGCGAGGATGGGCAGCCGGATGTTCTACGGGTGTGGGCGCCGCCACTGGAGCGGGACATGGATTGGCTTGGGCTGCTTGCACTCGCTCCGGGGAGGTTTGGTTGCGACGTGCGTTTCGCTCGGGCGACATGGATCGACTGTGAGAGCGTCGGCTCTTGTTGTTTCCAAAACGTGGACGATCATCTGCATTTCCTCCGATGCGCCGGCGATCAAAGTTACGCCGGCCGTGATGCCGATTGTCGGTCTGAGAGCCCGGCGGGGATTTGTTGCGGAACTGTCGTTGTGTTTTCTCGCGTTCGTTCACCCGTCGGTCGCGTGACCTGGATCGTCGAAAGGCGCGCTCGTTGGAACGCGACCGGGAGCGAGAACGGGACCGAAGGGAAGCACGTCGGCGGCGACTGTCGCGTGGCTGGTTTTCCTTGTCGGCATAGCCCGCTGTCAGCGCTGCTCCGCCAGCTCCTCCAGTCCCGCTGACGCCGCTACTCCTGCCCGGTGGACTGGCACTGCGCACATGGTGGTGTTGGTAGTGGGATGCAGACTGTGGATTGTGGGACTCTTTGGTTTTGTGCTGGTAAAAAAGACAACATTTTCAAAAAAAGCTATGACCAAGAGACCAAAAAGACTCACATCAATGGCTGGCTTGGCATCTGTAGAGGTGTGCGATGGAATGCCCGCTTCCTGGCTGGTAAAGGCCAGCGCCTCGGCTTCCCTGGCATCGTGGCTGGCCTGCTCCAGCTTGACCTGATTGCTATCTGGGTTTATCACATTGTCTTTAGGTGGCGGCGGCGGGGAATCGGCGTTCAGCACGGCTTCGATGTCGTCCTGGGGCCAATCAATGGCCAGGGCCAGTTCCTGGTCGAGATCCAGCTCAGCGGCGGAGGCACTAGAGGCCGTTATCAGGGGGGCGGCAGGCACCGTCAGGTACTCCTCGCTGGCAATGGCATCGAAAAGGCGCTCCACAAAGCGCGTCGTCTCCTCGGACAGGAAGACATCAAGCTGCTCGATCATGATACGCTTGAGGTCCTTATCCGATTTGTCCTTTTTCAGCAGCGCGATGACATAGCGCGCCAAGGCCGACGAGTCTGCATCGCAGCTGTAAGTGAAATTCAGGGGTTAGAGTCTATGGTAGGGACTCCTTAAGGGTTACAAGGACTTACAGTGGCTCCAGGACCACGCTCAGCCAGTCCTTCAGCTTGTCCGAATTCTCCAGAATCATTCTGAGGCGGGCTGTTGCTACACTGGTTGCTGCTTCTTTTTGTTTTTGGTTGGGGGCGACTTGCGTTGGTCTGGGCTGATCTGGGTGGGGGGTTAATCGTGCTCGGGGGGCACACACGCCCGAAAATGTATTTTTAAGATGACCTCTGCCGCTCGGGCGACGCTTCTGCGAAGACTTGGATGCACTGCTGAGTTCCGGCTAACGTGTTTGCCTATGCTTTGATCCTCTGCAATGAGATGTCGGCGTTTAATTCACTTTTCGCTGCAATTTTTTCCTGCCCTTTCAATTAAATGTCAGAGCTGAGCTGCTTCTTCTTCTCGCTCGGCTATCGTCAATAAGAAAGTTTCTCGATTTTGCTACCCGATACTTTTTGCTTGTGTACGAGCACGAAGCACGAACACAGCCACCCCGCACGTACACACACAGACACGCAGGCACTCACATACACACGTACCAGCAGCACCCAGTTTTTTGCGCCCAAATTTCATAGGTTTCCCTGGCGGTTTTCCCCACGCAAACACCAATTGCACTTACCTCAGGCCTTAAATATAACTTATGAATAATATTTGTACAACAAATTTAGGTTTAAACAGCTATATTTGTAATTTTCACTGCACTTTTCCTGTTGCAAGGTTGCTTTTTGACGAGTCTAGGCTGCGTAGTCGATACATCGCCTGGGCTATCGATATGCTGGGATGGGTGGCGTCTATCGATTGGCTAGCTATAAAGTTGCTGAGTATTTATTTTTGATAAATATTTAGAATTTTTATATCTTTGTATTTCTCTGCCTAAGATTAAGAATAATATTAAATAATATTTACATTTTTGTATTTTAAAGTGATCTCATGTTTGAACATATTACTGGGTTTATTTAATATTAAATTATTTAGCTTGAAACCCGCTAGATTGCTATGTTGGGCAG
The DNA here is from genome assembly GCF_025231255.1 of Drosophila biarmipes. Lineage (NCBI taxonomy): Eukaryota > Metazoa > Arthropoda > Insecta > Diptera > Drosophilidae > Drosophila > Drosophila biarmipes. Next base: position 8,539,511 of record NC_066612.1, on the reverse strand, counting down.
TTTTCATCCCTGGATATTTCGTTTATCTATGAAATTCATTTGTTGGACGTAAATAATTGCAATGTGTAGCATTGGCGAAGATGATTTTGGCGACGAGGGAGCCGCCCACGCCATGGTGGCCGAATCTCTTCTATCGGGCATCGTTCTCAGCCCAGGGGACTGCAACAAATGCGGAGTGACCTCCAGCGAACTCTACAAACTCAACTTCCGGACGGCGGAGTGCCGTGACTGCTTTCTGGCGTATGCGAGGCACAAGTTCCGGGCAGCTCTGGGAGCAGCCAAGATCCTGCCCAGAAACGCCGAGGTGCTCCTAGTGCTAGACGGCTCGGCGGAGTCCCTTGTGCTTCTGGACATGCTACACTTCGCACAAACACAAAACACCTTCAAAAGGCTGCATTGCAATGCACGTGTGGTCTACGTGGAGGATCAGCCGGTTCAGGGACGTGATCCAGTGGACATGGAGGCGGCCAAAAGCCTTTCTGTACAATATGCTCCCTTTGAGTTTCATGTGATTGAGCTGGGTGCTTTGCCCAGCTCTCTGCAGCGGATAAAGGACTACAGCCCTTCCCCCAAAGAAGCCAACGGGCTTGACCAGAAGCTCCAGAAATTGCGCACCCTAACTGCTCGCCAGGATTACCTGCAGCAGCAGCGCAAGAACCTTATTGCCTCGGTGGCCCAGGAGCTGCAATGCAGTCATGTCTTTGAGCCCAGCATAAGTGTGGATTTGGCCACTCAGCTGCTGACTGCGATAGCATTGGGACGTGGTGGCAGTGCCGCCTTGGATGTGGCTCTCCTCGACGATCGGCTGGCTGGTGATGTCAAATTGCTGCGACCCCTCAAGGACCTAAACGAACAGGAGATCCAGTTCTATATACATGCTCAGCGACTCAAGCCGCTTGTCCAGAGTGGTTTACGTTATGGCCAGGAGAGGGGGCCGACTGCCAGCATACAGAACCTCACGTCCGCCTTTGTGGCTAACCTGCAGCAAAACTACGCTTCCACCGTTTCCACAGTGTTTCGAACTGGCGACAAAATAGCCGCCAATGCCCACCCAGAGCAGAGCACTTGTGTTCATTGCCAGTCCTCGCTGGACTCCACGCTTTCCGACACTCTGCTGGCCATCGAGTACTCCAGATCCGTTTCAGAAGCCGGCGTAGGCCTGTATAAGAACGGAGAAGACCTTGAGGGTTTGGCCAAAAAGCGACTGGAGTCGCAGGATGGCCTGTGCCACGCCTGCCGCGGTATACAGTCGGAGTTGGAGAGCGGTAAATTGTAGACAACAAAAAATATATATTTACACTCAAAAACATATACTTTTTACTACAACTTTGCTAGCTTGTTATTAACGAGTGGCTCCAGTGGCAAATGACCATCGCAGGGCGGGACGTTGGAGGCCAGCAAGACCTTGTGGAAATCGAAGACTATGTAGCGATTGTACTGTTTAGCTTTTCGATTAATTTCGTTTACCGATCCCGGCAAGATGATGGTTTGTGTACAAGTGCCGGGTTCTTTGGGATAGAGTTCGTCTCCAGGAAGCACTCCAAACATGCAGTCATCGCAGCGATAGTAGACGGGCTGCACCATCGTGTCTCCTCGGGAACTCCGTTGGCGGGCAAAGTTGAGAAACTCCTGCCAGCTATGCAAGTTCATCAGACGAGCGATGTCGTACAGCAGCATAAATGGTAGCCAAATGGTGCCGGCCTGTGAGCTTGACCACGCCTCCGCCGGGCTCATCCAATGGGCAGAGGCCACCTCGTGCGGTTCCAGCAGCAGACTAATATCCTGGGTCCGTTCATCCAGCGCAGTGAAATAGTATACAGTGTCATATTTCCGATTGGCCGTGGCTGCAGTCCTCCAAATGGACCATTCGTAAAGAGACCAGAGGTTGGGAATAACATTAAGATGCCTGCAGAGTTCCAGAAACTGGGAAGCATCATTGTGAACACGATGCTGCCACTCAGTGCGCTCCTTTGGCTCGAGGAGCAATGTACGAGGTTGAGCTGATTTCGAATCCCACTCTTTGAAGTTAGTTTGACTAGTGCAGATCAGGATGCCCACCTCCTCGAAGGTTTCTCTCAGCGCAGTCAGTCGCAGTGCGATGTCTCTCGAAAAGTGCTCTTCGCCACATATAAATTCAGGCCTGGGAGTATTCTGCTTGTGACTGAGCAATCTTAGTTGTTCATCGGTTACCCCAAAGGACTTAAAATAAGTTATCCATTTCGGAGATTCATCCTCTTTGGGATCGAAGACGCCTCCAGGAAAAACGCAGTGATTCAATGCATAAGAAGTGCCCTCAGTTCGTTTTATCAATAGTAACTTTGGGCAGAGGTAAACATATTAAATTAGTGTTAATGTTTATTATCATTTTACTCACTCTGTAGTCGTAATCCTTTAAAGAATCCTCTCTGGCAGCCAGTATAAGGCTTGCCGAAGGTCTGTAAGATCCAGTTTGTGTAGTAGCTTCCATGGTTTATATTCCTAAGCTATTTGATTCCGTGATCCACTTCCACAAACCTTTGATCTCAAACCCACAAGCCATAGAGTCAAGCGATAAAACATTTTGATACCCTAAGTTAGGAATTGTATTACTTTCTTTATCAGCAATTGTTTTAATGTACTTAAACTATTTTGAATAAATATTCTTATACATATATTTTTTTTATTTTGATCAATTTCCTAAAATAAACTATAAACAGCATACCCATTTATTCAACAGGTGATGGGTACTTTAAAATATGTAAGCAACAGCTGGCGAGTAATCGATACCATCTGCCACGCTATCAAAATCGCCGTATTACCTAAACATGTCCAAGGTTTTGCCCAAAATTCGTTCCTCCTCCAGCCTCATCCTGCTGGCCAAGGACCAAGCAGCGAAAGCCAAATCATTTGACTACAATGTGAGTATAAGTTTATCTTTAAAAAAAAACTTGGCTTAACCGAATCATACATTTAGGCCCTGCTCCTTACGCGAACGCAAAAGTCCAGTTTTATGCCGGAGTCCTCGGTGTTTCCGGGCGGAGTTTGCGATACTACGGACAGTTCACCCGCCTGGTTGGAACTTTTCCGGCGAAACGAAATCAGTGCCGCCAAGCTGCAAGGTATCAACAACGTGAAGGGACCACGTCCAGAGATTTTCCAAGCCAAAGAAGATAAGAAAACGATAGATCCGTATGTAACTGGAATATCACCTCTAAAAAGTAACCTTATGATTGCATAACAGGTCCTTAGCCCTCCGTTTAACTGCCTTACGAGAGACCTTTGAGGAACTAGGCATCCTGCTGTGTAGGGACAGCAGGTCTTTGACCTCCACCAGCGGCTATGGAAAGTTCTACGATCAGTTCGATCGTGTCCACTGGCAGCACATCGTCCACAACGATGCCAGCCAGTTCTTGGAGCTCTGTAAGCAGCTGGACGTGCTCCCGGACGTTTGGTCACTTCGCGAGTGGTCTGTCTGGCGCACGCCATCAACTTTCAAGAAGCGCTTCGAGACAGCCTTCTTTGTGACGGCCATGGAACAGGAGCCCAGCGCTCACATTGAACCCAACGAGGTCAAGGATTGTGCGGTAAAATAATCAATTACTTATGTTCTGTTAAATTGCGTATAATAACCTATCCTATCTCTCCTTGTAGTGGCGTTCACCATTGGAGTACCTTCGAGCGTGCCTGAGAAAGGAACTTTGGTTGCCGCCTCCACAATTCTACGAGCTATCTCGCTGCCTCAACTTCTCCTCTCTGGAGAGCCTGCGTCAATTCGCAGCTGAGCGTGAGCTGAAAGGCATTGGGCTGATCCATCCCGTGATATACAAGTGCAAAAATGGAACTGTACACCTCTTGCCAGGCGACGGTGCGTATCCCGCCGATCCAGACGCTAGTAGCGACATAATCCAGGCTGGCGTGTCAGTCGAGGAGTTTCGAGCGCAGGCCCATGGCAAACTACACCGGTCAGAGCACTGGAACCAGCATCAGTCTCAGCTTCTAATTAACTTTGACCGGGATGATGGACAAGTGCATCCCCTGGACCCCACCAAGCTATAAAGGAGAAAAGCGATTCCTTTCAAAATTGTGCATTTATCTAGTTTTAATGTTTGGTCTGACCAAGAACTTTGAAAAGCTGTAAGTGAAATATGTTGTTTTCTATTTCGTAGAATAGCATTACTAAAAAATTTGCTTATTTAAAGCATTTTGTCAGTTTTACTAAACATTAAGAAATACTTAAGAATGTCAAAATTAAGTTTCAGGAAGGGGCTAAAACAATTTTCCTAGGATTGGTGTACGATGTGATCATGTCTTTCATTCCTGCCGGCCCTTGCCATACCAGAGCTTGTAAAGGTATTCAGCCTCTTCTTCGGAGGCATAGCTGCTCTCATAAGCTGGTTTCTCCTCTGGTTTGGATCTTTAAAGGAAATATGAATTAGAATATAGGAAATCAAAATGTTTCTTAAAAACTTACTCGTAGTTGGGAGCGTACTCCGGATGGGTCCATACTTCGTGAGGCTTTTGCTTTGGGGGACTTTTACGCTTGCAGCTCTCCAATGTCTTTTCAATGCTCTTCTGGTTGTCCAGCAGAGCTCCGAGCTTATGATCGATCTGGGAGGTGGCCACCTGTACGCCATGGACAGTGTTCTCGATGGCATTGAGGCTCTCAGACTGTGTGCGATTGAGTAGTACTAGTCCATACTCCAATTGATTCACCTTGCGATTGGCGCGATCCGCCAGGACATTTAGCTCTCCCAGATATCCAACTTGACCAATGATATTGAGCTGCTGTTCTTGAAGAATCTTTGCCTTGTTATCCAAGCCGATGAGATCACCAATGATGCCCTGCGATATAAGCTGTTGAATCTCCGCCAGATTCGAGTTGACGGACAGAGCCACCGCATCCAGATCCTGCTCGTATTTGTTCTGGCTGACACCCACTTGTCCCAGGGCACACCGGATGGCCAGCTCCACTTTGGTGAGGTTCTGAATGGACTGTTCATTTTGGCTCTGGATTGCCTTGACAATGGCTGTCAAGTTTCCCACTCCAGAGGAAGTGGCCTCAAAGCTGCCTTGGACCTTTGCATCCAGTTTAGCCAGCGCAACCTCCAGTTCGGCAATGAGCTCGATCTCATCCCGCTGATGCTTGAACTTCTCCTCGATGCCCTTCTGCACGTTCTTCACATTTTCCAAACCAATGTTCAACTCCTCAGTCCCCTTGATAAGCTCCTTCAACTCACTACGGATCTCGGGAGTTACGTCCAGATCCTCCGCTGAAGCAGCACAGAGGTAAATGCAGATTGTTACGAAAATCAGTTGGGTTCTCATGGTGCTTCTCCAATGGACGTTCACCGCTGTGTGCCTTCTCTCGGTCAGAACTGCACCTTAAGTAGCCCAACTTAGGGTCCAAAACGTGTCTCCGACTGGGCTAAGTTCTATCAGTTCACAAACCACCCACTTCTTCTTAGTGGGTGCAGCTGCAAACGCTGGTCTAATCATATGTTTCTTTCCCAGCCAACAGATCGACTATATCGTCAAAATAGATTGTCGGAAACGGTTTTTTTGCCACTAACTGATAGCCAAACTCCAATCTCAAATGGTACATGTGTCATGCTGTCATACTAAACACTTTTTAGTCCATCGACATTTTGGCAACATGGAGAAAATGTAGGGATTGTCACGTCTTGAAATTCTTCTTTGTTTCCAAACAGTTCTCTTTGGGAACAGATTGACCTGGTTTTTTGTGCGTAACGGTACTACGATATCACCGAAAAACGTGCCCCAGCTGCTTCTTGTTCAAATTCATTCAGAAAATAGGTCTAGTTAGGTATGATATGGCAATAACACTTATAAAAACGACTGCCGGTTAATATTTCTATTTACATACATTCCAATATTTCGTATCTATTGACCGAAAAACTGGATATTAATTTTTATATTTAGGTATTTGTATTACTTATCAAGCATTTTGTTTCCCCAAAACTGTGGATTAATATCAAACATTCAGAAGAAAAGTAGTATTTTAGTTATGTGATGGATATTTTTGGACCTTATCTATCCCCTCACTTTCAAAAATTATTAAACATTACAGCTTTGAAATTTAAAACACACTTAATGTGCATTCTCAGGTGGTAAGAATAAAACAAACATACAAATATGTTTATATATTATAAAACCCATGAAGTAATTACATTTAAAAGATTTTTGAATGCAAAAAATTACTTTTATTTTGAATCCCCCCGGTACCTAAAAATACCCATTATTAAACAAGTTAAGGAATATTATTTACACAATTGACAATTAGCACTTTTTTAGGAAATATTTTGTGCTTGAGTATTAAGCCTTAAAAGAAATAAATCCGAATGAGATATTTTTGCATAGTTATTTAATTTTTAAATCATATACAAATTTACTAAAAAGGATAATACAATTTTCTATGTGAATATATAAAAATTTGTTTCTAAATGTTGTGTCGATTTGGGGAAAACGCTTTGCGCCAGTTTCAAATATCTTCAATATCCTTGGGGTAGCGAAGTATCTCCGTACCAAATCCTGTAAGACTCTCCTGGTTGGATGGGTTCTGGCTTGTAGGTTTGCTGCTGGTACGATTGAGGCTTGTGGGTTTGCTCCTGGTAAGATTGGGGTTTGTAGGATGATTGAGGATTGTAGGACTGTGGTTTTTGGGATTGCTCGGGGTTGGGTTGGGGTTTGTGGGATTGCTGTTGGTTAGATTTCGGCTTGTATTCTACAGGTGGCTTGAAGGCATCGGGATTGGGAGACTGGTGAACGGATGACGAAGGTACATAGGTTGCCGGAGCGGACTGTTCTTCTTTGGGGCATGGATTTTGCTTGGGTTGGGAGGTGGGACCGTAGACGGGAGCTGGCTTCCATGGCTGGTGGTGGTGCACCGGAGCAGACTGGTACGGGGACACGTTCTCCCAGGGCAGCAATGGCCGCCAGGACACGGCACTGGACCTCTGTTGGTTCTCCTTGGGTTCAGGCGACTGGGCATAGGCAGACACTCTGTGGACCCCAGAGTACTCTCCTGTAAAATGGAACTACGTGTTATTTCTGAACCAATTCCTATGCCACAAAAGCCAACTTACCATGCTTTGGCGGCTCCTTGATGCTCCACACCTGCTCCAGATCCACTTGCTTGGGCTTGGGCTGGGCATACTGCGGCTCTGGAACCTCCTCTCCATAGATGGGCAGATACGACTCATCCTGGTAGCCGTATTGCGGAGCGGGCTGGTGTCGACTGCACTCATCCAGATCCAGTTCGATGCGTTTTTGGGAGATGATCAGTTCGCGCAGCGCTGCCTCCACTTTCCAGGAGCTATGGGGCTGCAAATGCTTCACCGCATCGATCAGATTGTCCAGGCGCTGTTCTTGAGTGCGATTCAGCTGCTTCAGTTGATCCTCCAGCACGTCCAGCTTGTAGTTGGAGTTCTCACCAAGTTCTTTGACTCCGGCCAGGCTCTTCAGCTCCACCTCCACGTTGATCTGCGACGTTTCCAAGCTATCGAAGGTGCACTTCAGCCCATTAAGTTGTGGCAGCACCGTCCTTGTGATCAGTTTGCTTAGTCCGTCGATGCTCTTGTCAATGTTCCGGGAACTATGGAGCACATGCCGCTGGTAAGCATCCAATTTGGCCTCCAGTACATTGATCAGCTCCTTAGTGCCCTCCTGCAGGCGGGCCAGTTCGAGAAACTCTGCCTCGGTGCGATTGCCATACTCCTCGCCCTGCTTGGAGGTGTTCAAGAGGGTGGCCAACAGATTCTGGGAACTTGCCTCCAGGGCGAGGGTCAGCTTGGACAGCAGACCCTCCACGAGGCTCAGAGCTTTTAGGGCCTCTTTTTGCTCGGCCAAGCCAAGCTGCGTCTCCTCGCTGACTGCTGCAATCCTGGTCAGGAGTACATTGGCCGTCTCTACGCCCTTGGCATTATCCTTCAGGAGATCGGCAATGCTCTCCAACTTCTCCTCCGCTTGGATACCACTGAGACACAAGCCCAGGAACAAGATCGTGATGAAAACTTTCATTTCAAGTGCAAGTTGCTTTCGTCTGGGAATACCAATTGCAAGTGTCTCTGGTTGACCAAGGGCAGAGCTTAAATATGTTTGCGAACACGTGTGGTGAGCACAAACTAATCTATTTCGGTTTTTTGTTCTTCTAGGCAAGCATGCTTGGCTTGTTTTTGTGTTCTTTAATCTGGCGAAAAATTCGAGTTTCGCACGAATTCAAATTTCAAATATTAAAAGCGCTGATTACCGGATTATCGATCACTTCCTACAGCAGGAGACGTTATCGATAGGCGCGGGCCAATCAGCTGATCGAATTGGAGGGAGCAAAACAAGATTTTGATTTCATGTTGTGGGTGTAAATCAAAAAGTTTAGCTAAATATTAAGCTTGTATCGCAGAGATGAGTCAATTTGCTGCTCCGCCCAAGTGGCGCACATCAGCCAGCGTTATCCTGGTGTCCAAAGATGTCGGCAAAAGCGAGGATTACCAGGTGAGCTAAGAGATCTTTACCAGATATGGTAATCTACCTAAATTACCTGCCCCTCATCTTACAGTTGCTAATGCTAAAACGCAGCGATGCCACAGCGGTAATGGTGAACCAGACCGTGTTTCCCGGTGGTATTCTGGATACCGAGGCGGATGAGAACGTGGCCTGGCTGCAGTACTTCGAGGAGTTCGGGGTCCCGCAGGAGGCACTGCGCCGCCTGGTGCTCAACCGCGACGATCGTCCGGCAATCCTAGCGCCCCAGGGCACCGGCTGCTACGATCGGTTCTTCAAGCGTTCCCGCATTTGGGCGCGGTGAGTCCAAAGATTCTTGGCCATCAGATTACGAGTTTAATCTCTGACCTTTGTCTCTCATTGCAGGGAGATTACACTGCGGCTCACCGCTGTGAGGGAGTGCTTCGAGGAGGTGGGGCTGCTGCTGTGTCGCAGTCGCAGCCAGTTGGACTTCAGTGCAGTGACCTGCGTTCAGGATGTCCCCGATCTGGAGGCGTGGCAGCGCAGGGTGCACGACAAACCCGGCGAGTTCTTGAACCTCTGCCGGGAGCTCAAAGTTGTGCCGGATTTGTGGGCCCTACATGAGTGGTCCGCCTGGGCAAGTCCAGGATTTATAAAAAAGGGGTGAGTGCTTGGCTTAAAACCCTATTTGAAAATAAGAATAAGGATCTTCTAAAGTTTTGATTTCAAATGTCTGTAGCTACGAAACGGTTTTCTTTATGGCCTTTGTGGATAAGCGTCCCAAATTGCTGGAAGAACCTTCCGAGGTCAAGGAGTCGCTGGTGAGGTTTATCTCCTATAAGCGTCTTTTGTTACTGTAGTTTTGTTTCTTATTGAAATAGTGGCTGACACCGCTGGAACTCCTGCGACTGGCCGATCTCGGCGAGGTTTGGTTCCTGCCTCCACAGTTATACGAATTGTCACGCTTATTGGGTATCAAGGATTATAAGAGCATGCTGGATTTTGCCATCAAGCGTAGTGGTCTAGGCACTACCATGTACTTGCCGGTGGCTTATGACTGCGAAGGATCTATGGTTTATGTTTTACCAGGTGTGTATCTCAAAAATGATCGCTTTAACATAGAAATATGGAAAACCTCCGATATTTACTATCCGCAGGTGATGACTTTTACGTCCCAGAGCCGCATTTGGTTAACGAAATCATCACTTTCCCTGGCTCGAAGGATGAATTTCGAGCTCGTTTAAAGCACCTGCATCGATATGCCTATGGGCCTTCAATTCGAAGCTTGGAGTTGAACATTCCACCACCCAATGGACACTTAAGACCGCTTCAATTCCATCTGGAGCGCCAGAAGCTGTAATCACAGACCGCAGCTGGCCGGCCAGCGACGCGTGTGGTGACCCCAGCTGCTAAGCTCTGATAAGATGCTAAGTGTGACCTCTGAAATGAGGCAGTCACAAATTGTTGTTTTGAAATTATTCTAAGCGGCTTTAGCCAGCCATCAAATTATCAAGACGCTGGCCCTGAAGGGCATTAATTATTGTTTTATGGGAGAAATTTTAATTAAAAAATGTACAGTTTAAGTTAAAGTTGGTCGTAAGTTAGCTTAAGTTTAAGGTGTCCCTTTTCGCTTATGCTTTCTT